>NW_020455821.1:426781-662126 GCF_003342845.1 Nothoprocta perdicaria
CAAAGCACTGGAACAGGCTGCCCAGAGAGGTTGTGGAGTCTCCTTCTTTGGAGATCTTTAAAACCCGCTTGGATGCAGCCCTGTGCCACGTGCTCTAGGTGACCCTGYGTGWGCAGGGGGGTTGGACTCGATGACCTCTGAGGTCCCTTCCAACCTTCGACATTCTATGATTCTATGATTCTATATATAATCAGTGCCTAACAAATAGCTAACATTGAATTTACTGATTGCGACCCAGATGTTCATCTTGACATTCAGAAAACATAAATATTTTTTCTAAGTTTTACATAAAAAGCTATTAATCAGACCTTCATTTTAATTTTCATTATTCTCATTACTTCAAGTATATAATGCAAAATCTTCTTTGCATTGTTAACATCAGTAAAAACAAGTCTCACAGGTAATAAACAGATAAAAATGAATATTGTAGAGAACATACCTGACTGCCATTCTTCATTAAGGGCACTTTCACTGCTGGGATTATTTTCATCTTCCTCCTCCAGCTCTGTACCGTTTGTTATGCACTCTATAGCACTGGCCTTTAAAGTTGATTCCTCCTCTTCGCTGAATTCCTCACTGGGTTGCTCCCTAAGTAATTGTTCCATGGAGGCCTGGAGTTCCTGCAAATCTGTATCTGTCTCCCCAAACATACTAAAATAAAGTGACATCAGAATCTATAATTAATATTCTACAAGAAAAACTCTGAAGGAAGAGCATCTTTCTTTTATTAAGCCAACTGGAATAGCTGAAAAATATTCTAGACACATAAGGTTATGATTGGTCCTAAGATTCTCTGGGATTGGTTGATTTATTCAATCTCACGGAGAGAAGAAGCCACTGCAATAGCTACACAATCCGACCAAAAAGCCCTGCAAATTACAGCAATTGGGAAGAAATAGTATTGATCCATTTGACTTCCAAAGGAAGCAAGCGAAAAAACTAGGGGRAGAGAAAGGAGAAGGAGTCATAGATTTGATCCTATATCTGCACGCTATGAAGAAATGCTGAAAACAAATAAGACTTTAATCCAAATAAAAAGTAAATATGAAGCAAAAAATGTAGTATAGATCTTAGAACAAATATAGCACTTAACTTGATCCCTGCAGACTACTCAAGCTATAGGAAAAAGTCAAAAACAGTTTGAGTCAGAATTTTAATCCCCGAAAAAATTTGAGGGAGTTAAAGGATATCCTGATAACAACAACACGGGAGACAAAATAGAGTGCTCAGAGCACAAGAAGAGAAATATTCAAGAAATCTATTTCTATTCGCGTCAGTAGCTGTCAACTTTGAGGTTTCAGTGAAATGCAAAGAAAAAAAACACAGAAAAGCATCTTAAAATTCTGGGTGGAAATTCATATAGTCATAGTAAACAGCATATCAGATTATATTCTTAGTTCTCCAAATAAGACAAAGTGACTGGCAATTTGAACGAATTTGTCTCCTGAAAACAATGTAGACTTCTTAATATTTGGTTAACCTTTCCCATGCTGTTAAACTGTGTATACCTATTGGTGTCTAACCAAAATTATAGTTGGCATAAAATAACCTTTCGAAATGCTAAACAGACTTAGCACACTTACATATCCTCAGAATCAGAGGGTCCCTCTTTGGCTTGTTCATCTTCTGTATCATCTGTTTCGAGATCGCCTTGACGCTGTACATCTGCTACGCTAGGCACATCGACTAGAGTTTTGTACAATTTGGAAAGATCTGGCAGTGAACAAGTTCTCAACATCTGCAAAGGTAGTAAGAAAGCCTCACGTTTGGTAACAACTCAAAAGAGCCCAAGGTTACAAATTACATTAAAATCAACTTTCTGTGCTTCCTCTTTTGAGGGTCAATTTAAAAATAAAAACGTCCAGTATAGATAGCCTAAATATTGAAAACCTGACACACGGACCTGCCTCCAGCTAGGACACTAACACCTGTTGCTGTGACAAAAACTTACACCCAAAACATACCAATTATGTAATAAAAGATGACATAATTGAGGTGGTTTCCATTATCCAGCTTCAAGACAAACCATTTCATAAATTAGGGAGGTTAAGAGTAGGCTAACTCTCCATGAATCGCTATTACAGTCATAAACCCATTTATGTGAACATATGGATCTGTGAACATGGATCTGTGAAAATCTGCTTGCAGTTTGCCAAGAAACCTTATTTTCACAGAGATAAAGGCTGTATCTGTGTAATGCTCCTTAGCAATGCAGCAATCAATTGAGATTCCTCAGTGTCTAACTGATCATTAAACAGGGCAGCTTCTGTACACGCACTCAGAAAAAAGGCTGAGTGCCATTTTTGGCATGTTAGAATGAGGGCAAGTGATTCTAAGAAAGAAGCTATTTTTATCTTGAAGTTTCAAAACTACTTGAAAAATATCTTCTGCCATCCTCTGATCCTTTCACAGACTGCAGATTACCTGTGTAGCTTGTCAGGAAATACCTTCCAAAGGGAGTTACTTCTACTCACTCTTCAGCCTTCCGGCTTCACCTGTGGTAGCTGATTAAATTCTACAGAAACAGAAACTATCATCTTGTTGGCATAAATACCAGAACAACTTGACTGATCTGTTCAGTGCTTCTGAAATTGGGAATTAGGAAAGACGGGAAATTAGGGATTTCCTCATGAACAACTCCTTCAGTTATATCCCTCAAAAGCAGTGGTATTCCTCCATAAACATTTTGAACCACTGCTTTCATCATTGAGCATTTTAATGCTCACAGTGCTTTTGGGCTCTAGCTGATATACTGAACTCAGTGAAGACCCACTGCATGGCAGACATTACACATATACAATATCTGCTGAAACAGCCATGCCATCTCTTCTGGCAATGAAGTTTTTCAGGGTAAGCAAGCCTAAACAAGAAAACAAAAAGAATACTTCTACTGTTCTTTTGGATTTCTTGATTTTTGTTTTCTTTTAACTTGCCTTTGGATTGTTTGCATCAAACAATCCTGTAGAAAGTCCTGTCAACAGAGAACTTTTGCCTTTATTTTTAGCTGGTGATATGGAATGTGAACGAGGTGCCAAGGGTTCTTCCTGTGAAGACTGAGCTGAAAGAAGTGGTGAGGTGGTTGGTAGAACCGGGGCCTGCGTAACCCTCTGGAATAAGGGTTCGGGTTGCGGAGAGTCACTGGAAGATGTTCCTGGAATAGTTAGAGAAAGTCTGTTACAAACCTAAATAGATTCAAAGGCCCATACTCTTAAATAAATTATAACTTAAGATGTACAATTAAAATAGAAAATAGATGGCACTACAAAATATTAATTTGACATATCATTTTAGTAATACATTATAATGTGAAGTTCTCATTATTTTTAACTTTTTGAGAAAAGAGAGCCCTCATATAGCCTCTTCTGCTCTCAAGTTTTCTTGTTTGTCATTACCTAGTGAATTATATTATCAACAGAATAGATATCACAGGAAAAACAGGGTGACTGTCATAACAGAGCATAAATCATTATCAGTGATACTTGAAAGTATTGCAGATAGATTCTGAAATTACTTCAAAGGCTACTAACAGCAAGCTATTCTTCTAAGCATTAAAGATCATCATTAGCAGCTATTTAAAATAGCAGCTTTTATCTCAACCGCAGCTCAATATTAGTAAAGACAGCAGAATGAAAGATTCTTTCTGAAATGCATTTACCAAGTGAAAACAGTGATTTTAGTAACATTTTAAATATATATTTTAAAAGCCCGTGGCATTCAGAAATTTGAAATTCAGTGGCAAGTAAAACATCAGAAAACCTCTTTTTCCAGGTGTAGTACCAAAGTGAGAAATGTACTCACAAGTAGTTCAGAGTGTCAGTTAGAAGGAACAAGAAAGTGCCCAACTAACCTTCTGGAGCTTCCTCTTGTGGCTGCACCTTGTCCAGGGCTACCTTCTCAGAAGCCACCTCACTTCCTCTGTCACACTGTGCCCTATTAAAAACACCATATCCATTGGAAATAGCATGGAAACAGTCATTAGCTTATTGCAAAAAAATATCCTCAGCCAAGTGCAGTAAAACTAATAAGTCAAACAATGAAGCACTAGCTAAAACTTAACATTTTAATGGAACCACCTAAATCCAACCAAATGGGATTGTAAAATGATTGTTAAAATTATTTTTTTGAATTGAAATGGTCAAAGGAAGAGTACTCACTTATCCTCTTGCTCTTTTACCCACACATCATTAACAGTGATGGGAAATTCCTTGGTTTTGGGCTTTTTATTTTCTTCTGTTTCTTCCAACATCTCTGCTTCTAAGTCATCAGGCTCTAAAATGAGGTGAAATTAAGCACCTCATTAAAAATATATCACAAACAACATGGCATGACAGACTACTAAAGTACTGCTTGTTTTATTTTTTTTCATCTTTAATATTAAACTTGAGACCTTGAGCTTTAATATTTTCCTGTATTTCACCAGAATAAGTGAAATAATTTGTAACCCCAGAACTAAGAGTTTGGCTCTGGTACAAGAAAAGTATTCTAAGGGCTCCAAGGAACTATGCCTTCTAAAAACCTCATCTCTCCTTGGCCAGATATTAGCAAGGTACTGCTATGGAGTACATGGGAAGAGATCCCAGCACAAGTGATGGGGAGAAACAAGGTAAGCAAGCACTTCAGAATTCCATTAGCCTCCTAGAGAGTTCTCTTTTAAGTGCATGTAGCATTTCTGGCATTCAGCATAACAGATAACATAAAATACAATACAGGCATAAAAAATATTTGGACTCATTTAAAAGTATTAAGAATACACAATTGAACATTACTTAGAGGAAAATATAAAGCTGTATAGGATCATTTTTGTTCATCACTGAATTGGAAAAAAAACCCTCTAATTCGAGCTAGCAAGAGACTCACCGTCCAGCTGAACAGGTTTGCACTGCACCTGGGTGGGTTCAGCTCTCTGAGAATCTTCTGGTACAAATGTTTYAGCAATACCAGTTGGTACTGCAGACTTAGCTCCCTCGGTAGAAATAGTTTTCTCTTCATTATGCTCTTTTATGATTAAGGACTGATGATCTCCTTTGATAACTGCTGCAGCATCTAAAATAAAATTATTCTACAGTTTTTTTACAGTGTTTTGACAGAGTTCAGTAGCAAACTATAGTGAGCTGAAATTCTTTTTTTTAAACATCTCTATTCATAGTAGAAAAATAGTTTGTTTTTATTACAACTACTATGAAGAGAAATAGAAGTACTTAAAAAAATCATTTTTGTTTTCTGTAAGAGTAGGWGCTCTTGCTACAATATAATTAGTCCATTAAGTAAGAAATTGAACCAAAAAAGAAAATCACTAATAATATACAAGTCACATGCTAACATGAAGGCTTACAGGTTATTTAAAATATAGTAAGCTGATGCATCCTTTTTAAACAACAGACTAAACAATATATTAATAAGCAAAATCTTGAGATGTTTCAACAAAAAAAGGAGATAATTTCCTTTCAAYACTTCTTCTCTAATGTTTTATCAGCTGGCAGAGTTTCAAATATCTTGGGCTTTTCCTGTATCAATCCATGTGTTAAGCATTTAGAACTGAGGTAATACTATTTTTTGCAATTCTATGTAAGGACAGAATATGCTTCTATTACTTCAAAATTGTCCTGAGTAGACAAYGTCACAATACATACTGGGTGACAGCTGTTTAAAGCAATTGTTATGTAATGAAAAGTAGAGTAGTAAATTCTTTTCATTTAAAAAAACACACAAACACAATTCAAGGTCAGGTCCTCCCTTTGCAGCACAAATAACTAGCACTGGGGCTTACCATGGRTAACATCTAGCTCCTCTAGTAATTCAGTCTGAAGCTGCAACTCGGCTTCTCCTAGGATTTTCAGGACTGAATCAGTAGGGCTTTTACCCCAGACTTTTCTGTGAGGTTCACCAATATCCAATTTAATTACTTCCCCCATAGTTTCTCCTGTAAGGATACAAACACAAACTCACCAGACTTTTGTTTACTTTGTATATAATAAAGGAAAACCACAAACTCAACAATTTCCTCAAAATAAGAAACTATAAAGTCAGACCCACGGCACTGTCCAAGTGTCCAAGCTTTTACCAGCAACTTGACATGCACTGTACATCTCAGCCCAATTATRCAGCTCTGTCTGTGCAGCACATGCCTAGTCACAGGAACATGGGACTCAGATGTCAGTTTTGACAGGATGAGATTGCCTACTCTGTACAATCCTTTTTGATTTTACCAAAGARAGGGAATAAGCATCACCATTTGGCACTTAGATTTAAGATTTCATCACTGTTTTCCCTACAAGACAATTAGATTACAAATCATCTCTYTCTCTTATTTTCACTGTATGTTCTTCATTGTATTGCAATCTTATGAGAACCAATGGATTTCTGCTGGAAAACAGAAATTTGTAACTGATGTAACTGCAATCTACTATAACAAATCTTGAACACCATCAGAAAGAATTTAAGAAAGTTAACAAGCTTGCATGCATCTTAAGTRCTTTCTATTCTTTTTGTTCATTTAATGCCTATTTAAACTTAAGCTTCAATAACCACATATTCAAATAGTCAACTATTTGTTGAAAATAAGGAATATTAAACTCCTGCAGGCCCTTTACTTAGCTATTGAATCTATGCTGTTTTCCCCATCATACAAAGGAAAGCCTAACCATGTGGTTTAGAAGCAGAAGACATGAAATTGCAAATACAGATAAAAATAGAGAACATGTTTTCTAAAAACCATAGAGTATGCATGGTACACTGATATACTAAAATCACAGTGATAGAAAAGCACTTACGGTCTGTTCCAGAGAGCGTGTCTTCCATTGATAACTGAGCTAGAGGAACTACCAACTCAGCTGCCCCTGATTCCCATTTTTTGCGATCTCCTACAACTGGACAGTTGTTGTCTTGATGTTCTTTACTGCCTTCAGACAAAACTGATTCAGATGTATTTTTAGTATCCATTTTTCCTTTCTCATCTTCTTGGGCTTTAAGATTTTGATTCAATCTTCTCAGTATATCTCGCTTATTCTGAAACAAGGACCCACATGTATCACTTAAAGTAATCCATTTTTGAAAGGGAAAAGAAAGCAAACCAGATTAAACTAAACAACTAGACATACTTGCATGGCAAAATCCGTCTTTTTTATTTCMTCTTCAGCTTCCTGGGTTAGAGTTACATTTTCTTCCTTTAAGTCCAAGAAGCATGAAAAACAATGTGGGATAGTATGTGAGAAAAATAATCTTCRGAATATCAAAAGATGTAATACAGAAAAGTCCATTCCATTGACAACTGTAGATAAAGATACAATGCATGATACTTCTGTTTTATGTTGCTTCTCAAAGACTGAACCTCAAAGACAGCTTCAGTTCTGAGCCTTTCACCATCGAAGTGGTGAGCAAGAGAATCRACTCAGTTTAAGCAGATACGAAAACTCAGAGGACAACACAAGTGGAGATGAAGCCAGACACCATATCTGCAGCAAAATGCCACCAAATTCCAACTTTAGAAATGAGTAATTCTAGAAAGAACAGGAAAGTGACAAGTACAGAGTTAAGAAATGTCTGTAAAGTAGAAAGGAGTTAGTGACAATAGCATACTTGTTGTCGAATCAGTAAAGAATAAGGAAACAGTAGTGCCTTAATATCTGGAAAGAAACATGAGAAAACCTGCCCAGAACAAGCTGACTGAGAAGGGTTGGTAGGTGCATAATAATACCAAACTAAAGCAAATATTCCATTATGTGAAGTGTTTTTGAAAATCTTTCTGTGTTCTTTTCTGATTGTCTCAACTATGGGATCCCTGGAACTTGAGCTATAGTACAAGGCCAAGGAGCCTCCAAAAGCAGTCAAGATGAGCTTCATCCAGGATACATATATACTCTTCAAAATTGTAAAATAGGAAACAGGTAATGAAATTGAAAGTGGAAATGTAGAACTTAAACAACAAAAAACAGTTGGAATAACAAGACCAGCCCTTTTARATTGCTCACTCTGTATTACATAGAAAACTTATTATTCATGTACTACACAAAGTCAATTAGACTCACCATCTTGTGTTATTGTAAGACAAGCTCATCGACATGAGAACAAGTGCTAGTGATTTAAACATTTCCTTTTTTTAATTTTATTTATTTTTTTTCTGGCTATCAGCTGACGACTTTCAGTGTAGCATATTAGCCACAAAACACTTTACACAAAATTTCATCATTTCTATAGTCATAGCCTTCATGGTTGTACACAGTATATAACTGCATTATGTTTAAAAAAGTTAGGTAAAAAACAAGGTTAATGATCAAATTAATGCAGATTGTATTCAAAACAAATTTCACACACATTCATGCATTACGTTTAGTTTCACAGCTGTTACTTACATCAATACTAACACGCAGACAAAAAAAAAGAGAAGACTATCAGACGTTAGTCTCTTTTCTTGTATTCAGTGCACRCTTTTTAACTCACTGAAACAAGAACTAAAATAACACAGTCCTRTAACTCAAAATTTATGCTGTCACTTCCATCTGGTATCGCCTGAATTCAGTAGCCAGATGAAAATTCTTGGTAGTTAGTGACTTCTTCCACCCATCATACCTGAACTCATYAGAACTGATGCTGAACCTCAGCATTCATAAGAAATAAACTGCTCAGTCCAAAATGGATTGAATTATTTGGAGTTTCAATGCATCGTCTATTTCTATTTTTTTTTGTTTGTTTTTTAAATTATTTATTAAATACATCTAGTATTCTTAAGCATTTCAGGTATTCTTTTAACTATCTACACATTCTCCTCAAACTGCTTTTCCAAATCATACTGCATGATTTGGATCCAGTTTTGATCCAAACTGCGTTTCCAAATGAAGTATATTTTCTTTTTTTTTTCCCCCCCATTTCTTTGACCTTCTGGCAAAGCACTTACCACACCCACTTCCTTCAAAGCAGAAGTCATGGAGATGACCGGTGTATCAGGCTTCAGTGGAAGCTGTGGCTTGGAAAGGGCCGCTCCATGCTCTTGCTGGCCATGCGCAGGACTGTGTCCTGCAGCTCCCATGTGGAAAGGCACATTAGGATTCTTTACTCCTTTTTCTATCAGCTGTATGTAGTTAAAAATAAAGTTATATAAAAAGTTACATCTATAAAATTACTTAGACTAAATAAATTCTACTTGAAGGAGAATTCATGAAAACTGTTTTCAATCAATGTATTTATGTAGTAATTATCTTCATTRGAGAATGCTTAGATGTAATATTATGAAACCTCAAAACTTTACACTAAAAACATAGCACTGAATAAAATTCAGAAGTAAGGGGCTACTATAATGGTGGGAAGAAATGTTTTGCAAAGCCAGTGATCATTATCTTTAAATTCAAAAACAGAAGGAAAGTTATATATGGTTTCAGGCTATGCAAATAATCACAGCAGGAACAAAAAATAGGCCGTTACCTTTAAGGCATGATGAGGAATAACAGCATTAAAGGACAATAATATAGAAGATTCAATTTGAGTACTTCTATTAAAATCTACCACCAACCACACACATGCACTATTWCCTACTTCTAGTACACAGAAGCCAAAGAAGATTATGTCCACTTTCATAAAGTATGGAACCTTTTAAAATTACTTAATGCAATTCTCATGGTTATCAGCTTTGACATTTCAGGTTTTTGTAGCCCAATTTTTCATTCAGGTATACCTGGCTTCTATTGAGCATTCTGACCAGCAGACATCCTCCCCAGTTTCAGAAGTCAAACTAATTATCTAAGCTTGAAAATCACAACACAGGATYTCATTCACACAAAAATACAATACTAGATACAGTACTATTTACTTGGACTGCATATAATAGATTTCATTTGCTTACATGTTCTTCCCAAGCTCTTTTTTCTCTTTCATAGGCTTCTTTCCTCTTTCGTTCTAACTGCTCTTTCAGAACTGCAGCTCGAGCATTTGCTTGGGCCTGTAAGAACCAAAAAACAACAAAATATTGATAACAAAATGAAATGGCGGGGGGGCGGGGGACGAGGACTCGTGAGATGCAAAGGAAATTTTCAATAATGAATTCCAGGTCCTCTCTCCTCACAATTACCTTCTGTGCTTCTATTTTTTTGCGTTTCAGTTCTACTTCCTCGCTTGATTCTTGTCCATCAGAAGAACTTCCAGCTTCACTCTGCAAAAAAGTTCTTAAAGAATTATTATGAATTCAAGTATTTAAAAGCTGAGAGCTGGTGATTAGTGGAATCATCTAAACTGATTGCTTGTCTAACACAGGCCACAGTTTTACTTGGTGACTCTTCACTCAAATGTAATGTCTGTTTAGACTAAACTGTATTTTTAAGATTACTTTTTTATGATATGAAGTTTTTACCAATAAAAAAAATGATGGTTGTATTGCTGTTCAGACAGTGGAACTTGAACTAGGAATATTCCTTGCAGGGCTCTCCCCAACATCCCTTAAGACTGTTGCATATTCTGCAGGTAAGGTAGATACGAGAAAGGAATTACAGTTTCTTCTGTGTATGTGCTCCCCTTATTACTGCAAGCAAGGCTGAACGAGTGAAGGTAAAATGAAAGCAAGCAAGAACACACAGAGACAACATCCAAAAATCTCCATTTTCCAAAAAACTGCTACTTCTGCTGGCCTTTGCATGTTCCTACTTATAGAACAGATCGACAAAAATCGAGCATTAGAAAACTCTGAGAGGAACATATTTTTGCCAATGACCAACTTGGGCAAACTTTTTATTTAATCTAAAGTAATTTTTTTTTTTTTTTTGCTTTTTGCAAGAATAAAGAATATCATGCCCAACTTGGTTTCAGTCAGATAAAACACTTAAGATGTAAAAAAAAAAAAAAAAAAAAAAAAAAAATCCCAAAACTTTTTAAATGGCACTTTTCATGGGCCAAGGACAGAGGACCACTGTAACTGAAAGCAGCCAATACACACAATATAGGATACATATCTTTATACTAATAATTTTGTATCTCTGACCAATTAAAAGATTTGGGCCTGATACAAAGCTGAATCCCTGTACTGAAGCTGTCATCCACAGATCATCAAAATATATATTTTTAAAATTTATCTCTATCTTAGAGATTTTTCCTCTGGTAAGCTTAACGCTTAGTGATTCTCAAAATAAAACTCATCTTTCTCCTGTGTGTTTTGATTTCTCTCTTACATAAATTGCATGTGCATTTCATTTGATTGTGATATGCAATCTCTTTGTATATTATTGGCATTATATTGCTCTTCATGTACTCTTAGCATAAACTATTTAATTCCTAATAAATACCACAAAAAGAACCTAGCTTCTGTGAGGTAGGTTCCTTGAATTTTCTTATGTCCACATTTGTATCTAGGGGGTCAACATTGGTTTGCAAGAATGAATGCATCTAGAGGGAGGACAAAAGAAGGAAAAAAAACAAAAGACAACAATAACAGACAGAAAAAAAAGAGAGTAGAAATCCACACGGTGACTTTAAAGAATTGCCTAGAGCACTGCTTCCCATAGGATATGGAACACCTTTCCTCCAACTAACCTTTTCTCCACGAAGCTTTGCTTTAATCTGCTGACGTTCATTAAAGTTTTGTAGTCGGATCTGTCTTAATCTTGCCAAATATTCCTAAGGCAAAGAAAGGAAGCAAGTTTCAATTAGTCAGAAGTGGTCTACACGAACATTTTTAACCTCCAGGAAAAAAAAAATCGTCTATTGGAAATAAAGAAAACCTCAGTACTAGGATACCATTACACCGGATTTAATCAAGGGAGCTAGGAGTGATTATATTTATTGTAAAATGTTTATGATACACGGAGTCATGTCTATGTGTATGTATATTCAAGAACTTCTCTGAGATGGACTGCTGTAGACAACTATTATTTTACCATTAAGCATAAAAAACAATGAAAACCAAAGAAACACCCCTGGAATGCTATCCAGTAAATCATTCCTACAATATGGAGCTCTTATTCTGTTGCCCAGATGGACCATGCAGGAAAGCTAGGCAGAGGCAAGGTCGAAATGGTGACATTTGTGTGATCAAAGTGGCAAGCATGCGGCAAGCATACCTCTTCCTCCTTGTTTCTGCATTTCCTTCCTCTTGCAGAAATGGGCCTGCCGCCATAGATATCTGCCACGTTTTGCAGTGCACCCTGTTTGCCAGTTAATGGGATCGATTTAAGATGATTAAGATGTAATTACTTTACTCAAAAGAAATTGAATCATCAATAATTTGCAGTTGCTTGAAGTTAAGTGACAATCTCTTTCAATTACAAGCAACATTTATCACAAATTAGGTATCACGAGTAACCAAAGAGGACAGAACCTCAATACAGTTGTCTTTTCACCTGATCTTCTACAGCTATGTTAAAAAAAGGGGGAAAAAAAAGTTCTGAGGCATGAGTTTTTTCACATTTGGTTTATATACAAATGTTGGCATATAGTGGATATTTGTTATTGTTGAGTCAAGCTTAAAACAGAATTGAAATCTCTGTATGTTGTTTTAATAAGCATTATTCATCATTATGACAAATTTGATTTTTTTACATCCTACAAGTAGCAACTCAAATACTTATAAAATATATATATATATATATATATAGTGTGTGTGTGTATACACACACACATTTTGCCTTTTACATTTAATATGCTATGTTAACTAATACATTTGCATTTACAATGTTTATGCTTGGTCCAAAATAAGACAGTAAAAGAACCATTTAACTCATGGTTACCTGTTTGGTTTAAAATCGTTACTGACCAAGATAATTCAGGTATGATCTAACATATGTGGAGTAGGCTAAAACATGCCGATTTGTTAAGTCAGAATCAAAAGCTTACTTTCAAATTTATACAAGAATAGAAAACACACACATGATGGTTATGTGCWCCTTCTGCCTTATGTAACACCAGGGCTTTAGCTTTCTCAAGCTGGAGTACTGGGAACCACTTCAAAGTCAAAATATTCTTTCAACACAAGGCTAAAAAGAGTAATTAAACAATGAGGAAGACATTCCTAAACTTCTGAGGCTTACTCACTAGAGGGAGTCAGAGAACCAATTAAAAGAAACATCCTGGTACCAACTAACAAATTCCTGAGAAAGGACTTCATAAAACCTGGTTTCAACATAAAGTGCTGATTCAAGAAATAAAACAAAAATATTTTCCATATTCACCTTTTCATTAAAAACAAACGAAACCCAAAGCAACAACCAAAACCAACTTTCTTTATGCTCATTCCTGAGCTTTACAACAGCCCAGTGGCACTTGAAGACTTATTTCCCATTCTAGCACTCAGATTAGCTCCAGGCTTTCTCAACAAACTGACGGTGATTTATGTTCATTTTCTTTACAAGAAAAAAGAAGGAAACAAGAGGCTTAAGAATTGATATTATCACTGAACACTGGTAATGCTTCACAGTTGACTCATCTACCTARATGAACAAATGTTAATATTAAAAATTATTAGGACTCAAAGTCTTCAATGCCATACAGCCATAGTGAAGCAGCAAACTAGATTAGAGGCAGTTGCCTTAAAGAAGGGATACCTGTAAAATATCATAGACTCAGGTACCAAGTCAAACTTTAGACCCTTCACCTGACATTTTAAATCAGAATCTACTATATTTAGCTGACATTTGGTGAATTACAATGAGTCATTTGACTTAATCCCAAGTCTTTACACAGCTAAAAGCTGGGTATTAGCTGACCTTCCTACTGTTTTTTTTTCCTCTCAGATTGGTAATGGGAAGATCATCCAGATCATGATGATTTTTGTAAAATTCACTATTGTAGACAAGTTGAAACTTCATTTTAAGTTGCAGTTACTAAATCATGAGAATAAAATGCACAAATAAAGCATGTACCCCCTTTTGTTCCCCTCCCTCCCTTTTTTTTAAATGAATAAAGAAAATATGTAGCCAGCATTTTAAGCCTATGATGGTATTTTAAAGGTTCATAAAGAATGCTGAAATGGTAATATACATAGCAAGATGAGATTCCATACCATGTGTCCCTCAGCTCGGGCTTTGTTTTGCATGGCTTCTCTCTTCCGTTGCCAGAATTCTTCGACCTGCTTTTCTCTTTCTGCAGCTACCCATCCTCTTTGCCTGAGTAATTGCAAGATATATCAAGCTGAAAGTCTCTGATTATGACACTCAAAAGAGACAAACAGAAAACGGAAAAAAAAAAACCCAAAAACGTGCATTTACATATTAACTGGGACACAAAGATAAAGTAGCTTGCCATAAGGCTTCTTTTAAAAATGTATTTTATCTGGTAAAATACAAGTCAGACTATCATAAAAGGTTAAAAGAACAACTGAAAAACCCAAACCATGTTACTATCCTTCTATATTTTTGTCACAGAAATAAGAACCCAAGGCAAAATAATCTTAGTGCAGTTATTTCTGAAATGTCTCAGCTCATTCCATTAGTGTTTTTACTTCTGAACAAGAACCCTGATGGTCCTTCAAATTTTTCCTTCAGAGATGGGCAAGAACACATCACTCAATTCAGAGTCAGCAAGACAAATACTGCAAAAGTATTTCAAGTCTTGTAGTAGAATCTTCTACTCCTTGGATAAGCTTGGCACTAGTATTTTGAGGGTACTTGGCACTAGTATTCTGAGKTTGGACTAGATGATCTCTAGAGGTCCCTTCCAACYTTGAATATTCTGTGATTCTGCCTAATTTTTCATTGACTGCTTTTAGGTTTTATGGATTTCAGATCTCTTCTTCATCTGCATTTTACTGATGTTTTRCAGATCTCTACACTATTTCTTCTCCACTAAAAATATTTTACCAGGTTGTAACCAAATTAGTACTTAATATTCTCAAACGTATGAAGCAAATACTAACAATGTTTCCTAACTTTGGAGATGGCCACACTGCATGTGATGTTGAAAATAAGCACAGGAGAATGGAAAAAAAAATCTATGTCAGTTGGGAAAATACATTTTCCAGTACTGAAGTATCTCTRCATACTGAAGCATATATTTTAATATAGAATATATATACACACAGGTACAAATTTATATAGCTTATATATTACAATCTTTTCTTTTGAAGGACCATAAAATTCATGTTAAACATGCTATAWTATTACTGTAATTTTAAAGAAAGTCTTTAAAGTTTTTATAAATATATGTATAAAGGTTTATATATATGTGTGTATATATAATCTATTTATATAGCACACAAAAACAAATACGTGTGTGTGTTTGTATATAAATATATAAAACGCGAATTAAATTTAGAAGCACAATGTTTTCTTTGACCATTTCCTTTTCCTCTTATTACCTTGATCTATCTTTCTGTTCATGGAGCATATTTTTGAATCTGCACAAGTTTATATAATGCATGAGAAGTTTTGTCCCTCAGAAGCTTGAGTCAGCGAGTAATGCTCAAGAACTGGCTTAGTGAAAATGACACTTCACCATTTACTGCTCTCTAGCACAGACAGTCTTCAGGGAAACATTCACAGATTTTAAGTAAAACAATTTTGAAAAGAATATTAAAAGAGAGAAAACATTAAAGAAAATATTTGTATACAAATTGCACATGTACTTTATAGCAATTATCAAGAGTAAGCATCACAGAAACAGAAGTTGCATACCACTGTAATACCTGCTATTCACAGCTTTTGAAGAAAGCTGCTGCATTTTTTCCACAGATCAATATACCGGAGAGCTAAAAGGTCTGAGACAGCAAACTACAAGAGAGCATTCTAAAGGCTGGGCTAGCAAATCAACCACTTAGATGTCAAGAAGGAAGTCAGAATGAGATGAAAAGTGAAGGAAGCACCTTGGCCAGTAGCATAAGTAGAACTATGAAAAAAGAAAAGGAGGCTTATCTAGACTGTAACTGCATTAAATTAAGAATTCTGGCTGAAATCTAACCCAGTTACAGTTGTTAGTAATTCAGTTTTTCTACTGTTAGAGAAAGCCAAAGTATCCATTGGTTCTAAAAACTTTGGTCTGTGACAGACCAACACACAACAGACAACACGGTACCAATGGATAAACGTGCTTTGGAGACATCTCAAACTACTAAATGAAACAAGACACAGAACAGAGTCTAACACGTAGGGACAAATTTATGAGTTATCATTGTCCAACCTGTTTGCATTGGCTTGTTTAGACACCTCCTTCAATCTTTTCATTTTTTTCCTAATTGCATCAGCATCAGGTAAATGGTGATGACCTGCAGGCCCCTTAGAAACTCCTGGACGTATTCCAGGTGAAATTCCTCTGTAGATAAATACGTACAGCAGCTTTAATTACTTTCATCTAAAGCAGACTATGGGTAGCCTCCCAGTGGGAGCTCACCATACCTTTCAATGGCTTCACGGCCTTGTACACGTGTCCTCCATCTGGCTTCTTTCTCTTCAGCTACTTTCATGTTTTCCTTTTGCAGTTGCATCTGATCAAAAATGGCATGATAGTGTTCATACTGTCCTCTGGAAGACACAGGGAAAGGACCACCACCACCTCCACCACCATAGTATGGTGCCTGGAAATGAGAAGGGTTAGAATAAGAATCTTAAATATTGGTCTTAACAAGCCCTTCCAAATTCCACCTGCCCAGCAGAGGAGGATGATTATTGTGTTCTGCAATGATTCTGATTTGGAACCAGAGCTTTTATTTCTGGCATGTTCCTGCTTTAATATACCAAAAACAAGACTGAAAAATTAGAATTGTACTTTTCAGTTAGCATGTCAGAACAAAACAGCATTTAGTTCTCTCTCATAACAGAGAGAGATGTCACATGTTTTGGAAGTTACTGGTAAAGATTCCTTTCAAGCACAGAAGTACCTCGTGTTCTATACTACAGAAATGATATTTAGCACAAAAGCTAAAAGTGATGCAGTGCTAACGAAGGTACCAATGAGTAACTTGTATTCAAACAGACATTTTTTAAATAAAGCTGAAAACATTGAAACATGCTTTGGAGATTGCTGAATGGCATGAAATGTTATTCCAAATGCAGATTAATTTTAAAATCCCATTTTTATCAACCTATAATTTGGTTGCATCTCTGAAATTGAGAAACTATACCATAACTTACTCTATTACAGAATAAATTTCTCATTCTCATAAAATTAAAATCCCTACAGAAATTCCACATGAAAACAACATCAACCCAAAAAAAATGTTGCAAGCAGTAACAAATAGTAGTAGCCAAGGATGGATACAGGAAAAGTGAAATTGGCAAAACAAGGTTAAGGTTGTCAGCACATGCATAAAAATGTCCACTTTATACCTAGGGGAGTGGTCAAACAGCCCATGAGAGTGAATCTATGGAACCTGTGATCTACCTGTTCTAAATAAAAAATAAACACAAAGCAAAGCTCTTGAGACCATTTGAAGTTACACCTATAGCTGTTAGAGCACAGTTTTGAAAAGGTGCATCTAATGAAATAGTATGGTCAATCACTAGGCAAACGTTCTGGAGTATGTACTAGTCAAGAGTCTGCGGAAGAGCTGGAGCCTCCGCTAGAACCATAACCCCAAAGTCAGCTCCTTGACATCTTCTTCCCTATTTTTTTTCAGAGACAGGTGCYAGCATCCAGTCTCCTAAAAGGAAGACAGGAGAAGAAAATGATGCAGTATGAGGCACTCTTCTGTGCCTTCATAGGAAGCTATGAAGCCTACATTAATGGAAAGTTGAACGCTACTATTATTCTGAGCTAATAGCATCACCAAGAAATCACTGAACACACTGTTTCCATGAAGGAGAAAAATGAGAATTWAATCAAGAATACCATGGCAATAAGTGAAAATCTACACTGATGATAATCTACTAGACTGCAATAAGATTTACACAAAACTACCCAATATACTTGGAGAAGAAATCTAAATCATCTTACAAGCGATACTTCGTGAAAATACACACAACCACTGAATCTAAATTTCCCATGGTGACTGAGTACTGAAGGACAGTGCACAAGAGAAGTCTGCATAAGTTTTTAAAGTCCAATGTCTTGTAATGAAACTCTCAATGTCAGAGGCATAACTGCTTTAGAGACACATACACAGCTCTGACCAAAACATGGTGGTGCTGGTATGACACGGTATATGGAAGCTTGTGTTGCAGCTGGCAGGATTAAGCTTAGAGAAGGGATGTGGAAAAAAACAAAGGCTTCTTCTGATTCCTCATTCAACTACCCCCTTTTAGTTCTGAAAGTGCCTAGTTCTGGCATTCTTAACATTCTTTTTACACATAAACTTCATCTACACGTCACACATCCAAAGACGATTTCTATTTTGAAAGCACATAAGTAATTAGCAAATAGCTACTGAAATGTTCATATTCTTGTTGTACATGGAACAGAAAAATTTTGACTCTGCTCTTCCTTTAGAGCTTGTTCACAAAAACTCTGCTCAACAAAAGCCAAATATTTCTATGACTCACTAAAATACAGCAAATTAGTGGCAGTGATCCAGTATATTCTCTCAGATAGATTTGCACTGTGACAGTACTCTAATTCTGCACTGGCTCTGTCTGATGGAAGTAGAGGATGTTAAAATTCAAGTATCTTCATGTGACCAAATAGTTCCCAGAACAGTTATGTTTCCACAATACTAAGATAAACAGAATGAGGTAAAACGAAACTATCATCGGAATTAGTTTGAATCGTGTAACTCAATCCTGCAAGAAGTGAAGGGCTAAGAAGTTTACTACTTAAAATATTACTTGGGATTTCCTCTCACAGCCTATTTTGATTTATACTGACTTTGCCATTTACGCTGGTAAAAATAAATAAATAAATAATAATAAATAATAAGAAAGAATGCTTAGAAGCATGTTTTAAATACTAGATAATCAGTCTATTATCATAATAAAACCTGGAAAATACGCCAACAAAAATTTTAAGAAGCTTCAACGTGAAAGAAACTGCTCATGCATAGATTTAGCATAGGAAAAGTAGCAAAAGCAGCAGTGGAAAAAAAGAAAGGGGAATATGAAGACCTGCAAGACAGGAGATTCTGAAATATAAGTAATATCAAAAAGAAAATTGCACGTAATCTCTAAGAATCCTCTCAAACTCTCTTAAATTATCCACAGTTTAATACTGGACAGCTCCAAGAGTTGATCTGAAAAGAGAAGAATAGGCCAGACAACCAATAGTGGGGGAAGCATAAGGAAAGGACACAGGCTATACCACATTTCTGCATCTGCTGCCAACCTTAACATCACCACTTCCACCTGAACCAAGCACATTCCTCCATCCTTGTTCCCTCGCTCTGTTTATTCGCTCCATCTGAAGGACAAAACAGTAAATGAAACACTTCAATTCAAGAAAATTCTTTAAATAAAACACATTTTAAATGTATTTTCTCCTTTTTCTAGTCTTCTCATTTTCTCCACCTTCAGCAAACTGGTACACTATTTACTAAAAAATCCAAACATTTTTAGTAGCTGACAAATTGGCTATTCTGTATTCCTAGGCAACACATAACACAACATACAAAAACATTTCATTAAAGCTACTGTGAGCACAAAAAGAAAGGCTGAAGCATCTTGACTACCTGATCACGTTGGCGTTTTTCAGGCAAATCTAACCTTTTCTTTTTTGCAGCTTCCTGAAAAATAAGCATATAATTTGGTATTTATTACTGAGTCACTATATTTTGAAGTCTGCCAAAATTGGCTAGTGCTCCAATGACTGAGGTATACCCAGGAAAACAAAAAATTAATGTTTAAAAGTAGAAATAAGGAAGAAAGGTTTGAAGGTTTTGTCATCCTTGTTCTGGACTTAGCATTTGCATAACTTTAAAATTAACAGATGAGTTCATTATACCTCCAACATTTTCCTCCTTTCTTCTGGATTCTTTTTCTTCACCGGAGTTGGAAAGGCCTGGACAAAAGGTGAAACTTCAAGTTAGACACCATGATGCCCACAAGAAAGCAGAAAAATATTAACAGAGGAATTCTAAAACCCATAACACAGTTTGAATAAAATGGTTGAGAACAATATTCAAGAGTTTTTGAATTAAAAATCCTGCTAAAATCTAGGATAAATGCTACTGTACTTGTTCATCATCTCTTTATTGAGATCTCTCTCTTGAAAGCTGAGGACAATCATTTTTAAGTTAATCTTGTCTTCT
Organism: Nothoprocta perdicaria; assembly: GCF_003342845.1. Taxonomy (NCBI): domain Eukaryota; kingdom Metazoa; phylum Chordata; class Aves; order Tinamiformes; family Tinamidae; genus Nothoprocta; species Nothoprocta perdicaria. Next base: position 446,859 of record NW_020455821.1, read on the forward strand.
CTAACAACATCATTTCATACAACAAACTGTTCCTGTTATTTCTAGGATCCCTAGATATTAATGTAAACTTATTTGGGGGAAACAGATTTACTAGATTACATTACCCAGGTTCTTGTTAACTATGAAAGAGGTGAATGAAACTACCATCAAATACCTAGCAAAAAACTAGCAATACAAAGTTATGCATTTATTCCAATCTTCTTCTCTCATAAATGATAGGTTGCTAGTAAAGCATGCTTGACTATTGAATACAGACACTTACAGCTTCATAACTTTTTGATGACCTAAAAACTCTATCTGATTAGTACTTTAAAACAAATACTTCAGGAAACAGAAATCTTTAGAAACTTAAGCCAGTATATTACAGCTGCAGTGAATTAACATCAGAAAAAAAAAAAGTTTGTTACTGTCCCTGAAAAGCCAGTTTACAGCTGCAAGATCAAACTACCCAGAAGCTACATTACACTGTAGCCCTTTTTTCTATGCTACATCTTGCCACTGGGTACAATGCATATAAAACCCACACCTGAATAAAGAATATATGCTGACTCCTTCCAGAATGTGGAGTTCTCTCTGTCACTATGAGGGTCTCTATGTAGAATGGGCTGGTATGGAGCTGGCTGTGGAAATTGATTATAAGCAGTCTAGCAGATGTCTAAGTATTAAAACTTNAAAAAAAAAAAAAAAAAAAAAAAAAAAAAAAAAAAAAAAAAAAAAAAAAAAAAGCCTCACAGCCTCATCAGGACACAGAGCACTTTGTGTGCTCCCTCTACCTTGTTCTCTTTTTAAAGCTATGCATATCAGCGCAACAAGGCTTGTGTAATCATTGACAATTTTCCCTAATCCTTCAATAATTTTTGATTGAAGGATAATTTCTATCAAAATTTTGAGATATCAATACTACATTTGAAGAAGTGTCATGGCAAGAAGGAAAAAAAACAGTAATTCAGAAGAAAATGTGAATTACTTCTCCTGCTGAGAATAAAAAAAAAGGCTGACATGGGGGCTTTCTACTAATTACATGTGTGTAGCATGTGCACATATTTCAGACGTACGTTAATCATGTAACGTACCCTGGCCATAAAGTAATTAAATGAATCAACAGGGAGAAATAAGATGTTTTAATGTAATAAGTGTTTATAGAGAAAGGAGACTGCAAGAAAGATTAAAGTACAGTGTCTTCATCATTTTGTTATTAACTCATAAAGTCTGCAAAACACCTCATTTGATTRTATATGTTGAAAAATAAGATAAAAAAGCTTTTCTAAGGTTTGAAATTTGGAGGTTCATCTTGAAGAAAGAAGAAAGACCTAAAGATACAAAAGTAATATGTATATACACAATATATTAAATTCAGTTTATAACTGACAGATTTTCAATATTTCTAGGAGCAAACACCAACAAAAAAACTGAGCATATATATTAAGGCAAGCATTTAAACTATTTTTGCATGTGTCCATCTAAAAGATATTTACAAAGGAATGCATAGTATTTTAATAGGTACAAATATAGACTAAAGTTACATAGGTCTTTACCTGTCCACCTTTGATCAATGGCTTCTTCTCATGAACCTTTTTAGGTACATCACCAGTTTTCTTGCTCATTAAAGGCACTCTGTATTTTGCAGCAGGTTTGGTAATTTTCTGAGCTGGTGCAACTGAAGCCAAATTTTGTTCATGAGTGGGCCTTTTTGCTAGACAAGAGAAGTCACCTTTACAAAGATACTCAGGCCTGCCAATGCTCCATATATTCCCTTTCCCAGCTTTTGGGACATCAGGGCTGCAACAGAATGGGTGAACTGCTAACCCTTTATTTACTGTGAGTGCATAGTGCAAAAGGTCCAAAAGGGCCTGCCTAAACCTCAAACTTAATAAGAAATCGAGAAACATAATCCCTAAACTTTTCATTTTCATCACTTCACTATTCTCAAGGACTGGAATTTCTCATTCTTTTTGCAATGTTTTACTATGCCTTTGTTATGGACACAGGGAAAAGCTTTCCAAATGGAATTCAGAGGCAGACTAATGACACAGGACTGCAACCTGGAACACAGAGGGCAGCAAAAATAAGAGTTCTAACAGAGCTAGACTCCTGTAAAGTTCTTGAAAACATGCCAGTATCTACCTGGCAATTTGGCTCTATGCTAGCAGGGTTCTTTCACTACAGAATAGCCAATGAAATACTTGCACAATAAAACAAACAAATGAAAAAACCCACCACACAAAACACCTAATACAATTTCAAATGACTACAAGGAAATAAAATTATAAGAGGGGAAGGATTTCTAGGGAGAGAAGGGGGGAAAAAAAAAGAAAAGTTACCAACTCCCCTCAATAACAACATATAAATGATTTCTAGTATTCTGAATCTCCAACCTCCCCCCAAACAGAAAATAGTGCTACATTTATACACATATTATCTTACCAGAGTCCCAAATCAAAGTTACACACTTAATTACCTGGTGCAGGATGTGGTCCAAACTTTTGGAACGTTTTGTGACTGAATTCTTCTGCAATAAGCTAAACAAAAAGTTTGATTATTAGCAAATAATATTTACTTTTACCTGAAGCTAAAAAGGAGAACTCCTTTTCAGAAACACATATACCTACCTTTTTCAGAAGGCTTCTTAATAATGGTATTTGTCATAACCATTCATTTAAATGAATTCTCAACTATACGCATTCAGTTTATTATTAAAATTAATAGGCTGTACTCTTTTTTTTTTTAACACCTGACAGAACTACTCACATTACTTGAGGTTGAAAAAAAAGGTCTATTTTCTGTGCACTTAAATTGATTTTGGATTTCTGTTAGTTTTCAATTTTTATTTCAATTTCTCAGAGAGTCTTGTTTCTAAAAAGTCCCTCAGAGATGTTGGGAATTTTCATTTCTCTAGTCTTTGCAAAATGGGAAGATAAGTGTACATACACATTTCTATAATCAACATACGCTGAGTTCTGTTAGACACACTAAGTACAATAACATTTAAAAATGTCATTTTTCAAGCCAGCTGCAACAGAAGAAGGTTTGCCAGGTTCTTATATTCTTCACTTCACATTTGTGTCCTCAGGACCCTCAGGATAAGGAGTCAGAGTGCATTTTAGCTGACCTGCCAGGGTTCTTATTTTTTAACTTCTTGCTTTCAGACTTCTTACCAAATCCAAGTGCACCAACTGATTCTACCWATCATTCAAAGAATATTCAAAGGAAGTCAACAGTAGAAGAATTTTTAGGATTGCACAGCTACATGCAAAAAGCTAACGGCTGTACTACAAGCCATTTTTCAAGCCCTAGAGTATGCCAGGAAGGCATTTAGCCTTCTGATAATGACCACTCGCAAAGTCAACTGTCTAGTCACAAAGCCTCAGACCTGTAAGGGATAATTTTCATATGAATCTTGCAAAAATTATTTTGCTTTGCTTAGAGATTACCAGCCAATTACAACAGATGTTGGGGAAGTTAAAAAAATTAAAAAAAGACCTCTCTCCCCTAAAAAAAAGGCGCAAATTCAAACTAAACCTCCCATATTCCCCTAAAACCCAAATCCCCCATCACTCTAACCTCAAAATAACCTTGCCTCCAAACTTCCCCAAACACAGCCAAAAAAATCCCAAACTCCACAAAATCTCCCCCTCCCCCAAAGCCCCTGCAGCTTCTCCTGCAACCCTCCCAAAAAAATCAAAAGTCAATAAGAAATCCATGCCAGAAAAAAAAACCAAAGGTACAAAAGCAGAGAGTTTAGACTGCACACAACGGCAGAGAAAAAGGTTTTATCCTGTCCTTTATCAAAAGCAAAAAGTCACAAATGAGAACAGTCTTCTACTACTAATATTTTAATGGCCTTCAAGCTTTTATTTGCTTGGTGAGCTGTGAGCAGAACTGAAGCGTTCCAATAGTAAGACCTGTTCTTAGAAGAGATAGAGCTCTTGAGCACATTTCAAGGCTTCCCCCCCCCCCCCCCCCCCCAAGGATGCTCTGTAACTTAAAGGTACTCTTTATCGTGACGTATTAACTACAAAAAGGAGGAATTCATATAAACCTGGTAGACTGATCCCCTGTCAGTTAAGGACAGGATCTCAGCAGCAGCTAAGCCATGCTGATGATGACACATCCCTGGGGAAGTTCAGACTAAAGCAAGCTAGCAAGATTAGCCATGGCTGAAAGAAAACACGCAAAGAGCATTACAGTTATTGATAAAAAGATCGCCTCCATCTAAATACGTTTGTACCCATGATGTAAATAGTCTGTAATAGGTGCCTTTATTTTTTTCCTTATCTGGCAACTTACTATTAATTATAATTAACAACTGTTAATATTAGTAAGCTCTACATAACCTCAAAAATATCATATCTATTTTAACTGCTGGAAATGAAAATCAGATCAAGGAATTACGGTTGGCAAGTTTAGGACAGTGAGTTTAGTTGTAAGGATTTCTTAATCTTACTTTGGAAATTAAACTTTTAAGTCACAGGTAAAGAAATGTAGGAGAGAATGGCCGACATGATCAGAATTTCAACTGTATATGAAAGATTTTCAATTAATAGTAGTTCAAACTATAGTCTATTAGAATTCTTTATACTCCAATTCTCCTTTTGCATTCATTTTTTCTATATCTTTCTCTAGGTTTACTTACTTCAAAATGTCAGTACTATTGCCCGCTTGTTATTCTTGCCCTCTTTTCAATTAGATTTATATTAAAATGACATCAGTAAATGCCAACAGATCCAACAGGTAACACCAAGCAGTTGCTTCTAGCTTGGATACAAACAGGTGCATTTAAGCCTCAAGAAGGATAACTGTTAGTTTATTTCACAATATTTCACAGAACAAATTTGCAGAACATCCCAAATTAAGAATTATAGATGGAAGAAATAACATTAAAGAATGACACTCAAATCATCAGTGCCATCTTATGCAACAATGCATATCTAAACAAATCAATATAAACATATCAAAGGTGACTTTCAATTCCTTACTAGATAGAAAAGTGCTCCTAAACAAAAAAAGTAAATTACTATTTAAATTAGTTTCTGAAACTACAAACAACTACTTAAATAGTTTGATTTTTTTTTTTTGTAGTTCACTTACCAGTATTGTAAATTTAGCAAGATCAAAATAGCATTTTTTTTTCCACACAATAGATTATGTCTGGATACAGGCTTCAGTAAATACTGTAGCTGCAATTTTATGTTGTATATTAATATTAGAATAAAAAAAGCAAAGTTCTGTGATGCTTTCAGGTAAAATTAAAATGAAAATCATCTCCATACCTGCGGTGTGAGAAATTTCTCAATGCGTTTGGCTATAAAGTTTTTCTCCAATATGGAGTTGACTGATGGTCTATCCCTGGGATTCATTTTAAATAACTGCGACAACAAATTACGTAGGTCATAGGAATAATGCATAGAAACAGGAGGAAAAGATCCAGAGATGATCTTCAATACCAAGTTCTTCATGTTACCAGCTTCAAACTGTACCACAAGAGAAACAAAACAAAAAAACCCACCCAACTATTACATATTACTGCATGCCCACAAATAAGGTTGCATACAGAGGACAGAGAAAACAAAGAAAAACCCCAAATCCTTTGCCTCTCAACATATCAGAACACATTTTTGAGACTATTATCTTAAAATAACCTCCTACCTATTGATAGCATCACACTACTTACTGAGATCTAAAGTTAAAATTCTGAAAATAATATGCCAGCTTGGCTAATAATTATCTCCTTTCGAATTTGGCCTGACAGTCTTATGTTGTTACATACAGTTAAGGATAAAATATTATGAAGTATTGCATTATATTTACTTGATCTGCTCTCTCCTCTTACCAAAAACATTCAACCACCACATGATTTTAGTGAAAGGATGTTAAGCATTCAAACTYATTCTGTGCCAAATCCAAAGGAAAGTTTAGCTTTCAGCATAAGGTCAGGAAGCAGAGAGTCATTCCAATTCATTTGAACAATAAAAAACTACTAGTAGTACTGTTTGACATTATTCTTTTAAAGAAATCCTAAGCTTCCACTCACCGCATGCTTGAGTGTGCACATCTCATAGAGAACACAACCAAGGGCCCAGATATCACTAAATCAAAGAAAAGAAAAGAGAATTAGCTATTCTAAGAATAACTTCTTATTCTAAGTTATTCTAGAAATTCTAGAATTCTAACTAATTCTAAGAATTAGTTATGACACTGCCAAATAACTTAGTAATCAAGTGTTGTAGCACTGAAAAGCAAAAGAAGTTGCATTTTGAATATGTACAAACTCCCTCTAGTACTTTCTCCCCAAAATCCCCACTAGGATTTATCCCATTTAACATGGGATTTACCCTACTTTCACTCATTCCAGGATGGCAGGATTTGGCTGGAATACCATTGAATAAGAAACCTCACGCAGGAGAGATGGTTAAGGGGCACAGAAGAGCAATCACTTTTAAGGGACTCACAGAAATAYATGGCACCCCCAATCACAGATATTCTTCAGTATGCTCATACAACATAAAAAATTACTTGATAATAAACATTTTAATTATCTTTGAGAATCTGTTACCAGATACAGCCTATAATGCAGGGGCAGAAAACACAACCAAAGTATTTGAAGGATATTCTTCGGTGTATGAATTTACACATCTCTCTGCACATGCTTAGAGAATCCAATTAGTATATTTGCCTTTTTTTATTCTTAGCATTCATATTCATACTGCATAAATTAAGGGCAGCAGAAGTGGTGTGGAGAGAAACTAAAGTAGAGCCATAAACAACAATATGGCTAAACCTAGCACTCAAAGCACTAAGCAAAAAACCTCCCAAATACATTGCTCTGGACCACATCAACTTGCTGAGATAGCATTTGTACAGCCAAATAATCCTTACCCAGGAATAAAGTGTGAACTATAGGCCATTTACTGTCATATGAGGAGAACAGATTGAGATTTTGAAGGAACATCCTCCCTCCTCCTTCCCTAAAATACTTAATCAAACGCTTATCAGTACCTTTTATTGTTGTAAGGCTTGTTCTGACATATTTCAGGTGACAAGTAGTACGGTGTTCCAATGCACGTGCGAGCCAGTTCTACGGTACTAAGTAAAAAAGAACGGTAACTAGTTAAGCCACATGGTGAACACGCATTATGTTTTCCTACAGCAAAGCTGAGTAGATTAATTCTGAGAARCCAGCAGCAAAAAGCAGTTACCTGTTAAGAACTCTGGCAATTCCAAAGTCTCCCAGCTGTACTGTCCCGTCTTTGGTCAAAAAAATATTCTTGGTGTAGAAATTTTAAAAAGTCTGTTATTTAAAACATTCATACAGTTGCATGCTTTTTGTTCTCAATATGTTTCGTAAAAAATAAAGTTTTCTACCATTTGTCAATCTAAAGTTTCCATTAATGTGATTGACTACTGGGAAATAGGAGGTCTACTCTATTCCCACTTTATCAAAACTGGSATAGAAAAAAAAAGTAAATTATAAAATATAATTAACTGTGGGACAAAAGGCCATAAGTAATACTAGAACAGCTTGCCTCATGTTCGTTAAAAATATCACATAAACTAGGCCTGAAAAACTACAAATAAAATGTWACAAAAATTAAAAGTATTTATATAAAAAGATGCATTCCAAATATCTCCATAATTTCTCAGATGATACTATCAAGATAAGACATAACCACCTTGGAAGCAAATTAATAACACACACACATCAGCATACCTGTGACTTTATGTCCCGATGCAATATTTTTCTATCATGTATATGTTTTAGGGCCAAACAAATTTGTACAAACCAATCCAGAATCTAAATGCAAAAGAGATTATGCATTATCAATATATGAATTTATTTGAAAGCTTTTCAAGTCATTTTTCCTCAGAATTTCRTCAAGTCTTACAATGATATCTCAAAGTGTTATCCTCTTCCCTCAAACCTAACTTTGGAGTTATCCTAGATATATCAAGAATGTAGCACTACTATTGCTATAACAAAAACTTCTCCTTTGAGAGAATCCAGGAGTATCAATGAAAGATACACATTAACTTTGCAGGTATTATTTAATATCTGATACTACTAGGTTCAACCACACACTATGAAGATGACAAAGATAATGCAATATGRATCTGATTGGCCTAAATACTTAAGACATGGAACTTATACCCATAAGACTGTACTTACTTCTCCTGTAAGCAATGCAAAGTCTTTTTGTAATCAACTAGCTAATGAAATAAGAATCTTAAAAAGCCATACTGATGCTTAGCCTACAGAAATGCTTCTTGTATTTATTTCACTTTTAAAAGAAAAAATAGTACAAAGCAGATTTCAAGTACAAAAGCAACAAACAACAGCATTCACACAGAAGACTATATCCAGGACAATAAAATCAACATAATTGTGAATCCGTGAAAGTCACAAAATATTAAGATACTAAAAGCAAAAACTCTTCCATGTAAAACAGCTGCTTCAATTTCACAACTCTCAAATACATACATATCAAAATTACATTCAAATGCAAGGTATAGTTTTCATTTTTCTATTTTAAGTTCTTGTAGATGTGAGTCCAAATTATGAAATGAAGTTATACAAACTACATCCAGAAAAAACTTTCATCACTTATCCTACTCTGAAGAGGAACCACAGACCTAAAACAGTCATAACCCATCCTAGCCACACATAAATTGAGATTCTGGTGCACTCCTAACTGCATACAAATGCAAAACCACTGAAACTATTCATAGACTAAGAAACATATCTCARTCCCAAACAAAAAATTGAATCTTACATAACCTATTTGTACTTTCTCTGATTGAATATGTACACAAAAYCATCTCAATTGATCCAGACTGCCTCACAGTATAAATGATTTTATAACACATATTATGAASAAGAAAAAATCAAATGCATACTTCTGACAAAATATCTTTTTTCCCCCTACTTAAAAAGAAACATCTGCAAGTAAGTTTCATATTACTCTATTTGCAGAGTATGGGTTTTTATACCTGGAATTAAAAAGAAAAAAAAAAAAGCAATACTACAAATTAAAAATCTGCCATAACATAAGATTGTATAGTCTTTCCATCCCATTAATAATCTTCATTAATCAGATTTGGCTTAGTTTCAAGAAGTGTCTTATCTACACAGACAAAATCCTAATTAACATAGCCTGGATTTCAGGCCAAGTTTTTAGCCATTACTGCAATAACGACTAAATTAATACCAGCCATTATTGGTGGCAACAAGAATGACAACTTGGGAACATTCTACACATCTTAAGGAACTTTATCTGCAAAATTGAACAAAAAATTCTTTAAAGCATGTGCTGGAAAAAAAAAAACTACGGCAGCAGTTTCCTGTTACCTGATCCTCAGAAAACAGGATTCCTTTCTGGGCATTTATTTTTTTAAACAGGTCTCCTCCTTCACAGTAGTCCATCACTATGTAGAGACAGCCATTTTCTGTAAAGCAAAGCCAATAATAATAATAATAATAATAATAATAATAATAATAATAATAATACCTCTCTACTATGTTTCTGAGTATCTTAACAATGCTTGTCTCAACATGAACCACCAAGAAAATCATTGAAAAATAAAACAAAAAAACCCAAACCACACTTTTCATTGTGCAGCTTCAGATATCCTTTATTTTTCCCTCTTCCAAACTTCAAGAAAAAGTGGCATTTGCTTTGAGTTTCACAATATATGTTTCCCTTCTTTGATTATAAGGATTAAAAGGGAAAAGTCATACCTACTAAACCATTGCCCCAGAGTGAGGTGCCAGACCAATATGAAATTGAAGATGTCACTTTATGAATGCAGTGTAAAATATGTTCTCCATCCTACTTGCTATTTTACACATTCATAGATTACCTAGCCCTAAAAAGAGATAACAGTTCTAAATCAAGTAATTGCATCCACCTAATTAATTCTTGCAGTTTTACTTGGACAATATACACATAAATAGTGCAAGAATACAGCAAATACTGGTTGTCRCACCAGACAGAGTTCATTCTAGACACTGAGAAACAACAAGAAAGCTTCCAGGAGGTGACAACATATAGAAAACAGAATTGCTTCATTTTGAAGGACAGTGTATGAGACATCCAAAATCAGTTTAAGAAAACAGAATGCATTTATATCAAGTTAAAGTTTTGCTCCCCAATATAATCCTTTCRATTGCTGGTGAGAAAAGAGATGAAGTAAAAACAAATAGCAAATTAAAGGCATATTGATGAAAACTCTAACATCTTATGAACAGCAACTCAAATAGGCTAGTAAAATACAAGAATGACAGTATTCACAGACTACATGTCATTTTGAAAAAAGGTGAATAAGTACACATGATCCCATGCCACTCACAAGGAAAACTCCTCCCAAATACTTCTTATGACTGTGAAACTTTAGCCATAAGAGCCAAAAATAATTAAGGCCTCCAAGTCACTTAAATTTCATTTCCACAAAAATGTTTCTGAAATTTGTCTTCCAAAACATCAACGACATAACTGCTCATTTGAGGTTAGAATACTTCGTAGGTTGCTTAAGTTTTACAATTGAAATTATTTTGAAATGTTATCCTAGGATAACAGACCTACCTTTGAAACAAAACAGTATGTTCAAAGTCAATGTGCTTCAGTAAAATGCAGTATGAAATCTCAAGAACTGGGCATTACACAATATACTTCATGAAGTATATCAGATTTAAAGAACAGGCCTCTAGTAAAGAAAAGTGAATTGTGTGGATTTATAAAAAGCAACAATTAATCTTCTGTTTTGGGTTTTTATTTTTGCTCATTAATCTAAAAACATATGCTCTAAAAGGCATTAAAGTTAGCAGAAAAACAAAAGAGTTTCTTCATGAATTTCAAATATTTAAGTTTTTAGATACTGTCTTTAATTCTACACAACGAAACTTCTAGGTTTTACCTCTTTTCATTATTTCCCACAACATTCACTGTAAGAAGTTATGTGAAATCTTTCTCCTAAATTCCTTAGTTATCACRACTCTCACACTATCACTGAAAGAAATGATAGCTAGGAGAGAACTCTGGGCCACTGGTTAATCACCTCCTTTCTAAGGATGCCACTGAAACATGTTTTTCCAAATTGCTCTTTCMGTTTTGAGTTAAATTGCTCCTTCCTTCATAGCTTTGTAAAGCAAACTTGTAGCAATCCATTTTTCTACCTTTTACAATCATGTATAYCGTGTAGAAACAAAAAAGGTAACCCTTTCACTTTGGCATCAACCAAAATAAAAATGACATAAGGAAGAGACAAGTATGTTTCTTTCAAAAGCAATCAGAAAGAAATGAGGACAGTAATAAAAGGAGGTGAAAATCATTAATGAAAAAATAATTAATTTTAAATTTAAAAATTAAGTGTTTTTTAAACTATATGCAATTAATAACACAAAGCTAGTCACTTATTACTATTATTTCAAGTTCCACTYTATTATTTTACCTTCAAATGACTCCCTGTACAGGACTATATTTGGATGTTTCATGTTAGCCAATACAGCAACTTCTCTCCTTGATTCTTCTCTCTCCTTATTTGACATCTTTAGAAGAAAAACAGCGATTTTTGAGATCAGAAATATCAACAAATAACAAAACAACAAAAAAGATCAGTAATTAATGACAGTARTCRCTCACYTTAGAGATGTTWATTTCTTTAATAACGTACTGCTGGCCATTTTCTTTTGCTTTGACAAGAATTGCTTTCCCAAAGGATCCTTCACCAATCTTCTGCACTTTAATATATTTATCCATAGTTATCTGCTTAAGGCATCCTTACTTGAGCACTAAGAGAAAACACACAACAAATATAGTTAGCTGTGCTTAGTCTTCCCACCTGTCATTCACGTAACATTTAAATGTCTTAAAATATCTTAAAATGTCAATCTGTTTATCTCTCTGACAACACTACATGCTTAGTATCTTTTTTGTAAATCATCTACTCTTAATCTCATCTTTAGTTTTGGTTGGCTGGCTTAGTGTAGACAACAACCGCACTGCAAAACAAAAAAAGTTTTCACCTTGATGGTAGCAGCATTTGGTTAGCAAACTTTCATTCAGCTTTATACTTGGGTATTTTTTCCCACTCCTATGGTAGAAATGGAAAAAACATCTATATATTTATTCTTAATTTGTCACTCAAATGAACCAAAAAACAGACTAAATTCAGGAAATTTCAAATYCAGGGTAGAATTATTATTTAATACAAAAAGTATGACTTAATTTTTAATGATTTTTTCATGTCACAGAGAAAACAGTCCTTAGAAAATGGAGAAAATCAGTGTTTCTACTGTAATATCTGACTAGTTAGACTAGAAGCTTTTGAGATGAAGCACTATTAGTTACCTGAAAATTGGTTGTGTTAAAAGTATTATATTAATAAATAACTTAATAATGAAAGACCTACAAAAGCTTAAAAGATGAAATTACCAAATGTTGAAGGAAATACTGAGTATCATTCAAAGCTAAAGCTGAGTGTCAAAATAGCGAAAAGATTTGGCCATAAAAGGACTAAAATGAGAAAAAAAAACCAACACATTAATTGTTGGGTTAATAGGTCATCTTTTCCAGAGTAAAAAACCTTTATCCCCTGAGGACTTTCAGTTGAAAGAAAGTAAAAGTTTCTCTGCTTTTCTGCATGCAAACCTCACATAAGAGCACTAACAGTGCTCATTCTTTGCTGTGCCTTGCTTCCTTCCAAGAAAAGGCCTTATTACATTATGCTCACACATCTCAAGGCTTGTCTCACTGATTTAAAACTTACCTTTTTGTCAGTCAAAGAATGACCAAGCACCAAAGAGTTCTGGTGAAGATGTTCAAGAACTAAAAAGCCCATACGCCACGGCAGCAGACCAAAATACTGATAACATTGGAAAACAAGGCCYAGGGGAGCTGAAATAACCTCTTGCACAGAAAACAAGAGTAAAAGATGACTAGGCCTAACTACCAGGAAAGGAAAAAAGTGATAGGACTGTACTAACATCAATATTACCTTTTGAGCAATGGTAAAATGTACTAGCTGAGATCTTATTTTCACTTCAGGTACTTTGAATCAAGATCTCTTGCTACTGCTTCATCACCTACTAAACCATTTCTGCTGTACTAATGCTAAAGCAGGAGTACTGGAGGTAACTTGGGCTGAGTGCTGCACACAAAGGTAACCTATCAGCCAGGAGCCCATAGGTGGGCTACAGTTAAGTCAAAGTCTGAATACAGCTCTGCCCTTGTTAGCCTGCTTATTTTTACCAGTGGCACAGGAAACACAAGCCTGGAGAAAGAACTTCAATGCTGCCAGGGCAGAGGCTTTCCAAGCCCTGGGTGAGAAGGTCGTTCTACTGGCCGAGGATTAGAGAGGCTGGCGGGCTGAGGCACCGCGACCGCTGCGAGACAAGTCCACGGCACTAGGGAAACCCCCAGGCCGGGTGCAGGCCGTCGCAGCAGGCCGGGCCGCTGCCCTTGCCTCAGCGGGGCCGGGCCGCCGCCCCCTCACGGCCAGAGCAGCAGCAGGGCGAGAGGCGCGGCCGGGGAGCCCTGCAGCGCCGCGGGAGCTGAGAGGAGCCGCCTACCCCCGGGCCGTCTCGCCGTCGCCGCCGCGCGGAGCGGCAGCACCAACACCCGCGCTCGCTCACCTCGCGCCGCGCCCGCCGCTGCAGCGCCCGCTCAAGCCAGAGCCCCACGCCCGCCGCGCGCCCGCCCCCTCGCGCCCTCCATTGGCTCAGAGGGCCCCCCCAGCGCGGCTCCCATTGGCCGCTGGCGGGAGGCGAGACACGCCCTACGCGCGCAGCGGCGCTTCACCCTGGCAACGCGCGGACGCGTCACGAGGCGGGGGGCGAGCCGGGACGCGGCAGTGCCGCTCCGCGCATGCGCGCCCGTTTGCCGTTAGCAGCCGTTAACGGCGAGGGGCAAACGGCAACGGACTGCTGTGGGTTAACGGCGGCTGTAAGGGCCGGCRGCGGACATAAACTGCTTGAGACCTTTGGTGGATCCAAGTGACCAGGCTGCGAGCCCTGCCATTCGTGCGAGGTTCCTTTCCATAGATTTTTTTCTTTTTTCCCCTCAAGCGAATTCCGTGCGTGGCGGCCAGAACCAAAACTCAGGAGCCAAAAAAACTTCGCAGCCCAAACTCACCCGGGGCCGCCATGCTGCCTAGAGACGCTTTCCCGAGGCAGGAAGCGCCGCAGTATTGAACCGTACGCATAACACTCCTCCCGCCAAGGGGAAGAGAATAAATCCCGAACCGCCGGAAGCGGAAGTAGCAGCGCGCGCGTGCGTGGCAGGAAGCCCCGCCCCTAGCCCCAGGGCCGAGGGGGCGGGGCCAGTGCTGGGGCGACCGTTGGGCCGGGGCCGAGCCGGGGCCCGCGCGTCCCGCCTCGCCCCGCCCGGCTCCGCCGCGGGACGATGAGCGAGCGCCTCGGCGGGGAGCAGCAGGCGGCGCCACGCGCACAGGTGAGAGCGGGCGGGGGGCCCCGCTCCTCCGCTCCCGCCCTCCCGCCCGCTGCGGCCGGGCCGGGCCCAGCCGAGCAAGGCCGCGGCGCGGGGGGGCCTGCACCTCCTCCCCACGACCGGCGCCCGGAGCGGCCGTTGCGCTCAGCTCCCACCCTGGGCCTTATCAGCCCCCGACACACACAGAAACGCACAGCGGTGGTGACGGGGGAAGATTTCCATTTTTAGTTTTATTCAAAAAAACATAGTGCATGGCGGGGGYTGCTCCAAACTTAAATAGGGAAATGGGGTGTTATATTTTTGGTTATTATTCTTGGTGCCTACAGCTCCTTGCCTTTTAGGGAGGATGGGTGAGAAGTCTGTAACCTACTTCTCAGGAGTCCCCAAGCCATGCCAGAAAACCTTTTAAAGAATGGTTTGCCACTTCGTTTAGTTGTCGTTAAACAGGAGTTGCTTTCTGCTCTCAGGAAAAAATATAGTGGTTCTGTGACTTAGAAAGCTTTAGGGGCCACGGAGGAAGCCTCACGTAGGCAGTGCTAAAAGGTGACTCACAGGTTTGGTTGTTAAAGTTTCAGTCGGGCAAGAGAGTTGCTCTTAGAGGCTCCTAATAAAATGAAGAGGTGTAGGTCAGCCGAGGTGAAAACCAGGGATGGACTGGGTTCGTTTTTATTATCTTTGCTACCTGTCTATAAATGGGGAAAAGGGGGAGCTGGTGGGACAACTATGTATCATTTCTCACCTAATAAACAGCTGTAAGTATGTCAGTGGAAAAGCTTAATTTCAAGTGCTAGTAATGAAATATTCAGCACTGAATAATAAATGTGCTGTGTCACGCTTGAGAGTGCTGAATTAGGTAAAACAGAGTCTAAAAATAAAACTTGGAATGTTTTAGGTGCTAAATTGTGTAGAATAGAGAAGTAAAACATTGCAAGAAATATGTATCTATCTGATAATCATTTGTGGTTTAGTATTTGCAAGTCTTTAATCAGCTTGTGGAACATCTGGAATTCATGGTACAGAGTTTGTAAMGGCAAAATAAGATCATGCTTATTGAAATGTCAGATGTATTGATGCTTTTTGTTTTCATTTGCCTTTCTTTTTAGTGGATTTGTTATGGCTTTTATGTTCTGTATCCCTTGGCAACATAGAGGCTTCTTTGCAAAACAGCTCCTTGAGTGGGAAGAGCCTTGGTATGACAGATTTGAAAGCAGGTAGTTATCAATGCTTCAGTGCCCTTTTTTTCAGAAAGCCAAGAACGTTGTACCATAAAATTTTCWAAAATTGTTCCTATACTATAGGGCAATTAACTGTGTAGAGTACAATATGTTCATATGTATTAGACTGGTAAACAACTTTAAGTGTGATTTCTTGACTCTTTAGTTGGGAAATAGATGTGAATGTGAACATGCTCAGTACACTGAACTAACCCATTTGGAAGCAGTAATGCTCTGGGAAAACATGTGCCTGGGCTAGCGTGGGACCGTGTCCAACTGGAGTGAGTGTGGGATGTGTACTTTAAGGCCAAATGACTTTTCATCTCTCTGCATCATCTGTATAAAGCGTTGAGTTATATAGCATTTAGTAGAAAGGAGTTTCTTTTGTGTGCTTGTCTTTACTGTTGGCATATCTTTCCTAAAAAATCTTTACCTAGTAGTAATAAACGTTCTGCATACGGTGTATTAATGTATATTGTATTGTTTTTAAAAATGCATTTACTTAGTCAGGCATACTTTATAAAAGGTAATCTGTAAGAACTATGTTTATCAAAAGCTGCTCATGTAGATTCAGGTAAGCAAAGTAAAATGTATGTAGTGTTCTGTATGTGCTCTGCTTTAGAGAGGTCTCTTCTGCTTTGAAAGGTGAAAATGTGGAAAACAAAGTAAAATTTTGAGATAATGGCTGCRCTTAGGGCCAAGAAGCACAAGACAAAGTTGGCAGATGATTTCTGCTACTTGATAATAGAAAGGATCCCAGTCAGAGAATTTCAAGTAGCTGCAAATCTGCTTGTGTATGGAGCATTGTTACATATTTMTATTATGTAAAAAGTATGCTGAATATGTGTGCCAGGAAATGGATAGGAAAAAGTGTTTAAAACTACATACTATGTACTATAATATTAATAACTGGAAATTAGCTTTATTACTACTATTATTATTTTAAATGTTAGGCAGGGAGTCTAGTATATTCTTTCCCCTCAAGCTTGCTAGGTGAGCTTTTTCTCTTTTTGTTTGGCTTTTTTATTATGCTTTCTAGTTACAGCTATACGTCCCATGTTCCCTTTGGGAGGGAAAGGAGGAATAGTGCATAAGTTAAGCTTTGTCCTAAAGCACAGATCTCAAACTTGCACTTTTTTTTCTCTTTTTTGATAGATTTTGATAAATTGCTTTTAAAAAGTTAATAAGTACTTAAACTTGCATGTTCAGTGTTTACACCATAATATAGTATAATGAAGAAACATTTTTCAGTTCAGATGGTGAAAATGTAAGTTAACTTGAGGAATACTTCAGCTGTTCAAATTGCAGATAAAGCTACCAAGATGACTTAATGATTTGACAATCTGCCAGTTATTTCAAATACCTGTTCACCTGCAAGATAAGTTTGTGTTTCAATACATTCCACCTTTATTTCCAAATTAGTATTCTCTGTCAGAGAGATTGGATGTTGGATTTTGATGTTTATCTGTAGTTCTTAATCTACTGTAGATCTTCTGCAGAGGTTTCTATTTTTTTTTCTGTCTATGTGTGTACYCCACTTCCCCCCACAACCCCAAACCACCCAAAGTCCACCATGACCAAACAAACAAACAAAGACCACAACCAAAAAAAACTCGCTCTTCATGTGCTCCCAAGCTTTATCACTTTTTGGTTCTGAAAAAGTGAATCTGCAAATTTCCAAAGAGCATTAGTATAACAGGGCAATCAAATAGCATAAACACATCACCCTACAGACCTACTTAATATCTTTTAAGATTTCCAATTAAGGCTTGTAAGTCTGCAGAGTACTTGAGGAGACTCAGGGGCTTGAACTGTGAATATTCCTGTTATTAAAAAATTACAAAAATCTCAATATTTTTCTCACAACAACAACAAAAAAGTATGAAGCAGTGAACAGTTTTTATCTTTATGGGTGCATAACGTATGCTTAAGATCGCTGGCCTTCTTTTGTACTGTGTTAATGAGAGAAGCTTTACAGTAAATTATTTAATCTATTTTCCCTAATTTTAAGAAACGTCTCAAAAGAAACAGCCTGTCTTTTCTTCTGAAATACCCTGCAACAAATTTGTCTTCCATTTCTACAGCCTTACAAAGTAGGCACAATTTTAGAAGTTGTATTTGGTTGTGAGCCAGCTAAGTTTTACAGATGGAGAGAAAAATATGTAAATGAAGGAACTTTGAATGCATTCAAAAATGCTAAACCATTTGCGCTTCAGTACATATTTCACTTTGGGGGGTATCTGGGCCTTTAACTCCCCTTCCCTGCCCCCACCTCCTTCCTGTTAAGGTGAAAACAAAAAACAAACCAAGTAGTAAATCTTACAGGATAATTTGTTAACGAGTTCCACAGCTTCCCCCCCACCCCCCTGCTTCCTTCCCTCTCCTTCTCCTCCTCCCAGCCCTTGGTGGAGACCAAAATGGTAATCAGTAGCAGGTGGAGATGCTGTTCCTGCAGAAACAGGTGCTACTTTTCTCTTTGTAGCTACTTAAAGGCAAAGGTGAGCCAACAGCCACCTCCACCTATAATTACAGATTGCTTCAATCCTTTCTTGCATTGCTACCCTAAAGTGGCTGCTAAAGAGAATTGTCAGATAGGCTGTTGTAGCGACTTCTCAGCCTTGAAGTATTAACAGTTCTACAAACAACATCTGCTGGACATAACCAGGAACAACAATGCTTTTTTTGAGGTGACTGAATGTTTCTTATYTCTAATGAGAGTGAAGAGAGTGAGTTCCTCGTTAGCTGGTGTATTCTTCACTGCTTTTAAATTTGAAGATTAGTGGTGGGAGAAGGCATGCTTCCAGAGAACATTAAGTAAATGGGAACCATTTYGCCAGTGGAACCTACAGTATCAACTCTTCTGATCCTTGACAAAAAGTCTTTGGGCTTTACCTTTTGCTTGTCTTAAGGAATTTGTGGTGTTCTCTTTTGAATCTGTCACAGAAGGATCAGAAGTGGTTTTTCATGAGATGATCTTTTGCTGAGGGAATTCTCCCTCTTTTCTTTCCTAGACACAGTCCTTGCAGCTTTAGTTAATGACCCATTAGTTTAAAAACTGCTACCATACCTATCATGTATTGGCCACTATTATTCAAATGCAGCTCTGGGAACAGGTGTTGACCRTGTTTCAACTAAGGCACAGTGCTTACCCATCAGTTTTAAGCCTTTGGCTAATATTCATCTTTATACTTAATCTAGGTTTATGCTTTCGGATTTTGAGGGGTGTTTCTACTGCTCCTGCCCCCACTATGAAATCTAAAATATCTTATTCCACTCAGTTAGCTGCTTAAAGCTCTGCCTGTGTGGGAGAGCTACTTTTTAACACTGCTAGCAGGGCTTTTTGTAATGCATTAGGGAGTCGGATTATCTTAGTAAATTTAAATCCAAGTCAAGTTCACTGCTGACCTAGTGTGTTGTGATTGGGTGATTTTTTTKGGGGGCGGGAATGGGGATAAACTAGGGGTCTGTTGCTACATATCAAGGGAGCAAGTCTTTGCAGCAGACAGGCGGATACCTCAGTGCCAGCTGGGAATCTAAAACCTTTCAGCTGCCACAGCTGTGCCTTAGTGGTTATGGCATTTTTGAGATCAGAGCTGATCTAACTTAAAATATTTCATGAAAGCGAAAGTCAATAACCCTTATGTTTGAAGTCATACGACTAGAAGCATGAGTTCAGTCATAGTACTCTGTAATTAGGCTGATAGCTCTCAGTTTGGTGGGGGATTTTTTTTTTTTTTTTTTTTTTTTTTGACCTTGGGTCGTAAGGAAGCAGTATTGAGTATCAAAAAGGAATATTGTTGATTCTGTGAAGACCAGAAAGAGTGGTGGTATTCTGTATTGGTATGTATAAGATAAGTGAAAATTTTTCACATTTACTATATTAAGCTTTCATAACTGAGAATGCTGAGAATTCTGTTTTCAGTAGAATATAGAAAGTAGGTCTGAATACTCTTTTCTAACTGCAGTTTAAAATTAAGAGATTATCTGTGTGCTTTACAAGTATTTTTTTATATAGTTTTGTCTCACTGTGTTTCTGTACTTGCCCTGATTTTCTTTCTGTCTGAAGAATGCTTGAATATGTGTATTGAAACTGCAGTAGACCTTTATATATATATTTTTTAGAAATCAGCTTTTCTTCTATTCCTAGCCTACTACATAAACTCAATTAGATGATATTTTTAAACTCGGCTTCAGTTAGCTGGCTGTACTTCTCTGTGGCAATACTGTGTATTTTAGGTGTGATATATAAACGGACTGATATCGTTGCAGTTTTCTCATTAAATAGCTGTAATAGAAGTTCTGATCCTCAAGTCAATTAAGTTAGTTTCAGATTTTTTTTTCATGGGTGTTAGAAAGAAGGATCTTTCTATTCATTTGTTTTCATAAGGTTAAAAGAGGTATTCCCTGGTTTCAGTCAGTTTGGCTTGAGTATCTTTAATTTTGGTAGCTTAATCTCCCTTGGGAAAATTCAGGAAAACTGCTCTTTCTCTCATCATCTCTTTCCTAGTCTTTAAAATAAAATTGAAAGTGTAAGGTTTTGGGCCTTTTTATGAAGAAATGCTCTGTTAGTCATCTTAAAAATTACAATGGGAAATTCCTCTCAATTCATTATTTTTCCTTATCTGAAGTTTAGAAGATAARTGATGTAAGGGTTGTTTTCAACGCTTTTCATGTGATAGGCATAATAAATAAATGGAGGCCAGATGTGTTGGATTTTTTTCCCTTTTACTTATGATTTTGACATTTTATTTCAAGTGTCATGCTTTTATATAAACTTTTTTTTTTTTTGGTCAAGAAGCAGCAATCGTAATGTAAGGTGAATTAAGGTGAATAAGTCTAATGGTCATAATTTCTAAATACTATTTGGTCAGCATGTGAAGAGAAGATCTTGAGATGCATCTGCTGATGAAGTTAAATAATAGATCTCATTATGCAAGTGATGGGATATTTTATTTTTAAAGAATTATTGAGACATTGTAAAGATTGGCAAGCATGTAAAGCTTAAGATGCCTCTGCTAGTGAAGTTAAGTAGTAGATCTCAGAAAGTCCCATCACTTGCTTAATATTTTTAAAAAGTCGTTAAGACATGGTAAAAATCCATGTGCTTAATATAGGCATTTTTTTTGAATCATCATGTAAAGTTCATAACAGAGTTGATGTGTTTGTGAAAGAGTTGTTTACAAGGCTAAAACTATACTATATATAGTATATATACACTATACTATATATAGTATATATACACTATACTATATATAGTATATATACACTATACTATATATATACACTATATATATAAAACTATATGCTAGAGTATTTTGATTTGACAATATTGAAATTTGACTCATCCAATCAAGAAAACCAAATGTTTCGGTTTTCAAGTTTTTTTGGTGCTGTGTGGTTGTGTTTTTCCTTCCCAACCCCTTCAAAAATATTTTCTAATCCAGGCACAAGATTTTAAATTAAACTGAAATATTGAAGCTTTAGAACTGGGAAGACAAAAACCAATGCTTTATCTAGCTTCATTAAAGGAAAAGAAGCTGCAGATCTGTTTAAATGATTGATTTTGATCTTCTTTGTATAAAGAAAGAAAGAGGAAATGTGATTTTGAGGCTGGTGAAGTTGAGGATGAAAGAGTAGACAAAATTGGCATTTCTGTTAAGAATTGTGTAAAAAGCTGATTCTTAAGTGCACAAAGAGTTCTTAAAGGCATGCTTATTAAAAAGGAAAAGACTGATAACATGCTACCATCACAGAGAGACTTTGGACTTAAGAGTTCAAGACAGTTCTTTGCTGCTGCCTTCTTTCACATAGTGATTCTGACACACAAATGGGATGTTTGCAAGCCTCTGAARTGTGTGTATGGGAATGTCTTTACCATGTCATTCTTTGTCTATTCTTCAAATCTATGACATTTTTATATAGCTTTTTAAAATAAGATTTGTGATTAGAGTTCCTGACTGTGTTATACCAAGTATCACTTGTTAAGGTTCTTGCCAGTTAATACCATTGCAATTCCTTTTTTTTTTTCCTAGAGATTTTTCATCAAATAAATCCTCTATTGCTATTGTTATACTTAGTCTAATATAGAGCACGTGCCTGTTCAAAGCTAGCATTCTTAGCTTTAGGAAATCCTAGTATGCAAGTTTCTTTGTGAATTTCATCTGCTCTGTGCTTTGTAACATTTTCATAATATTTCTCACTAGGTACTGTCCTTTTGCAGGCTTGTGTGAGGATTGTGGCTTGCAGGAATGTGTGAGTTACAGGACAGATGGCTGCCTTCTGGCTCTTGGTTATTAGTCGTGAATACAAAACAAAATTTTTGTGTTTATCAGGACTCTCTCTAGTTTGGAAAAATGCCTTTCTGTTCACAAGGTAGTTTTTCAGCACTGTGCTTCAAGTCTTCTCTATTTCCATAGGACAGCAGAGCACATATCAGAGGTAGATAAACTGCTCAGCCTCAGATGTACAGGACATTTGTTGTCAGCCCCTTTTTTGCTGCTGCTTCTACCTGCAGGGACATGGCACTGGACGTGGTTCCCTTAGCTGACTCGCTTCCRTGAGCTGCCATTCACAGAGCCTGAAAGACAAGCAGGGTGGCTTGTATTTAGGAGCAGAAGGTGCTTGAGGTACCAAACTGTGCAGAATCCCATAATAGCCTTACAGACCTCTTCTGTCTTAAATGTAGCTGTTTCTGTGCTGCTGTCAGTGCAGTACAGACAGTGCCTGCTTTGTATTTGATTTTATACAATTTGGTATGCTTGTGTGTGTGTATGCTTACTGCTTTCTTGTCAGCTATATCAGAGAAGACATCTGGCTTGAATTAGCAGTCTGGGTTTTTGGTTGTAATTGTGTCAGGATTTTCTGTTAACCTGGTTTGTAGAAGAGTTTTGATGGTCCAGAATGTCCGGAAAATACATCAGCAGTGAAAGCATGCAGAGTTGGGTGCACCTTTTTCTTACTGAAGACCCTTCGTAGGAGATATGTGCAGAGTCTAAGTCTTCCCAGGTGCCAAAATTCTCCACTTATTGTATAGATTTCCTTGCTTTATTCTTGCAATACATTGCTTCACCATCCTCCTTTTTTTTTAAAAAAAAAAAAACACCTGAGGTATGTTTTGAGTGGCTATTTGCTGCTAAAGTCTCTGAACTGGACTCTGAGTTAAAACTACGGTACTTGCTAGAAACATAGAATCAAGCATCTTTTGTGCTCCCATCTAGGCTTTGTGTTCTCTCTCGGAATTTTGTAGTAATCCAAGGTGAGAAAAAGTTTGTTACTAAAATACTTAGTGCAACTAGCAGTTGCGGAGAGCTTGCTCTCCATCCCTCATACAGTATCTTTCCCATATCCTGAATTTCTTTAGATGAATCTCCTTCTGTCCTCAGTGATCTTTTAGTACCTCTTGGGCCAGTGCAGGGAATTTGGTGTTATAAAGCTAGCAGGGTAATGGCTTAATTCCAGTTCCTCCAGGCTCCCTCTCTTGACTGTGATTGGCACGTCCTCAAGGACTAAAATTTTAGTCTTATTTGAAGCTTCTTGACTAGTTTGCAGGCTGTTGTTGTTTCCTGCATTCTTGCTGTTACTRTGTGCTGCTGTAGAATGGTAACCCATAGTGCTGTGTTAAATGTGAAGCAGTTCATGTGCTTGACTTTCAGGGAGTGCAGAGTATTAATGTCCAGTTGATTCTTAAGAATCTTGGTTCTGGTCCTCAAAATGAACGGCTCAAGTGTTACAGCTCTTGTTCCATCATCGTGATCTGTCAGCAGTAATACTTCCACTGTAGGACAGAGGTAGTGTTTCAAAACAAGAATAGAAGGCCTGCTGTAGTATCACGTTGTGTCACGTAACCAGAAGCACGTGAGTGCCCCAGGAGTTGGCTCATGGGATCATGTTTGTGCTGCAGTAATAGAGAGCTTCTTCACAGTACAGTTGATCTGGCTCTATAAAATCTGTAGGCTCTGTCTGTCTTTGTCTAATCCATGAGGAAATCTTAGGCATTTCCTCATGGATTAGTTAATTTTTTTCTCTTTGTTTCTATTCCATTAGGTCAAAAGTGTTAAATCAAATATTGGAAGAGGTAATATCTGTAATTCACGGCAAAGGCATTTCTCATTTAATGGACTTAGAAGGGAGATTTCCAAAGGGAGATTTCTTATTCAGCCTAGCAGGTCTGTACCAAAATGAACCAAAGTTGTAAAGTTTAATGTAAAGAAAACAATACAGCACCTTTTTAAAAAAAGAAATATTTACAGTCTTCCATCATATTATAGTAAATATTTCTCCCCAAAATTACAAGATAGCTTCCAAATTTGGTATAATACTTTAAGGGTTAAGGAAGCTTTAGCCCCACCTTCAATATGCATCTTAATGAAGTGTTCATTATGGWATTCACTGCTAATGTCTCCTTGATTTGCATCTCTTCACACTACAGAATCAATTCTCACTGAGCTCAAGTAATTGCTTTTGGGAGCTTTGCTTTTGTCTGTAGATGCAGACTTGCTTTTACTTACTTTATAAATGCTGTCCAAGAGTTCTTTAGGTAGTTTGAATTTTGAGGCTGGAGGCCTGGGCTTGGCCACAAAATAGCAGCAGTCTTGGGGCCTGAATTTGTTACCACTTTCCTCAAGCAAGATGACTCACTCTAAGCTTAATGCCTGGAACACCATTTTTTGTTGTGTGCAACAGGTAGATGATGACAGACACTGCGGACAGTGACTGGAAACACCGGGATTATTCTAGGAAGTCCGGATTTCCCATTTTAGCTATGTGATTGAGACTTTCATTTAGAGTAGCAACTGATACAGACAGCAAGATGTTAATAGGACCTTGTTGGAACATAGTAGTGAAATTGTTGAACTGTTTGTCAACAGACTTGGTTGGGAAGGAGGGAATGGATTTTTTTTCTAGATACTCAATTACTCGAAATACCGAAAACTGTGCACAAGTTATACCTGTTGAACAGATCCATGTACAGTTTCTGAATAAACTACAGATCATGATCTGGTATATTGGGACTGAAATGGAGATACAGCCATTGCTTCTGCATATAAGCCGCTGTATTTTCCAATAGGATATGCTTCTTCATAGGACAATGTGACACTTTCCTGAATGTTAATTAAGAAGGAGTTACCAGTGCTTGAAAAGTGACAGAAGATTATTCCTTATTTTAAAATTCTTCTTAATGGAAGAAATTTATTTAAAGAGTATGTTTTAAATTGTAAATATATTTATATACTTTTAATGAAATTAAAATACATTGCGTGCTTTTACTCTTATTTGAGATGAGATTCTCAGTCTTTTGTGCATTTTCAAATAGAAAATAACTCACAATTTCCTTTTTTAGGTTATAAAGCAGCTAAATGGAGTCTGAGCAGTTGTTTCATAGAGGCTACTATCGAAACAGCTACAATAGTATAACTAGCGCAAGCAGCGATGAAGAGCTTTTAGATGGGGCAGGTGTCATTATGGACTTCCAGACCTCTGAAGATGACAATCTCTTGGACGGTGATGCATCAGTTGGTAAGTTAATGCTATTTTGATGCTTTGGGCTTATAAAAATTTCTTGGGGAGGAGAAGGAGATATGTGTATTGCTGTTAAGAACAAAACTACCCCGTTTTCCTAATAAAAGCTTTTCTTTGACAAATCTGCCTTGAAGAGAGATGCTTTAAAACTGACAATGACTGAGAATTTTCCAGTCTGCTTGCTGAGCACGGTGACCTCTCAATGAGGCAGGTGCTACCTTACTTCTGGCAAGTGATAAACTTTCTGCTAAGTAGAAGGATGGCTATTCTGCCATCACTTGGTGTTTCTTAGCTGGAGCAGGATTCTTGAAAAGAAAAAAACTGTCTGTTAGAAGTCTTTTTTTATTTCTTTGGGGCAGATACTAAAATTCTCTTTAGGTCATTACTTCCAGTGTTATATGAATGCACAGAATTACATTAAGCCTAGCTCTGTGCTTCAGCTGATGAACATTGCTAAAACYGGGAGTCCTATTTAGACATATAGTTTTCAGTGTGTTTAAGTCTTTTATGTTTGTAAGTAGTTGAGCCTGGTTTCTTAGCAACCTGTGCGATGTAGCAGTAGCGTGTTACTGTTCAATACCTGAACTTAAAATGATTGTGGAAGCAATGCGGTGAAATTCAAAACAGCGTAACTGCAGCAAATAAACTTGGAGCACTGATGAACTTAGAGCACAGATGTGAGTGTGTACAGACTAGATACACTGTTGACAGTGGAGTGTCAGAATTTACGGCTCTCTGGTATGGAATTATGGATTTAAAATAATCAAGTCAATGTAATGAGGAGGAATGATGGGAATAAACCTTTTGATTTTAGCTAATGAAAAATAAATCATAAAATTCACRTAGGGATTATGCAGAGAAAGCAATAACCCTGAACAGTTTCCAAAGTAGTTGTGGTCTCCCTCCTCATTCATAGGGCTGTTAGTTAACAGACCAGGTCTATTCATTTCAGTAGGCAGGGCAGGGATTCTGGAGAACCAGCATGGTAGTGCTGCGGTGCTACTGGAGAGCTATGCTCCAGTTGCTTTTTTCTATGCATAACTTTCAGACTTTGAGCAGTTATTCCTTAAGCCTACTATGTTTTAAAATGCTAAAGAACTAAATTACTGTGAAGGTGTAGTCTTGAATGGCTTGCACCCATAGCCCTGCCTAGAAGGCCTTTCGATTTTGATCAAAACATGCTTTTGTTGCTTGTCAAAGGTAATGTGCTTGTAGTAATCAATTTAATGTTCTTCCTTGTTGAGCAGCTATTTAATGAGAACTTGAGGTCCCATTAAATAGATAAGCAGAAATACGTGCCTCTCTGTAGATAGTGGATATCTTAACAGTATGTACTTCGGTATGTGGGTTCTGTGTTGATCTTTTTCATTATGGTTTATCAATATGCTTAGTTTTAGAATGTTTGCTCTGCTTTTTGCTAAACTAAACATGTTATGTTTGCCACTGAGGAGTTCCCAGTTGTTTAATAGTTCAGATAAACTAATATTTATTGAYTGACATTTTGTAGAGTCTAGCTATTTAATTAAAAATGGGTGCACTTGATGAGCTCATTGTGTTCCTTCACTTTAACAAAGAGAGAAAGGAGAGAGAGAGAGAGAGGAAAAAAAAAAGGAATTCTAAGTGGAAGTGGAGTTTCTACAATGGAAATACATTATCAAGATGTATTTTTAATTGATAAATATGATTTGGAAGGCAGCATCTCTTACCTGCACTTGCAGTGTAGCCTTCACATTGGCTGTCTCAATTAGATTCTGTTCCTGGCCGCTGACTGGACCTTAAGTTTGTAGCAAACCTTTCATGTTACTTTTTTTCCTCTAATATCAATCTCGGCCAACTGGTAAGGCAAAGCTGTGAGAGATCAAATAACTCATGAGATTTTGCAGAGTTTTGGTCACATTTGAGGGTCATTTACTTGAGATACAAGACGATTGATTCATTTCTCACCTTTTTTGTTTTAATGAGGCAACTCAGTGGAATGTGGATTTTGGTGATGTTATCAGTCTGCAAATTCTTTAAGGCACGGCCAGAAATTAGATGATTACTTCATTTATTTGCAAATCATTTCTATTGCTAATAATACTGCTGGTGTCTACATCTCAAAATGCACTTGGCATCTGTGAGAGCCTAATTCGTGAATGAGCTTGACTTTCTTTTTGATACCTGTAGTGATCCTTCCTCCTGGTTGGAGGAGGAGCACAGTTGCTTGTGCTGTGACTTCAGAGAGGAGACACTTTACAGGCTGTCATATGGTGTTAACACAGGCTCTGTGATGGTTAACCTTAATGTGACAGCCTGTAAATTGGTAATTTAAGAGCTGCTGCAGTAACTCCTAGTGTTTCCTTACAGTGGTAACAGCTCCACTGAAAATAAGAATGAGAGAAGTTGGTGGGTGGTAGTGCGAAACACTGCAGCTATCCTAGGCTGCCCTTGCTTTGCACATGTATGGGAGCCTTTACCTAAACTAAGATGAAAACACCAAAACAATCCACTTTGAGGGCCTTAGGGGGGCAAGTAATAATGCTAAAGATAGATAATCAACTAATATGGCATTATTAGAGGAAGAGTAAATGCAGGTTTTTCTGTATAATCAAGAAATATTTATCTCATAAAAATAAGTTTAATTGCTCAAGAAAGATCTAGATGTTTTTAGCTATCTCTTGTAACAGCATGTGACTGTCCTTCCGTGTGTATGCCTGTTTCCATTTTGTTATTATAGCCTATAAAGGCAGATATTGAATTTGAAGATAGACACAAAGTGAAGAATAAAATAATTTAAATTTCCTACAGAAGTCAAAACTTCCTCTTATCTTTTCACGCAAGGAAATTTAATAGATTCTTCCTGTTAGTACACTGTTCATGTCAGCTATAGCTAAGTACCTGTGTATCATGTRTAATAGTTTGGTTTGGCCTTGAATTTTAAAAAAAGGTGGTATAGAAGATTGGTTGAACAAATGTTATGATAGTTCAACAGATCTCTTTCCTAAGTTTTAAGTTAGTCATACTTGCTTTAAGTTAGTAATATTGCATTAAAGGACTTATTTTGCTTTTTTCCAGTAAATGCATATGTTCAAAATGCAATAATGAGATAATATGATTGCCCAGATCACAGAGGAAGCATGAGGCACAGCTGGTCTGTTTGAGTAATTAAATTATCAGATTCAGGAAAATAATTACAATTAACTCTTTCTCCCTGAGTTCTACTTAGACCTACAGATATTTTGCCTGTGCTCCATAGTACTGATATAGCTAAACACATGACATTTGACAAAGTAAAAACACATTTTTCTCCTTTATTTATTTGTAATAAGTTAATTTTGACCATCTGTTGGGAACACAAGTTGTTACATGTTACATTTACATGGCTAACTGGGATAATTGCCAAGGTTCTTCCCTGCAGGATTTCAAAATTCCTGGCAGAGCAACAATTTGTCTGGAAGAATTTGGGGCTGATGGAGAAAAGGTTTATCTTAGTTATGCCCTTCCCATTATTGAGTGAGAAAGAGTCTAAGGTGTTTGTTGAAATAAATATATTCTGTCTTACGTGCTTTATGATGATTGTTTTCTTGAACTTGGATGTCATCTAGCAGTTGATCTGTAAGGTTTTGGTGATGAAATACAGTGTATCCTGTGGTCTTTTTTTTTTTAAAATCATAGCATTTTCATTTTGGACAAATTGCAACAGCTGTGCATTGAACTGCATATCAGTTTACGCTGTTGTATCTAGCTAAAACAGTAGTTGCAGCTAACTTCAGTTAGCTGAGGGAGTGCTGGGGGATGCATGTTGTCAGAGGCAAGTGGTCTGGCCTAGCTTCCATAACAAACTCTTTTGTAGATCACKGTGCTGATTTTTGTTGAAGTAGTTTAAAAGGGAATGATAATGTTGAATATTTGTTTGATGTTGTTGAACAGTGGAATAGCTTTAGTGGTATAGTGATTTTCAGCATTAGTCTGTGCCTTCAGGTTATAATTGCATTGGTGTAGCATTATGCTTCAAATGACAGGAATTATGATTGTTGTATGTAAAGTTTATAGGATGTAAAGTTTATAGTAACTAATTAGTTTCCTGTTCTGATAAGTGTTTTAAAACAAATATTGACAGTTTTAGATTTCTCACAAATACCATAGTCAGTTCTTGAAGATTTCTTACGGGATGCGAGATTTTCTTTAGTTTTAAAATTCATTTCTRCTACCGGCCCTTGGATAATTTCACMTTCCCAGAGAAGTCATGTTTACCCAATTAGACTTTTGTCATCTTCCAGAGCASAGAAGTGTATGTGCTGCCAGCCAGATGCTCCATCAGGAGGTGAATCATAGTACTAGTAGTTTACTCTTTGCATCTTTCTGATGKTATATAATGCTGTCAGTTGTGTTTTGCAGTTCGTTGCAGGGCTTTGTCAAAGGATGCTGCTGGGAGTTATTACGCACTTGCCAGCCTAGGGTAACAGCAGCATCAGTTTTCTCTTTCTCCCACACATGCTTTGTGAATAGTGCAGGATGAAGGAATGAAAACAGAGGAAATGTGATGATGTGTATGTAGATACATAGAAACACAAAAGCTGAAGTGCATACTAAAATCACTTAGTCTAATACGAGCAGCGAATCATTGTTAAGAATTTCCTCTACAGCTTTAACAGTTTTTTTGTTTGTTTGCTTGCTTTGTTCTCTTAAATCAGCAAAAGTATATGGGTTGTTTTTAACCAAATTGGTATTGAGGCTGTGCTCTGCTTTCTGTCTTTGAGAATGTTCATCCTTACCAGTTAATCTATTTTCAAGTGAAAGCTGCTCATCCATTTGAATTAAACAGAGGTGGTGTTATGGGAAAGACTATCGCCACATCGCTGGAATGTAAGAGCAGCTATACGGAGCCAACCCACAGATTCATTTAGCTCAGTATCCTGYCTCTGACAATGACCACAGGTCAGCGCTTAAGTACAGGTCAGGTAGTTCCTCTGAGCACTTCCATGGCTCAGGGCCTTTCTGAAATGAGTTCTGTTTTCTATGTTGTTTTTGTTGTTGTTTTGGTCCTTCTCAGTGGATTTTTTCTTCCCTAGACTTATTTTTGAAACTGTTTCTAGGATTTGCAACAGCCTCCAACACCTTAGCCACGTTTTGTTTGGAAAAATCATCCCCTTTTATTTGGGATGTATAACCAGTTATAAATACTGCTGAGAACAGCTGTAATAGCCAAAGCCTTGCCAAAAAGCTGCCAGGCTGACACAGGCCTACACATTAGGCTGGCACCTGGGCTTTTCATCACTCGCCCTTATAACGATGTAAATATGTAACTACTACTTTTTGTAGATAGCCGCAGCCGTGGAGAAGCCTTCTGCTGGTGTATGGGTTTTTAAGAGGGTAATACGAGCTTACTGAAATGAGCTCCTGTTAATGTGAAACCAGAATAGCATAACCTGAAACTAGGATGACTTGATTGTCTTGCCGAATAGACATGTTCTGGTAAAGCCTATCATGGATTGGTTATGTGTGTGTAGAAATGAAAGGGGATCAGCACATAGGTAGCATAGTACTGTCACTGTAGAAGCGGATAGTCTGACTGAAGAGGAGAGAGGGAAGAATCATCCATTAAAATCTTCTCACCAGAAGGACTACTTCAGGGCAGTGTTTTGTTTAATTTGAGCAAATCAATAAGTAGATTTATTAATCACAAGTGTGAAGTATTTATACTATTTATAGTTTATGTTTCATTGTATGTATATATAGCACATGCTCCTTTTYGCAAAGGTTTGTTGTCCTTTCCAGTGTTTTTTTCCTTTGCAGTGGTCTTGGTCCTATAAAGCAGTAACTTATATAAAGGGATGTCAGACAAACACTGGTCTCTTAGGTGAGCAGAAGGTGAAAAACGATTTCTGCTTACAAACTTCTCAGTTACTCTCAGTTACCTCTTCTCCAGATTAAGGAGTTCTAGTTTGCTCACTTGGACCTTGCAGCCATCTCATGCTTTGGATCATGTTTACTGCCTCTTTCTGAGCCTCTTCATAGGCTTATTTATATTTGAGCTTGAAAGGAGGGATCAGATATTCACACAGCATCTGAGATATGCGTGTAGCATGGAAGTACTTTTGTAAACACTTCTAACACTARTTATATTTTATTCTGACTGCAACTTGTACTGAGCCTGTATTTTCCTGGAGTCAAATATGTAGTATTAAAATATTCTATTACTACATATTAACAAAATTCAGATTTGCTGTTGGCACTGTTCATGCAGTTAGTGGAAGACTTGGTGTTGAAGATAGAAAGTAAAATCTATGGATTGCACAGCTTCTGATGCTCTATGTTTACTTTCTGCATGTACTTTGAATGGGAAGTTGGAAATCCTGGTCAAAATAAAAATCCGTGAGCTGAGAATATGGGCAATCTAGCAGATAAACACATTTGGAAGGAAATGGGTTTTAAGAGACGAACACAGTGCTCGTAGCAGCTTTGTACTGCTGAAGAGGGGGAAATAAACTTCAACAAAGCTGCTGAGTGAGCTAGGATCACTTCCTGGTTGGGAGGCCAAATCCCCTTTTGTGCTGTTAAGGTAATATTGYAACAATTTCAACAGTTTCAACAATTGGAGAAGGAAAGGACACTTGCTCAAGACAGCAGGTGAAATTGAGCAGAGCTTCCTGGGTAAAAGCCTGCCCTGTAAGAGAGGGCCAGGAGAGAAAGAGAGAAAGAAAAGAGGAAACATTTAAGAGGCTCTTGGTGAATCAGCAAAAACAGCTTGTCCCTATCTATACAGACAAGAGAACTGCTGCTCTTCAGAAATCCTTGCGATATAAGAATGATAAAAGCAAATTGTCCTTATTTTAATGGAAAAGAAAGCTGTCTAATTTAAAAGAGACAGTCTCCAAACCCTTAGAATTGTTAATATGGTCCTAGATGGTCTCAAGATTTTTTTTTTTTCCAGTATCACCAGTGTGTAGGTCCAGAAAAGCAAACTGGGCAAYCTGAGACAAGTGATAGGAGAGTAGCCCAAAGGGGGCAGTCCTGGCTGCTTTTTTTGAACTGGAATGTTAGAAGGGGCCTTAGGGACCAAAGGCTTAGTGTGACMGGGCTTTTGTTTTACACATTTGTTTGGGGGTTCTGTTTGATTTCTTTTTGGCCTTACCTGTTCAGCTGTGCCGTGTTTCCATTATTTCTCTGTTCGTGTCTGTTTCCGGCTGCTCCCGCCCTGCAGTTTTGCCTRTCTCTGCGATATGCAGAGAAGGTTCAAGTACCCTGTGGGAGGAAGCCGGGCGGCCTCAGGGCTGATTGCACAACCTGCTTGTGGCTCTGTGTCCTGTTCTGCTGCATTGTTTGCTGCCTGGGTCTGACCTGAATTATCAACTTCTCTGTCTGGAGGCCAGTGGGTAAAGGAAACCATGGGGATATTATATAAAAATATAATTCAAGATCTTGAAGTTGACCAGTCAGGAAGCAAGCATATTGGGCTGGATCCTGAAATAGCGTTCTTGGCTGGGTGAAATAGTTGTGAACAGCATTAAGTTGGTGAGGGAATAAATGATTGTGAAGGGAAAAAAAAATAGTGATTGAGAAGAGATAAATTGTTTCTGTATAATAAAATGCAAATAGAATAAAGCTTTCTGCCTGTCTTGATGCTAAATATATTCCTCTGGATGAGGGATAAATACTCTTGTTAATACTCCATCTGCCTAAACTTACATGTTCTGTGGAACATGTTATGAATGGACTTTAATGCTCATTCCTGAGTGTATATTAAGTTTTGGACCCCCTTATTTAAGACTTCAGCGAAACAAAATCTTTACTGTTCTCTGATTGGAAGCAATATGTGACTGTTCTAATAATCATGGTATCTGAGAGGTTATTTCTTCCCAGTCCAGGTCTGGACACCAGAACTGACAGGAGCAGGGTTAGTGATTCTTCTGTCAACTTTAACAGTTCTCCCGCYTGCACTGTGCAGCCCACACAAAGTTGCATGAGTTTATTCGGAGCAGGCCAAGTGAGACCACAGGGGTTCCAAGAACAAATGCACCATGACCTGAGTCAAGTAAGATGAGTCAGTCTGGGGATGGAATTAGTATGGAGTTAGTTCGGCTGTTTGGGCTGAGAAAAGGGTAAATGGAAGAAGAGATTAGAGAAGAGGGCGATGAACAAAGCTGGAATAGAAACCAGAGGTTCTGAGAAGGTGTGTCCTTGAGGCACTGTATTCAAAGCGGGTGCTTCTAGATCGAACCTGCAGCTGAGGGTGAATGTGGGTTAAATTATTTGGAGAACAGTTGGAGATGATAACCTTTCTTGAGAGCTGTGATATGTAGCATTTTGAAGAGAATATTATCCTTTAGCTCTGCTGAAGGAGAAGCTTTGGTTTTGAATAATAATACCAAAAAGAATGGCAGTTAAGAGTCACTGAAATCTTTTGCATCAGTCACACTTCATCATTTATAATTATCTGACAAGTTTTTGGCATGCATTTTTGCTTTAATGAGATCATTCAGCATCCTGAGTTTTACATTTGGAATTTYATAACAGGCCCAAATTTTAATTTTCTTTATCTGTTGCAGTGAAATTATATATTCTCTGATCAGAATAAGCTGAGTAATTGAGGATACTGAGAGAATGTGTTTGTTTTAAATGGAACAAAGCGCTTGACTCTTATTTAAACCTAGTTTTTACATGTAAAATACTTRAAGAGCATTTCATAATTAAGCTTCTCTCTTACAGCTTAGCATAAGCGGCCTGAAGCACCCATGTGATGCTGCCCTTCCTCTTACTGTGTTTGCTCTGTTCCTGTAGCACCTCAAAACAGTTTTCACTGGCTCTTCCTGCTTTCAGTGTTTATCTGATTTGTGTAACCCCTGACTTGTTCTTTCAAGTGTTGTATCTCCCTCTTCCTGAAGAAGAAAAAAAAAAAACAAGATGTGGAGGAGGGTTAAGGATTCTTCATTCTCGGTATACTTTAAAGGTGTCACCCAAATACATTGTGACATTTCCAGAGCAATAGATTTAAGGCTCTTTTCTGTGAAGATATATGAACCTGAGCCACATGAGTGGCAGCGTGCTCCTTTAGATAACAATGGAGTCATTCAGATGTATAAAGTTGCTTGGGCATGGAGGATTTCTGGGATTCAGGCCTTCAATGTATAACCATGTTGATGAAAGCTCCTTGAAAGCAAGTTATTGTATAAGCCTGCTGTTTACTTAGGAWCTATTCTATGCACTAAATACAAAAATTAGCCATGTTAAGTGGTTTTTGGTTATATAAAATAAGGATGTTGTAAATCTAGGCTAATGCCTTATGGCAAGCGTTCATAATTACTGCTTAACAAGATRTGCCATTTCAATAGCTGCAGTTTTGGAATTTGTAAGACTTATACAATAGAATTAGCTGATCTTCTGAAGATATAAAATTTCCAAACCGAATTCAAATCGGATATTATTTCAAACCAAATAGGGGGAAAAAATACAAGAGTAGTTTGGAAAAATTAAGTTGTAGGTGCCTAATGGTTTAAAAAAATAAGACTGGCGTAGGTCAGGTTAGTGTGCATAGTGTCTTTCTCATGAAAAAGAAAGAAGGGAGAAAGAAAAGAAGGAAGTAGAGGAGAGAGCAGCAAAGCAAAACCCCTGCATTGTGTTGCAGGGCAGGGAGAGCAGTGCGTGGTGGCCGGGAACAAGGAGAACACACAGGCGGCTGGTGATTGAGAAGGGAAAATGAACCGTGCGCCTTCTCAAGGCTACACAAAGAAAGGACTATTTGGCAGCCAGTCTATAAGCAGTAACCTCGGAGGAGCTATTGAAATCCTATTGAATAGGAGGAGCTATTGAATATTGGGTTGGCTCTTGAAATTTTATGCGGTGAATGTGAAGGTTTTRTGTGTTTTACATTGCAAACTTTGTCATTGTTTTACTGCATACCTAAAGTTCATCAGATATGCCTTCCAGCTAGCTAAATATCTGATCTTTTTGATAGCAGTCTGGGTCCTACTTCAGTAGAAATCTTGTGGTATAGTCCAATGAACAAGCTGAGATTAACCATTTCTCTGCTGTAATAATTTTCAGAGATTCCAGGCTTTGGGAAACCTTATGGAAGTCTTAAATAAGCAGCAGTCTTATAAACTGCTACCTAAGTTCTTCAAGTCGTATTTTTGTATTTTCTCAAATTTGGAATTGAATTCATAATATTATCTCCTGTTTTTTGTTTGTTTTGAGAGAGTGAGCTTGTTTAGGTATGTCTCACTGTTTGAGATGTCAGATTAGATCCTTGATTCTCAGATGGAAAACTGAATGGTGAGAATGCTGGTGCTGAAAATCAGGCCAATTTGGGGCATTCAGAACTTTGAGAATTAAGTTGCCCTTGTTGAAGAGGTGGTTGTAGGAGGTTTCTTATCAGAAAACTTTTCTGTAGAGATGACAGCAAATGGAGAGTTCTCTGACAGCAGTGTTTTGTATTTGAACACCTGAGTCTCCAAGGTTGTGCTTGTTTGGGAGATAAGATGGTCTTCAAAGTTTTTGTTTTGGTGTTTTTGCTTTTGCTAGGTTGCTACAAGTCTCTCCTTTTCGATTCTGCTTTGTTTTCTGTTTTTATATCTTTAGAAATACAGACTCTATACCAGCATTTTGAGAATGTTTTAAGAGAACTGTATTTTTAAGTTCCTAACATGTCTGTGAAATAAAGTTAGTATTACTTTATGCCCTCAGTAATCAACAAAATCATTTAATAGCACTCAGTTTGCAAAATTTTTATTGATATATCAAGGTAGTAACTTCTTTAAGGACATACTCGGAAATTAAGAAGTGGATGTCTTTGAAAATGAAAATCGTTGTCTGTGAGTTTCTCTAGAGGAACAGTATTTGAATGTGGAGGTGAAAGTGGGCACTTGGAGCTGAGCAGTTCTTCTCTTAGCAGGGTTCATAGTCCTTCCTGCCTTGCTAATAATTCTGCTGTTTGGAATTAAAACTAAAGGGCATTTTGTGCATTTTGCCACTCGCGCGCTCAGGGAGCCCGCAACGAGGAGCGCTGCCCCCGCCAGGCCCCGGGCGCGCCCCCGCGGCGCCGCGTGCGCGCGCCCCTCCCCCCCCCGATGTAGCCCCGGCAACCGCTGGGCAGCGGCTCCCCTTTGGTGACGTCACGCGGGGCCGCGCCGAGGCGGCGGCGCGCAGCGCGGCCCCGCGCCAACATGGCCGCGGCCCCGGGCGCCGCCGGCGCGTCCGCGGCCGTTGTGTAAGCGGCGCCGCAGCCATGGAGGCCTCGGCGGACCCCTACTCGCCGTACGACGGCGGCGGAGACGGCATCCCGCTGCGGGAGCTGCACAAGCGAGGTAGCGCGGCCGCGCGCGGCGCCCCGGGCCGCCTCCTGCTGCCGCGGGCGGCTTCGCGCGCTCCCCTCAGCCCGCGCCAGCCCCTGCCTCCATCTTCCGTATGCGGCAGCCGCCCCTCGGTGCTTGGCGGCCCCGCGCCGTGCTCGTGGCCGAGCGCGCGCCTGCTCGAGGCGGCTCTCGTACCTGCCCCTACCCCGAACAGAAATAATGCTTCTGCCTAGCGCTGAGCTCTCCAAACGTGTTTTCTGGGCTTACGTCGTCGTCGACGTCCTTGCGATACAAAGGAAAAGCTCTGTGCGGTTGTAATGTTTAGTTAAGCCCGCACTGGTGAGCTCTTAAGAAATCGGAGCTTTGGGATGGGCTCTCTACTCCTTTCTTGCAGGGAAGCAAATTTATAGCAAAAAATACCTACTGGCTCTGGTATTGATTTAAAAAAAAATCCTCTTTTAAGGTTGCAAGTTATATCTTGCAAAAAATTAGAATGTTATATAAACAAAGTTTTTCTATTGAAGGTAGTTTCTTAGAAATAAATTAAGATTGTGCTCTCGTATTCTGAGGACCTGCCTTGTTATTGTATTGGTTGGAGTTAAGCCTTTTCGTTAAGGGTAAATGGTATCATTTCTCACTTGAGTTTTAAGTTGTCTCATRTAAAATGAGTTATCAACATTTATGTCTGCTGATGACTACATTAGAAAGGGGATGGTTTAAAATTATTTAAATAAAATGAGTAGATTTTTATTCTCTCTGGACACTATTAAACTCCTTTATTCATTTCATCTTTTCCTGTACGTTTTTATTTCTGTATTTATCATATTTATGTTTATCTAGCACTGTCATCTGTGCTTTAGTTCACTGCATAAACAAGTCGCGTTGTCTTTTTAATTCTTAGTGTTTAGCTGCATATGCCAAGAATGTCAACAAGTTATAATATGGCTTAGAGTATTTTCAAGCCAGCAAGTTCTATACTATACAGTACTTCTTGATCATGGTGTTCTCTGCCCAGATCATTACTGTGGAGCAGGTGCAGGCTAATTTTCCAAGGGAGATTTAAAAATTACTTCTGATAAATTGAGAATAGCATTTTCTTAAGCATGTACAAGGTATGATTTTGTTGCTTTTTTTTTTTTTTACTGTTTTTCAAATGGGTGGGAAAAGAGGTTGGCTACATATCTACATCCTGATTACCAGACATGAGATAATGTCATCTGCAGAAAAGATATATAGATGAGGACTACACAACAGCATTATTTTACCTTCTAACTTTTCAAATAATATTTTGTCATGGAAATTGAGTTCATTGCACGCTTTAGTTGATTATAAAACACAAAAAGTAAAGATGCTTGTGGTGAAAAATGGTGTCCAGCATGTCAGACGGTTACTTTTAAATGGAGRGTTTCCAAATACTGTAATGAAAACAGTCCAGGGTTCCGGACTAGCTAGTCATGTTGTGACGATGTCAGTTGCAGCCAGTAAGAAAATTCCTAATGACTTTTCTTTTCCTCTCCTGGTTTTATTGAATTCTGTTAAGATTTGCTATATTTTTATATGGTATTTCAAAAGAGTATTATTGGTGGTTTGAGCTTASATTTTTTTATTATTTTTTAATATTACCATTTTCTCTTGTAAAGCTTAATTTCTCAAGTGTGTATGACTCATAAGAAATTTGAGTCTGCAGATGGTAAAGTGTGTGCCACAGGTTTTATCAAAACTTGCTCATTTACAGGACCAAAATAATCCAGGTTCTGATCATCTCACTATCAAAATAAGGCTAAGATCCTGACAGACAAAACTAGAAATTTGAAATAATTTCTTGATATTTCTTTCTGTGGATCTTTCTGTGGATATGTGGATATCTAAAAGTATACTCAGCATTTTTATATATAGACTTAAGAGCATTGTAAGAACAAATGAGAAGAAAAAATCAAAATACTTAGAGAAAACAATCTTAGTCGTTAAAGTCACATACCGATATTTTTTCTCCTGCAGCATAATGTCTATGTTCTGTAAAACTGCATTATAACATTAAAGCTTTCCTTGCACTGATTGGGTGCAGTGGCTCACCACAATGGCCATGTCTCAGCAATGATGAGACAACCATTTAACTCATTKGGAGTCATCAAGCTTTAATTTGACCTTTACTAATAATTGGTGAAATGAGATATGAAGTATTATATGTTTTTATTAATTCCGACCTAGTGGTTTTSACTGGGAAGATTTTTTAATTTGTTCACTCCAAATAGGCTGTAAAACATTGAGTAAAAASATTTCAAATATATTAAGTTAATTTTAATGCTGTTAGTCATCTCTTAGGAAAAATACAGATTTACAGTTTAGATATTATCTATGGGTCTTTTAACTTGCTCAGGCCTGATGCTTCTCTTTGCATAGTATAAATCTCATAATTCYAGACCCTCTTATCCTTTTTGATAGAGTGAAATAAACCTACAGGAGTAGTTCACTTCGCTGTATTCTCAGGTATCAGTTGAGTGTTTTCCTCTCCTTCAGAGCTTTAACAATTTGGTTTATGACCTTGCATCTTTGAGAAGTAACTGACATGTTACACATTTTCAGAAGAATTTTTATATCCTAAACTATGTGCAGGAATATATTGTGTTAACAAATGGTGATCATTTCTATTGTGCAATTATTTTTTACTTTGCATTTATTTTTGTGTTTTTCTTCTATCTGCATCTATTTGATATTTCTAGAATATCTATCTTGATTGTCTTCCAATCACAGATATATAGACTGACTCAGATTTTCTCTTCCTTTTTTTTTTTTAATAAGCATTTATTTTACCTTTTTCTTTTCTTTTCTTTTTAAATTTGAAAGGTGAATGATAGCGGTGCATACATAGTAGCTGAGCTATCTAAACCAGTAGCAAGCACTAGATGGTGACCAACTTTTATTTATTACATGCATGGGACCTCAAATGAAATTAATGAAATGCTGTATTTCATTAATAACCTGTGACTGTGTAGGTGGTGAGGAGGTGTGGAAATCATGTGGAAAGAGCATTCAGCTTTCTGACATACCAGATTTACCAGTGAGTTACTTGTAGTAAACCATTTGTGAGGCTTTCCATTTTATTTGCTGTGTATATTTGAAGGAYGATTCATCATTGCATGTAGGTGCAGTTCATGTTGCTTTTATTATACTATTAACATTGGGGAAGCCCCCTTCCCCTCACATTTTACAAGAAGCTATGGGGCAGAGGATATTTAATATTATACTGGGGAGAGTTTGACTCATGTGCATGCTAAGCATGTTCACATCCTTTAAGAGGTAAAAGTTTTTAGTTTTATGTTTCAGGCTGTTATTTCTCCTTATGATTTTGCTCATGTTTCGGACTTGGCAGGTGAATTGGAAGCCATCAGAGGTTGAAATTTTTATCTTTCACCTTTTGAAGTACTTAGATGCATATACATGCTCAGAAATAGAGTTTGACCCTGAAGACTTTATTGGTACCAGGAGGAGAGTAATAAAATTCATTTTTAGACCAATTACAGGCTATGTTGTGCTTTAGGGTTCAGGCCAGGAATTGGAACCAAGGTGACTGTAGCCATAAATTCTCCTGGAATTGTATTTTCAGAAAAGGTGTTACCTGGAGCCACCATACATGGAGCTTTATATGTTATGGGCATCTGGCTAGMTTTCCTAGGTCTTTTAGTGTCTGCAGCACTTGGTTCTATGGCTCCTGGCATAAAAAGGGAATAAAGATGTGGGTTTTTTTGTTCTTGTTGTTGTTGATTTTTTTTGTTAAGAATTTAACTTGATTGATAAACAGAAAGTACTGTGGGATATAGCACAGTCTGTGCTAGGTAGCTATAAATTATCTGCCTGCATGGGCTGCATGACTGATAAGGTTCTATATTAGGCATGTACTTCTCCAACTTGTCAAATATTTTGAGATATAATAGTATAGGTGATACTAGATTAATGACCTAACCAAGATTATGTTCTTGTTGGGATAATAATGTTAGGATTATTATTATTTCTGTTGCATCCTGTCTTTGCCCTCCAAAACAGAGTAAGTAAATACCTCTTACGTACACACAGCAGCAGTGCTTAGAAATCTGATTATCTTAATTTCCATTGTCCTGACTCTGGTAAAGCCTAGTCATTGTTTGTCAGAAGCGAGATTATTTATTCAATTATGTTTATGTTTTTTTCAATTATATGCAATATATATTTTTTCTAGTCTCCTTCACTGTGTATTGTCCATTTTGTTTAAGTTGTAAATTTAGTAGTGTGGGAACCACGCACAATTCATTTAGGCAGCTGAAGTTCATATTGGTTATATTACATAGCCAAATAAATGATGATATAGTCTGTCTTGCATGTTCTTTTAAGAATCTGTAATGATTAAGTAATGATTAAGCAGTACTCAACCTCCTCTCTGCCTTACCCTTAAATTCAAATGTGTTTGCAGAGGACATAACCTTTCAGAGGCTTTTCTTTCACACGGCAGCACTACTGTCAACTGTCATTTATTCCTCTGCACTCCTTTAGTCCATCAGCTCCTACTTTTTGAAGGTTATTTTTGAACCTCGATTTTTTGGTTAGAAGAAATAGCGATGAAAAGTTTTCTGTAAAGCTTTTTGTTTTCTCTGTTCTGTGTTGAACCTTGTTCTGAGTCTTCCTGTTTTTCGCGGTATCAGACTAGCCAACTGATTTTCAGTGTGGAATGTGTGTGTGTGTATACTGAAACGTCCATATATATATATATATATGTGTCATTCTCTATCAGTGTTTGTAGTGCTGAGAGGTCAGTGCAAACCTTTCAAGTTAAAGCTTGTAAGCCTTGCAGTTCAGGCAGGCTGACGAAAGAGCCGAGCTGATTTCTTAGCTGCGCACCAAGGGGAGAGTGTTGCTTGATCACAAAGCCTCAAATCGCCCATCAGCAGCAATGGTGAATAATGCGCCCTGATGTGGATAGTTCGCTTCCAAATCTGAAACTTATAAAGTATTTCTGCCTTGGCGAAGACAAGGGCCTGCTCTTGAGTGATTACAGATAAACTGGAATAAACTGGCAATTATTTTTGCCTTTTTTTCATTGATCATCTCTTTATTTAGAGGTCAGAATAGGGATTAAAAATAAGTTCTGGCACTAACATGACTTCTTTGTACACACATTCCTTGTTGCAGGCACGAAGGATCCTAATGGTGTGTGTACAGGGTGCTTCCCTGCTTGCGTTCCCCTTGCCACGTAATACCCAAGGACACGTGTGCAGCAAAGCCTTGGATTAGTGTCTGCCCTCTGGAGGGCTCCAGCTCCTGCTGATTTTAGCACTCAGCAGGTTTGGGTGGTTGTGTCAGGGAGGGCTTATCCCAGCCTTCCATGTAAACTGCTTAGCTTGGTTTCTGCTCACAGAAGTGCCCTCCTCTTCCTCCCCGCCTCCTTGCCTGCTGCTTGAAGTGGCACAAGCAAAGCACCTTGCTTTGCTCTCAGCCAGAAAGACACCAGCCAAATGGGGTCCTGTGTAGTTGTGTGGGGTCTGGAAAAGAATATGTGAGCAGCAGCAGACTGTAGCTGTAAGAGTTAGTATTTAGTAGTTCGTAAACAAGTTAGCTTTGAGAAATTGTCCTGGTCTTGTTCTACCATAGATTTCTTCAGTGACATTGTTTGTCTGCTGTTGAATATACAACTCTGCAATATTTTAAACATACACTTCTGAGGGAATTTTGCACTTTGCGAAATGAATATTGCTGTATGCCAATTGGATATTAACAGTTGTGTAAAATTATCTGAACTGCTTGCAGAAAAAGGACATAATTAAAGTTTATGAGCAGCATATTTATATATGTCAGGACCTAGTCCCACAGTTTGTTGCTGTGGAAGGGGAGATCTCATTTGCCTTTCCTCTTTTTCTTCTGTCTGTTCCTGCTCTTGCACTCATTCTGTTTTCTGACAGCTCGATAGCTTGATTTCAGTTCTGTAACTGCAGTCTTGGATGGCAAAGATTTTTGTTGCTTGTTAGCTTGGTCTGCTTAGCTGCATGAGTGTGGGTGAGTGGCACAGTGTGGCTGGGTGAGTGAGGGCAGAGAGKGAGAGCAAATGGCAAGGACGAGAGCAAGAGAGGAGTGAGACCTTACCTCTGGGCAGCTTCGTCAGACCAGCCCTGTGGTGCTGTCCTGTCCTGTCCCATTCTGAGAGACAGCGCCTTGCTGTCAGAAAGTGAAGTAAGCTGCTGTATGCTCRGCTAGCCCTGTGTTTCATGTGCATTGACTTCTAAATATGACATAGTGTAAGCACTATATATATACACAAACACATATACTTACTGCATGTGATGAGGATCGCTAACTTAAGTGAAAGAGCTTCTTGCGGTGTTGAAGTGCAAGAGAAGGAAGGGAAGTGAAAGTTTACAGAAATGTTGTTGCATTGGTTTTTTTCTTTAAATCCTCTTTCAGAACAGTGCAGTGCATATAGATCACAGTGCTGGCTGAAAAATGTCTTCTGTCATTACTGTCAGCTGGCTACCTGACATATTTTGCACAGTGGGCATCAGATATTAGAGAGCTCTTCACTTCATGGTCCTTTCCAGGGCAGCCTTGCTGCTGCACATAATGCAGGGTATCACTGCGACCTCTTTCCTCCTGGTGTAAGATAATATCTACTCGGCAGCATAAGGCATTCAGGAGGGCTCTGTATTCAAAGGAATCAGCCTCATGTCCTGTGCCTCCTTCCTATCACATGCTTCCGTTCCAGCACCCAATATGGTGTGCCATGTGTGTTTATCCGTCGTGTCATCCAGCAGATACTGGCAATGTAGGAACCCGAGGCACTTTTAAACGGAAAAAGTGAACATGGAAATGTTGAGTGTTTGTGGCACTTGCAAGGAGATTAGTTACACCCGTTTTCGATGGGTTGACATCTGCTTACTTTTGGATGGGTTGACATCAGCCCCAATGGTTCTGACAACACTAAGGAGCTGTATTTAGAACAAAAAATAAGCTAAAAGTTGTTCCTCCTCCCCARATATCCATACATCCCTGCCTGACAGGTCAGATGC
The DNA here is from genome assembly GCF_003342845.1 of Nothoprocta perdicaria. NCBI lineage: Eukaryota > Metazoa > Chordata > Aves > Tinamiformes > Tinamidae > Nothoprocta > Nothoprocta perdicaria. The sequence continues at coordinate 490,328 of NW_020455821.1, forward strand.
GAGTCCAATGAAATTCCTTCTCAGGGCCTATCTGAACCAGTGGAATACTGAGCTTGATGGCCACTTGGGCCTTGGCTTCAAAGGATGGAGCTTGGTGTCATGTGCCATGTGCTATTGCCTTAATGATCATGTTAGTTAAACAGGAAACAGTCACATTCTTTAAAGCTTTGTGTGTATTACCTCAATATAAACATTTTCTTTGCAGCAAGTACTGCAGCAGAAGTAGATGGCGGGGGGGGGGGCAGTGCCACCTGTGCCACCATTGCATGTATCTTGGCAGCAATTCCAAAGATTTTATTTGTGGACTATAAACAAGCTACTGCAGGAGCTGATAAAACAAGATGTTACGGAAGTGATGACATTGGAAGCTTGAAAATACAAAGCATTCTCCATCAGTTGCGAAGTAGTTTTCCATGCTCCTCTTCCTTTTCTTCCTTAGTCTGGTTACTGAAAGAAACAGTGTTGTGGGTGTTGCTGTGTGTGCTGGTTGTGAAGGAGCTAGCTAGTAAGGAAATAATAGTACAAGGCATTTCCCTTATATAGAATGTGACTTGTCATGACTGAAGGGTGTTCTATGAGCTACCTGGAAAAAAAAAAGTATTTGGCTTACTGATGCTTTTTAGCTGAGCTGATTATCTTTCGTTGATACCACTTTTTAGGTTTGGCATAAACATGTAAGAGATTGGTAATCAAGGGTACGAATATTTAAAAATAACTGGCATCTTACAGGATGTGAACACAGTATCTAATCATGCACTTAAGCCTTTTTTAACAGTCAAATTTTCCTATAGTAGTTCATAAACTAAATTTTAAGTACAGCTTGCATCAAGGTTGCATCAATCATTCTTATCTTTTGCTGTGTTGCGTTGAAATTTCTCAAGAGTCTTCATGCAGAGCAGTCCTGCTCTTTTAACTGGTATGCTAGTTCATGTTTAATGGAAATATGGAGCACAGTAATGTACAAATTTAACCCCCTTTAACCTGCAGCTCTGACAAAAAATGCTCATGTGCCACATGGAGAGCCTTAAATTAATTTCTTATCTGCTGAAGATGATACTCCTATATGACACATTTAAAATAAACTTTCTTCTTTTGCTTCAGGAAGTTTCTTAGGTTATCCTATGTCTAAATTAGCAAATAATATGGCTCCTTAAGAATAGATTTGTAGAGGAAAATAGCTGATACTTGGCACGCAGTATCATCCTATAATTATTTGACAGTGTTGCTTTGGACTTGCTCTAATCTCTTTTGGGGCCTGAATGCCTGCTTGCATTTGGAAAATATTTTTTGATTTAATATTCTGCARGGAATTGAGTTTGTGCCCTGCAGGGCTCAGTGATGTGGACCTGACCAKACAGTAGGGAAGTCTGAGATACTCACTTTAAAAGCATACTACTTATTTAAACTTAAGTGCTGTTGTATGTACAGTGCTTTTTCTGTGTTGTGCAGCAAGTTGCAGGGTTGCAGAGTCCTTGAACACTGCTGAAGTACACACACAAGTGGTACATTTTTTGAACAAGATTGTTGGTTGTTGTGGCTGGCTTCATGGTTTCTATTATTATTATTATTAACCTTAACAGAGAATAGTTTGAAAGAAAGGAAGCAAGTTAAAAAATGCTGAAACAGCCTAAGGAGTCAAAGCCCAAAGGCACAGATGCAAACTTAAGATCAGTAATAGTTGCTACAAGTAGTGTTGGGGTTGTTGGGGTCTGATTGAGCAATGCATTTCGACATATGCATGTTATGGGAAGTGTCTTARTTACTCATGGAAATTTTATGTGCAGTAAGGTTAAGATCATTAGAATAGTTAATTATTTTATTACAGAATCTGTTTCCTATCTTTTCTCTGCCACAGGAACTCATTATACAATGACAAATGGAGGAAGTATCAACAGTTCAACACATTTATTGGACCTTCTGGAYGAACCAATTCCTGGAGTAGGAACGTATGATGATTTCCATACCATTGACTGGGTTCGAGAGAAGTGCAAAGACAGAGAAAGGCATAGACGGGTACTTGAGATAAATAACAATACTTGAAGGGTTTTTTATTGATATTGGGATTAAGATCTGATTTAGTAGCATATAAGTATGTTCGTCCTTTAAGATTTGTTAGTACTTGCATCAGATAGAACTACTCAAATGCTATAAAAAAGATGACCCATTTCATTACTCCCTGCAGTATTGTGATGGTATTATCTGGAAAGCAAACAGTAATATAATACAGGGTGATTATTTTTTTCCTAAAAATGAGGGCTTTCCTCTTTTTTTCAATATAGTTATATTTAAGACTGTTTTCCCATGTACATGTGTTTAGAGCAGTACCGTAATTTTTGTGGTACCTTTTCTTGCATATTTTCTCTTATGCTGATAGGAGTGTGTGTGTAGACAACTATATAGATACACTCCTGTCTATACATTAAAGGAAAAAATAGTTTCAGTAAGTATGRGAAGTTCTTTCTATTTTCCCATCATAGAACTTTTTTTTTCCTCTGTTGCTTCATTCACAAAACCCTTAAAGTTCAGGCTCTGTTCACCTTTATGATTTTGTTTTGCAGTGGGTGTTTTCTTGGACTGGGCTTTAGTTATGTGACTCAGTAATCTACTAGATACTGTCATTCATGTTAGAAACTTAATAACATTTTAGGAGGGATTATGCTGTTTGAAATTTTTAAAGGTTATGAATGCAAGAAGAGCATTAAGAATGATTAAGAACATTAAAAAGAAAAATCACTTCTAGAGATGTAAAGATATGGTTCTCTCAAGGTCTTTTTAACTGACCAAAAGGAATAGCGAGAAGTGAATGATACTGAATCTCAAGCCTCAGAATACTGCACATGAATCCCTCTACACAATCAATGCAGTATGGTATAGTTGGCTGGATAACTATTATATTTTTGTCATCTTTTGAAATGGTAAATATAAGCTTCCTGGAAGCAACTGTCGGATGTGTAAATTTTTTCTTCTTTTATGTAATGAAAATATCACAAGAATAGAATACATTTTTATGGTGAAAGCTTAATCATAAAACGAATTATGCATAGATTTCAGCTACACTCACAAACTAAATGAGACTAAAATAAGAATGAATGTTTATCAGAATTGTATTTTATTATTGGTAACAATTGACTAGAAGTATTAGGCTGTTGCCCAATTTTGTGTCTTGTTAAGTCAAAATGTGAATATTCATTCAAAAATGAATATTTACATAAGTATATTTGAAATAGCAATTTTTGAATTTGAATTAGGTGGTGAATTTGAATGGTTTGTTTCCAGCCTGACTCTTTTATATTGCTTATTGATTAAATATTAAATATTGCTTATTTATTAAATATTAGATATTGCTTAAAAATGGTCTTCTGGTCTTTTATTTGAGACTCAACATAGAAAAAATCACTTAAGAATAAGAAGAAAAATATTACATTATAATAATACAAAAATATTACTACKTTGTTGTTTTTCTTTAAGTATATTTCCCTATCCTCTGTCGGTTAGTCTATGTCTGAACAATCAAGCTGAATTATCTTGGTAAAGCAGTTATCCCTATAAACACTGTGAAGCAGTGTGAAGCAGTGCTTCACAGTGTTTAGAGATGGGGGATGTTTTCCCACAGCTTGCGTCATCCAGTTTGTATCCCATATTTGTTGTTTTCCTCCTGATTGTGTCAGAAGAATGCATACATACAAATATGGATTATGATTTGTCTTTGCAGATTAACAGCAGGAAGAAGGAGTCAGCATGGGAGATGACAAAAAGTTTGTATGATGCATGGTCAGGATGGCTAGTAGTTACACTGACTGGTCTGGCTTCAGGTAAATAAAAATGGAGATCTCTCTCCCTTTGTTTGCATTTGTAGTTACTGTGATTTTTCATCACTGAATGAGMACTTGTTAAGGCTACTCATGTTATTTCATGAGGGGGAAAAAAAAGAGTGACTACCTTGATTTATAGACTTTAGATGTATTTATGATATTGGAGGAGGATTGGAAAAGAATGGAAAGAAGTCTTTTTTTCCCACTGGAAGCAGTAAGAGTTTATGTGAGGTACTGAAATTCTACCTAATCAAATATGTATGTTGCTAAACCTTATCAAGTATTGGTTTTCCTTGTCCATTAAATTTTACTTTTTGTCTATAAGATATTTTTTATTTCTTGTTTAAAAATGGGTGTGTTAAGTAATTGTACCTGGTGTTTTTCTGGTATGGAATAATTTTTCCTGCTAGGAACACTGACTCTGTCGCATAATTCATAAATTAACTGCAGCACACCTGTAGTTTCAGTAAACAGACCTGCTCGTAAAGCATGTGTGAGCAAATACATGAGCAATACATGAGCAAAATTTAGCTGTATGTTTATGTCCATCTTGGTAGAGACKACTATGGAAAATGTATGAGGTTTAGCAAGTAGTATTAACTTGTCTTTCCTTCAACTTTAACATCAACAGATAAAGTGCTTTTAGGATGGGTTGTACAGCTGGAATCCTGATGTGTGGCCCCACTATGATGCAGCGACACTTTGCATGCAGAGTAATAAAAATGTTCCAATGTGAATAGTCGCAAGCTTTGTGCCCACTTTTGTCCAAAAAAGGATCTCAGAAAATCAAATTAAATCACTGGTAAAATAGATTAGTGAGATATTGGATGTGCTTGTTAAAGTGGCATAGTAGATGTATAATTACCCTCATAAATACGTAATCACTTTCACAAATCACATRTGAATTAATACATAAGCAAAATACATATAGCAGGTGTTTATATAATCTGTGCATGCCTCTTGGGAGTATATCATTACTGGTAATTGTTTATAATAATTTCAGTGGAAAAGTATAGTATTTAAATTGATTCATGTTTTGCCTGAAAGCGACAGTGTGTGTTACAATCCGAACAACATKAAGCTAGTAAATTCTTTTCATCAAAWTCCTCGGGCTTTTCAGTTTCAATACCTTTCTGCTGTATGATGTACTTGTATGTGTATGATGAACCTTGAGTGGGGCTGCAGCCTTGATGTGATTTCACATAAGCATAACTTATTTCAAGTTATGTTCTGATAAAGGTATTGCTGTACAGTTTGAGTTGAGTATTCTCTTTATTTGTCAAGGATCTCAAACTTCTCTTTATTTGTCAAGGATCTCAAACTTCTCTTTATTTGTCAAGGATCTCAAACTTAGACCCTACCAAGGTTAGGAAAAGTAAATTACTGATGATTGTCTAATTTGCACAAATAAGCTCAGTGGCTGTTTATAGATAGCGAAGTCTAATAATGATTAATACCTTAAAAATAGGAAATTATAACTAATTAGCAGTTGCTCATGGTGGCAACTTGACTTTAGATATATTTTTCCATATGCTGCTGTTATGGAAAAAAGTGTCTTGCTTCTCCTGAGTAATGCTCATTTTCAATGTCTCTTTCAACAAGTTTTCCAAGTGTAATTACAAAGCATAATTCTTTTAAAGCTATGAAGTCCAGAAGTTCTTACCATCCCTAATGCTTGTAACTTCCACTTTATGTGCCTATCATGTTTCAGAATTAAGCTAAAGAGTTTATTTTGCATGTCATCAGAGGTTTATCTAGTGTTTTATTTATGGTGAAACTAGATGAAAATAGGTGAAACTTTTTGACAAGGTAAGAATTGTCAAAATATTTTTTAAAACAGTTTCAGATCTCTCTGAGGCATGATACASCTTGTTTGTCAGGAAGTGTATGGTCTTCTTGATTAAAAAAAGGTAACAATTCTCTGGCTCTCAAGTCCTTTATTTCAGTTATTGAAAGTTGGTGCTGGAGAGAGATGTATTTAACCTCAGAAATATGCACAGTACTATATTCTTCAGGAATATACTAATCTTGCCTTCTTGCAAATTGAGTATGAACATGGAAATCCCTAATACTTGAAGTTTTCAGTAATTTCAGATTAATGCCACCACATTTCTTCATTTTAGCTGTACTTGTTATTGCTGCTTCCCAGAATACTAATACTTTTTTTTATATACCAGGGGCATTGGCAGGATTAATAGACATTGCTGCTGATTGGATGACAGACTTAAAGGAAGGCATTTGCCTTAGTGCTTTGTGGTTTAACCATGAACAGTGTTGTTGGGGTTCAAATGAGACCACATTTGAGGAGAGAGACAAATGTCCACAGTGGAAAACATGGGCAGAACTAATAATTGGTCAGGCAGAAGTAAGTATATACCCATTCATTGATGGTTTTGTTCAACCTCTCTATTGATCATAGAAAAGACAGCTAAATTGGGGCAATCTGCTCTGTTTTTCAATATTTTGATTGGAATTACTTAAACCATAATAAATGTGCACCTTTGAGCTACCGGAGAGCTTGGGTTGTTGGCAGTGTAAAGAAGTAACAAGGACGATGTAGTGAATGATTGTGAAAATACTCTTGCTAATTATACAAAAAAGCTAAACAAAAGTGAAATTTTGATTATCTTCATATAACTAATAATAAATTATTTTTCTACCACAAAACTTTTAAAGAGTATTTAACTTCATGTTCAGTACGTTTTAGCATCCAAAAGCTGTAAATATTCCTGTCCTATTGTTTTAGTTTGTAGTATGTAATATTAGAGAATGCTAGCTTAGTGTAACTCAGTCTTTGTTGAGGTGCGAGTTCCTTTTCATAACACTGTTGTGACTTGTTAATAATTTACTCTTATGGGAAATATATGTGTAAATTTGCATGTATATTGCAACAAGAGTGCGTTTAGATTACTTTTAAGTAGTGATTAAGCTCATGTATCAATTTTATTTTGACATTTTGTCAAAAATATTTTTTGATATTTAAGGCATTTTGGTTTTGTTTTCAGGGTCCGGGTTCATACATAATGAACTACATAATGTACATATTCTGGGCTCTGAGCTTTGCTTTCTTAGCAGTTTCTCTGGTGAAGGTGTTTGCTCCCTATGCCTGTGGCTCCGGGATACCTGAGGTGAGGTCTAATTAATATATACGTTATAGTTGTTCCATATTAATGTGAAAATTTCAATTGCTGTAATGGTCAGATGGGGAGGCCCTATGACTTTGAAATACATTAATATAAGTATTCAGATGGAAGTAATTGTCATTTATAATTGAAACAAAATACTTGAGGTTTCAGAGTATATGCGGAGTTTGTGGATTTGGGGGATGTACTTTTGACTGGGTGACTGTTCTTGGAAATATTTAGCTTAGAGGATAAACTTCTGAAGAATGATATACCACCCATCCATTCCCAACTTGGCCTGTGATTGTAGGAGAGTGGTCCATGGGCAGAATAGAGGATCCTCTGATAGAACAACCGGTCTTTTGCTGTAGGCTGTTTTTTTAATTAACATAACCTGGCATGCAGCCAACACATGAAGTAAAACATTTGATAGCCTTTAAAACTTCTTTCAATTACAGTTGCTTGTCTAATACTACCCACTATATCTAAATAAATAAATACAAAATCCTCAGTCTCACTTTCCAGTTTTTCTGTGAATGTTTCCTCATGCGTTTGTGTTGTAGGAGTTGAAGGACAAATGAGAATAAGTCCAGAGTAGCTCTGGGCCTTGATCCCAGAGGAGGTTTCATCCTAATTTGGCCTTCGAAATTATTTAGCTAACCTTTAGTTTCTACATGCAGCTGTCCAATATTTTCTGTACATCTGCTTTTGTACATGTGTTGTCCTCTGCTTTGATAGCTCTGTTGTTTCCTATATATGGGCAGATTTTCCAGGCTAATGACATGACACTTAGACCAAGTAATACTGTAGGAAAAGGGTGCTTTGAAAGGCTGATCTTTCATCTTTGCAGTCTCATGGAACATACTTTAATTTTGATGTGGATATGGTAAATATAAGGACAAAAACAAGAAGTGCAGGATTGGTGCCAATGAGATGTTGCTGCAGATAGTTTATAGGTGACCTTCAGGGCAGTTTTTAGAGTCTCATTTTTATTCAGGAGATTTCTGACTTTTACTTGACAATTTGTGTACTAAATCAACCAATTCAGTCTAAAAGCTACTGCAGGTACAGTTTTTATTAAATGTAATTGATAATGTTCTTGTATGTTAATGTCTTAATTTTTAGCGTATGTGAAAATGAGAAGCTTATGGCAACCAAATGACTGAGTCTAGTAGTCTGAACAACAACAACAAAGTTTTAAAGTGCAATGTTTTAAATTGCAACTTATTTTTTAGATTTTTTAAAGTTATGCATCAAAAATATTTAAAATTACCTATTTCATGAGGCAGGTAGAACTCAGTAACAGATTTTTTTTCTTCCAGATAAAAACCATTTTGAGTGGCTTCATCATCAGAGGTTACTTGGGGAAGTGGACTTTGATGATAAAAACCATCACATTAGTTTTGGCTGTAGCATCAGGTTTGAGTTTAGGAAAAGAGGGTCCCCTGGTGCACGTTGCCTGTTGCTGTGGGAATATTTTTTCTTACCTCTTTCCAAAGTACAGCACAAATGAAGCTAAAAAAAGAGAGGTAAGTTCTTGTCAACGCATCTATAGAATGTATTGACTCTGGATGTTTACTAGCGAAAATACTGATTTCTTAAAAGACAGTATTTGTTCTTTCAGTTAGCGTTTAGACTTGGATTATCTGCAGTTATTCAATAACCATGTATTAACAGTAGCTTTCTCCGAGGTAAATTATACATGTCAGAGCGCATTTGCCTCTCTCCTAATTTGGAGACTATTTGATTTAACTTAAATTCTTTATGTTCTTCTTGGGCACAGTTTTGGCTCTTGTCTTCTGTTGTGAGGAGAGAACCTATTTTTGAACTTAGCAATGAATTATTCCTGTGAAAGTCTTTGTGACAGCAGTGTTTTTGTTCTATTTTTGGTTTTGTTGGTAGAGCCACACTAATGAAAGCAAGTATAGTGTTAGTGGACAGCAAGATCTAATGTTCTTTTCACAGAATTGTTCCACTTYTCAGTAGAATCCCCCTACAGTAAAAGATAAACGGTGTCATCCCAGCTGTGCTGTACTTCCCAGGTTCAGCTTCTTTGCTTCTGGAAGAAGATTGCAGAACTCAGGAAGCATGACTTAATTTCCAGTTTCAAAGCTGGGTATATTTGAGCAATCGCTTAACTTTTCTGTCATTTAGCTGCTCATCTCAAACTAGTGTAATATTTCCATTGAGTCTCTTTTTGCTCTTCCACTGGCATGTGGGCAACAATGATATTCCTGGAATTTGTCTAATATTGTATTTACCATGTACCTTAACCTTATATATATTAAACTTAATTTATCTGTCATGCTGTAGGACTAGCTACTGTTTCAGTTCCTCTTAAATTTTGGTCAAAAGCTGCTGAGTCTAAACCTCTAAGTTCGACTTAAACTATGTAGTGTCTCAGCGCCCCCTTTCCTCCCCCCCGTTCCCCCTTCCTTGAGCAGTATTTTTCCTAAGGCTCTTCTCTGCCACACACATCATCTTGGAGAGAAAAACCTCACTACAATCTTTTGWTAAAGAGGTACCAGCAGTTTCATAGTTTCCTTTGGGTGCTTGACTGAGGAGGCTTTGAGCACCGCCCTTGGCTTCATCACAGCTGGTGCCTGGTGCCCATGGGCACTCACTGCCCATGTCTTATGCTGGACTCGCAGGATGGCTTGCTCTTAGCAAGGCTGTGTCYCCTCACTAGGAACATAAAAGGAACTGATAAAATCAAATGAGATTTTAACTTTTAAAATGTAAATCACAGATTTACTGCAAAATAAACTGATACCATTGCTCTCTCCTAGGTATTGTCAGCTGCCTCAGCAGCAGGAGTGTCTGTGGCCTTTGGTGCCCCTATTGGTGGAGTCCTTTTCAGTCTGGAGGAGGTAGGTCAAGAGATGGCACTGAAGGAAAGATATTTTAAAAGTCTGCTTTGAGATGAATAGTCTCAGACTCCTTTAAGTTATGAAAGCTTCCCAACAGGGAAGTTATTTTTGGACACGCATTTCAAAATTGAGAGTCCTATCAGAGGCAAACTCCTAAATATTATTAAATGTATTTTGGATAACTGTCATTTTTTTTGCATTATTCTCAATTTTAGGCATAGATAATACTGCGTGTAGTGTATATACAGGAGATAAATCAGCTTTTCACTCTAGGAATGTATTCTAGAAAATAAAAATTTGGGGACTTGTATTTTGTTGTGTGTCTTTAACTTGTTTTGTAAAACTGTCAGATAATTTTCTGATGTTAGTTAAGTGTAGGCACTAAATGTAATTGAATACAATAATAATAAAAATGGCTCCCACTTCAATCATACCGTCCATTATCCACGGAGTATGGCTTTACTACATTAGTTTTCATTCATTGCTATCAAAACGCATGGAAAATTCTTCAGTGGAGTTGTCTTTGGTTTTGAGTTTTTGAATGTGGCTTTGAGAAGTCTGCTTATGTCAGAAATTTTTCAATGTTGATAGTGCCCGCAGGGGGTGAAGCACTATTAGAAAGAGATTGAGAGCAGTCAGTGCACAGTCTGATCCTTGTAAATGCATAGATACTTAGGGAATATTTTACATGTGAATTACTACACATTTTAGAGAATAAGCTTAAAACAGCAGTGATTTCAGTGTTGCTTTAGTGTTGATGTTTAATGATGTAAGTTTAAATTATATAAGGCTCTAAAAATAGCATCAAATTATGTGTTGGGAGCTGCAAGTGAGCAGAATAATAGTGATAATACAAGAGTGTGGGCTTTTTTTCTGCCTATACAAGGACCAAAGCAGTATTCTAACACATGCAGAAAATAGTTTTCCAGTATTTGTAACTGAGTGACTAATAATTCTAATTTATTGCCTTTTGCAGGTCAGTTATTATTTCCCGTTGAAAACTTTGTGGAGGTCATTTTTTGCTGCTTTAGTAGCTGCGTTTGTTCTGAGGTCCATCAATCCTTTTGGTAATAGCCGTCTAGTACTTTTTTATGTGGAATACCACACTCCTTGGTACCTTTTTGAACTGCTTCCTTTTATTCTTCTGGGAGTATTTGGTGGGCTCTGGGGAGCATTCTTCATCCGAGCAAACATCGCATGGTGCCGCCGACGCAAATCTACAAAATTTGGGAAGTATCCAGTCCTGGAGGTTATTATTGTTGCAGCTATAACGGCTGTCATTGCATTTCCAAATCCCTACACGAGGCTGAACACCAGCGAGCTCATTAAAGAGCTCTTCACAGACTGCGGGCCGTTGGAGTCCTCCTCCCTCTGTGACTACAGAAATGATATGAACGCAAGCAAAATAGTAGATGATATTCCTGACCGTCCAGCAGGCACTGGAGTCTATTCAGCTATATGGCAGTTGTGTTTAGCACTCATATTTAAAATAATTATGACAGTCTTCACTTTTGGTATCAAGGTAAGTGTGAATGCGGTGACTGCATAACCTGCTGTAAATATAAAATTACTTCTTTTCTCTTCCGAACCAGCACTCCCAGCTGTCATGTTGGTGCTATTAAGCTTTTTCTTTTAAGTATAGTTTTAAAAGTCTTGGCTTTTCATTAATAAACAAACCTTGTGGAGAACCATGCTAAGTTTAATTAAATTTAAGCTAATGCTCTGCTATTCAACTGTACAGAAGTGTGTGCTAAATTTTATAGAGGGCAGAAACGGCCCGATTGAGCAGTGAGGATGTTTCTAAGATTTCCAAAAGCTCAGTTCAGCTGAGTTCAAAATAGCTGCTCATGTTCCCTAGTCCTGTCACGTGGATAACAAAAATACAGTAYCTCATGAACTTCTTCTCTTTTATATCTCCTCATCTGAATGCAGATTATTACAGGCAAATTGATAAGGAGCCTAATGGTGATCTTTACAGTTGTTTGCTTTTAAGTTTTCTGTATTGCATATCATACAGACCAGAAAATGGTCTGTATTCATTTGATTGTATTGGGAATTTCTCTGACCTTTTTTTAAAAAAAAAAAAAAAAAGGCTTAGTTCTTGTCACTCTTTAAATCAGTTCAGGAGATACTTTCAACTTATCTCAACAGTGGCAGTTTTCTAAATAACACATAGTAACTCTCATGTGTACATTGTGTTCTGACTTGGTGTATTCCCTTCATGCATTTTTGCAATGAGATCGTTACGACGTCTGTCTTAGCACAAACATGGCTGCAGAATCATCACCAAGCAGACTTTCTATTTATCCTGGCATTAATTTTTCATAGCTAACAGTGTTGTTCCATGTTGCTGATAGAAAAATACCTAATTGCATTCCTCGCACATTATTTTAGAATATTTTTTGTTCAGTTAAATATATGTGTTATGTCAGTTAATAGTAAGATAATCCTGTTACAGATATTTTAAATGGTCATTTGCCACAAATCAGAACAGGATCACTTGATTTGTTTTATAGAATTTCATTTATAAGGGCTTTACCCTTCTGAGTGTTAAAGAACTCTGTGTATGTCTTAGGATTTTCCATAGAGGTGTCACCCCAGGACCGTACTTGTTGTATTAAGACTTAGGTTTCATTTGATTCAGTTTTACTTCCCTTTCTTGTAGCTCTTACTTGCAATTTGGAGGGGTGGTTGTGGTTTTTTTTTTTTTTTTTTTTTTTTAAGAGAAGTTGCAAGATTATATTTTTGTCTTTTGTAAGTAGTCAAGGACTCTTGCTGCTGTCATGGATGAGATTTTTTACATACATTTATCTGAAGCCTTGAAATTTATTCTTGACTAAACCAGAATCCAAGGAAGAGGATGCTGTTTAAATATTTCTATTTACATTTTAAGCTTTAGTTTTATGAAGGGAAGATTTACTGAAGTGGGAGGAGAGTATGTGTGTAATCTAACCCTTGCTGTGGGCTCATCGTGCCTGAATGCTGATGAAGCACAGTTTGGAGTGGGATTACAGCTCTGCCACAGAACCCAGCCTTTGTGCAGCTGCCTTATCAAAAACCGCACAGAGTCATAGCTAAATCGTGATTCTTTACTGGTTTTGAAGAAGGTACCTGCCACAGGGTACATCTCCTCCTCTGAAGTCAGTCCAGCAGGCTTGTGCAGGGAGAGGAGAACAGAGCTGGACAGGGCAGAGCCTTTTTTCCATGTCCAGTCTCTGTGAACCATCCTCTCTGCTTCGTGAAATGACAAYATTTAATAGTTAGCTCTGGCAACACTGGAAGAAATATCGTTAGATTTTAGAGCTTACAGTTCTGGAGCGAGGAGGACTGCCTAAACCTTTTCCTTGAAAATTAATCTTCTGGCTATCAAACGCAGGAATCTTGCTATATTGGTTTGTCTTTGTGCTGCCTTTTTAAAATTCTTTGCAACAATACATATTGCCAATATAATAATATTAATGTTAATAGATTTTGAAATACAGTTCTACACTTGCTTTTTGATTCCATTGCAAAGTCTGTAGTTTGCAATTGCACAATGCTCACACTTCATTGTTGCAGTGTTGTTAAAGAATAAATAAGAAAATGTCTTATTCTACTAATTGTACATGATTTTTTTTAAATAAAATGATTTTGTTAAGTGTTTAGATAAAAAGTAAGAGTCTTCATTTTTTTTGTAGTGAGAATTGTACATGCTCGTAAAATTGAATTTAACTAAACAGGATGATTAGCAGTATCAGTGCCATTGCATAAAATGGCAGTGCTAACCTTATMCCGATTTTACATGTTGACAACACGACAAGAGTATTTGCATCACTCTTACTCTGATAAGCATCCTAAAATATTTCTAGGAGTATGCACTGTGTGCATTTTTATCAGCCTGACAGCAGTTTCTGTTGCAGGTTCCATCTGGGCTGTTCATACCTAGCATGGCAATCGGAGCGATAGCAGGAAGGATCGTGGGGATTGCAGTGGAGCAGCTGGCCTATTACCATCACGACTGGTTCATCTTCAAGGAGTGGTGTGAAGTTGGAGCTGACTGTATTACACCTGGGCTTTATGCCATGGTTGGTGCTGCTGCATGCTTAGGTAACTAAATTGCAATAAAATAAATCAGGGTCTGATTTCTTGGTCCTTCACAAAGTAAAATGAAGGAGGATGAAAATACATACAGTATCAGAGCAGCTCTTTATGGGGTGCTCCCTTCAGAGGAAAATGCTGGTATCTTTACAATAGATTGTAAGATCCTTATGATCTTATGATCTGAAGAATAAAATGTGGAATATAGAGTAGCCACTGAGAAATAGAAGAATTTAGTAGTATCGTTAGCTTCCTCACAATGCTACTGAGAGATGTCACTTAATGCATCAATCAAAATGATCGATTTCTTGAAATGTATGAAGCAGAGGACTTGTGCACTTAAGTAGCATATTAAAATTATCCAAAGGAAGTGATCTGCTACCACATCCATACGAYTTGCAGAAATTATTCCTGAGACTTGATAATTTGAACAAAACTGTCAGAAGTGGTTAATGATTTGAGGGTCCTGTTTGAGGTATTTTCAAGAGGATGTGTTAAAAATCAGCTTCTTCAAAGGGACACAGCTTGGACATGTACACTGAAAGAGATTTYGAAGGTCCTGTCCTAACCTATTAAATAGTTGACGTAGGAATTAAACTTAGAAAACTTTTAGCACAGGTTCTCTGTAAAGTAGACTACTTCCTTAAGGAAGAAGCATTTGAGTGCATTTGAGTGAGAAAATAAACTTGTGGAACATAGATTTTGTGTTGCAGGGCTTTTGTTCGTTTATTTTCCAAGTAGTTGAATTTAAGTACATCTGAATGCATTAAAAGAAAGACTTATATGCATTTATTAAATGAAGGTACAGCATCAGAAACTAGTGGTGGAAAAATCTTCCAGAATGCTACTGAAAGTAATATCTCTTTTTTTTCTCCTATTGCTCAAAGAAGAGAAAACTTCTTGCCAGCTCAAATTTCCTTTTAGGTTTTGCAGTTAATATCAACTTTAAACTCCTGATTGTTGTGAGCAGTGCAGCTATTCAATACCTGTGCCTTACGTGCATTAGTKGCATTCTTTTTTCAGATCATCCTCTTACTGGATTTCCTTGCGTTTCTCGGTATTTTTAAATATATAAGGAAGGAGTGCCATAGAAAAAATACTATTTTTTTTCTTTTTTCTTACTATTCTGTAGTTTGTATTCTCTAATATTCTTACAGTTTTCTAGTTTATATGATATATATCCATACTTTTTTTTCTGCGTCAAACTACTGTATTTTCTGAGCTTCAGATTTTTTTTTCCAAGAGCACTCCCTTTCTTCTGAAGTTTCCTTATGTCTGTACCTGTTTGTGTTATATAGAGCAGTGTTTGTCAGGTGAATGTTAACTGGCAAAGCTGCCTTTGTAGCTCTTAACAGGAAAGGTAGAAATTCTAAATTCTGTATTATCTGATACGAGCATGTTACTGACTGCTGTTTTTCTTGCAGGTGGGGTGACAAGGATGACCGTGTCCCTGGTCGTTATTGTTTTTGAACTAACAGGAGGGCTAGAATACATTGTGCCCCTAATGGCTGCAGTCATGACCAGTAAGTGGGTAGGAGATGCCTTTGGTCGGGAAGGCATTTATGAGGCCCATATTCGACTGAATGGATATCCTTTCTTGGATGCAAAGGAAGAATTTACTCACACAACACTGGCTGCTGATGTCATGAGACCTCGGAGAAGTGATCCACCTTTGGCAGTTCTGACACAGGATAATATGACCGTTGAAGATATAGAAAACTTGATAAATGAAACCAGCTATAATGGTTTTCCTGTTATTATGTCGAAAGAATCACAGAGACTCGTGGGCTTTGCTCTAAGAAGAGATTTAACTATTGCAATAGGTAATTATCTTCCGGTTTTATATGATTGTCTATTGTAATTTAAAAATTCATTCTGTAAGGCAGAATTTACTGTGTTCTGGACTGTGTCATGTTTTTAAGGTCCAGGTACCTTGCTCAAGATAGTCTCTGACATGAAGAAAATGTTTCTCTCTTTTCTCTGTCATAAAAATAAGGTTTGTCATGCTGAAGTAGGCTAGAACATCATCTAGACCAGTTTGTTTCTTGCATGTCTAGTACTAGATTCTTGAGAGGAAATCAGGACTCATCATTTTCCAACACAGGATTACTGAAGGTTATTTTATCTGCATGCCATGCACATAGTGTTTGTGGTTTGTTCTGATATTTTTCTCAAGTGAAATTGCATTAACATTCTTCCTAACTTGGCGCCTTCTGTTGAAATTATTGTCTAAGTGATTTTTCAATTTAAATTGATACTGAATTTCACTTTTTATTTATTGTTAAAAAAACCAAGATTGCATTATGAAGAAGTGATGGATGAATTACTATTTTTCTAATTTATCTGTTCAGCCATGTGCACATCAGTACATAAGTCCTGTTTTGTCCCTCTTAGGGTAAATGTTAATATGATACCATGATAATGCTCTGTATGCTGACATTTTTTCTTTTCTGTGGGATATGAGGAAAGCATACTGTAATCRAACGAAAATAACGTAAGAAATTGTTACAAAAAAACATAATTTTGTGCATGAAATGAATGATAGATGTTGTATATTAAGCAACTTGATTTTATTATAACACATTAAATTATATATGACAAATATCCTTTTAACAAAGACACTTTGTGATCTYGAGAAAGACACAAATTTCCCCTGTATTGAAAAATGTTTTTTAAAAAATGGTTAAAAAATGCTAGCTTTTTCAGTATAAGATTTTCTTGCAATCTAATTCATGTGCACTACATGATGTATATAAGTGCCCAAAACTTGGGAACTGTTAGGCATTACATTGTTTTAAGTTTTTCTCTACTTACTGATAGGTGGGGTAAAAGCAAAACAATTCTCCTAACAAAACATTTTCACAGGCAAAGATCATTTCAGCCACTCCACGTGCATAGTGCTTGGGGTCTAGACTGGCCTGAGAGCTGTTCTGAGAAACAGTAGTGCAGGCAGCAGGGACTCCGGTCACGGAGAGGGGATGGCATGAAAAGGAAAGGTGAAATCAAACAAAGTTAATAAATTCATATGAGCAAGAAGAAAACACCTTCAGAGTGAGCAGGAATGAGGAGGGTTTTGGTTTGTAAACCAACCATTTCCTTGTCCTCGTTGGCATAGTCTCAGCACTCGGAGCTGTCACTTGAGATTGGTGTTTCCCTTGGCAATTCCTTCAGCAGCTGTTCATGTACTTCCTGTCTCATAAGTCTTTCCTTCTCTTTGTTTAGAATTCAAGTTAGTTATTGGAGTGAAAACAGGAATAGCTAAAGCTGCATGGGCAGGACAAAATAATGGCTATGGAAGTAACATCAGAATAGCAGCTATCAGAATGTCAGCATCTGCAGAGTCTGATGGTGTTGTTTGAACTTCCAATTTGAACCTAGTCATGCAAGAGAATACAAGTTCTCATCTATTGTTTGTTTTCTTTCTCCTCTCTTTTTTTCTTGAAGAAAGTGCTAGGAAGAAGCAGGAGGGCATCGTGGGCAGTTCCAGGGTCTGTTTTGCCCAGCATACCCCATCACTTCCAGCAGAGAGCCCTCGGCCCTTGAAGCTTAGGAGCATTCTGGATATGAGCCCCTTCACCGTGACAGACCACACACCCATGGAAATCGTGGTGGATATTTTCCGGAAGCTGGGCCTGAGGCAGTGCCTTGTAACACACAATGGGTGAGTAGAAGAGCAGGAATACAGCTCCTCGTTAGATACAAGAGCTTCCATATCCAGGATGAGAGCTTTGATGGGATTTAACCTATGACTTTGGTGCTACTACTGAGGACCCCAGCTGTAGGCCAAGAGAATGCTGTGGTGTGGTCTCTCTCAAACTGCCCCTCCTTCCTTGTTTTCTTATCTAACAGGCAGTCATTTCAGACAGTTTAAGATGTTATTTTAAAAGTTAGCCCTTATTTAGCACTAATTTTAGGTGKGTGAATCGCACTTGGAAGAGACAGAGCTTACCCTGCAGAAATTTASTCTTGTGGAGCATGTAGTGTGGGCCTGGTGCTTCCTAGTTCTTAAATGTGTTGTCAACAGCTGTTGAATGTCACCCACAAAAGAAGAGAGAAAATGACCCCTTCAGTACCTCCACTTCAGAGTTTAGTGACTGTAATTGTCACGGAGCTATTGACATTTCTGGAGTTTTGGAAGCTATTTTTAAATTTTTTCCCCAAGAACTCCTTCTGAGGAGCTGTTCCTTTGTTGGACATTCTGTTTCTCTTGTGTGAAATACTTGGTATCTAACCACCGCAGATTCTAATACAATATCTTGCAATCCTTGAGCATGTGTTTTAAGGCATCTGAGAGGTGAACTACTCTCTGCAGACTTATATTTAGGATAAATGTCCATGAAACAAACACTAAAATTCTGAAATGTGGGTGGGAGATGTATTTTGTTGTGGGCAGCTGTAAGTGGTAAATACCTTACGATTGCACTGATTTGCAAGTTGGTTCATTCAAATATGTTTTAAAATCAAGTGTGTTTAAATTTACTCTTATTTTCTTGGCCCCACCCATATATTGAATGGGATTTGGAGGTTTTCAGAAGTGTAAATACTACTTTTAAAAAAGACATCACGATCTGACATTTAGAAGTCAGTGCAGGAAGGGAATTTTTCCTAGTTTTAGGAGAGAAGTTTCAAGTGATAAAATTGCAGTGATCTTTTCTTCTTTCTGATCTTTTTTTCTTAGTTTCTGTTGTGGTTGAGTGCTCAAACTTTGATGTCATTGATTCCAAAGAAATCTTAGCTATTAAAAATTAGATCAAACTCTGCTGTATATTTTCATTATTTTGTGGTAAAGAAGCAGAAAATATGGATGACTAATCTGCTTGCTAACTTTGGTATTTGTTGTCCTCCTTCAGCTTAAAAACTTGTCCTTCATGCATTCACCATCCATTACAACAAGGTTGAATAGTAAATACTTAGGGTGAATATGACCATATAGATATCAAGGACTAATTTAGATTTTGGCAGATTTCTTGCAAATTCAGTGTACATATTCATTATTCAAACATATATACACACTTATACATTGACTTCATGCCTGAGTATTGATATCCAATTAGAAATTGGAAGCTTGTCAAAAAAAAAAAAAATTAGGCTGATGCCACATGTATTGGTACATAAAGAAAGATCCTGACTGTTTTATGTATCAATATCAATTCCAATGAGTTGCTCTTGATTTGTACTGTCATGAAGGAGAAATCTCTGAATATGCCTGTTCTGAGGCACACGTAGTGCAGTTTCAAACCTCAACTGCTRTGGTTTTGTGCAGTTACCACTTTGACCATCTCCTAGGAGAGGTTAAGTTATGCACAATAATCCTATATGAAAGGAGAAATTAAGTATATCTCGGTGTTTGTGGTTTAAAAAGCTGAAATGACATGAATTGGGGGAGAAGGGGTAAAGTATCCTTCCGCTGACATGTGCTTCATATGAGAACATTACTTTTCTGGGGTTGTTGAAAATTGAGTTCTGTTCCGTGTTAAAAACCAGAGAGTCACTGTTGGGGGACGGTACTGATTTTCCAGTCACTCTTCATTTAACAATCTCATTAGCTTTCTGGCATTTTTATCTTTTTTATCTTTTAGTTTTGCTGTATGCTAAACCTTTCTCATTATTGGAACTTTTTTTAATTTGATTTCACACACAGTTATTAGCATAACATGATGTGTTTCAGGATTGTCTTGGGGATCATCACAAAGAAGAACATATTAGAGCATCTCGAGCAACTAAAGCAACACGTCGAACCCTTGGTGATTAGATATATCAGATCTCATAATTAGACACATTAGAAGTCAGGAAGCATGAAACTTGTGAACTGTTCAGTGCTCTTATGACATCGGCTGAACAATGAAGTATCTTGTACTCAAAATTTGTATTCAAGAAACCGTAATATAAAACACTATGTGCCAACTATATTTGTAAAATGTAAGCTGTTRATACAGATGTACTGTTAGTCACAACATTAAAAGAAAGTAAATGGTAGAGATCAAAAACTTTCTGATATTTTGCTCTTGAGATCACGTAGGTCCATCTGGTTGTTTTGTGTTATGCCAGATGGGAGAGCACACAGCTAGGAATATTTTTCCCCTCATACAGATTGATTTTCATATAAGTCACTTGTTTTTTTTTTTTCTGGTCTTGCCAGCTTTAAGTAGCTGCTAAATAGCAAAGCAAGTGTGACATCTTTTGACAAGCAAATCTAAACATGCTTTTAAATATATTGCAATATTATCTACATATTTTTGTTAAAGTAGTCATATTTTTTAGTTCTGCACTGTAATGCTCTGCAATGCAGCTGCTATCTGCAGCAATTAATGTACCCTTTCACAAAATGTGTAGTCATATCTTTAGCCACTATATTGCCTTATTAGGTGTGGTTTTTTTTTGTTTTTTTTTTTTTTTTACTGTTGCCTTTGGAACCTACATGTTGCTTTAACCAAGATGTTGTGATCTAACCTCAGTTATAAGATAGACTTTGTCTTAATTTGAACATTGGTTTCTCTGCAATAGCCACATCACTACTAAACCTGCCCACAAAGTTTAGCTGCTTCTGTGCAAAACATGCTAATTATGTTTTCATTTATGCTAATATTTCACAAGTATTTCATGCCTCCTTTAATAAGAGAGAACAAAATGTACTAACCAGAATAACAAGGGCAGCAGGTCATTCATTCTGCTCTGTGCTTCTCCTGTGATACTATCCTTTTGGACAGCTTCACCCCTTTTTGATAYGACACAGTTATAATTTTAACAGCAATTAAGTCCCCGTCATAAGAGCACTGTATCTAAATTGGAAAATGAAAGCTTTATTTGTTACCATTTATAACAACTGTAGACTTCAAAACCTAGTTAACTCTAAATTATTTTGGATATGTTGCATGATCAGTACAGTGTGCTCTTATGAAAAATACTCCTTCTGATCCAGTGGTGTGACCCTGGAAAGATCCTTACTTTAAAAAAGCCGGGAAGGGAATTCAATTCGATATTAAAACTTTGGCCCATCAAGTAATTTGTCCCTTCTGATAGGTTGGAACAGGCTTTCCCTATAAAATGGGATCACTATCACTGYTTTTTCGTACCTCTTTTTTTCTTTGTCCCTCTTTGTTACTTTTTTGTTGGCATACACTGATCAAAATTTCATTTTTGTAGAAATAAAATAAATAAAAACGGTCCTGGATTTTACTCATGTTACTTGTATTTCATTAAAAATGGATTACAGCTGTCCGAGACGATTCTATCTGATGTCTCAGCATTGCTGTCTTTCAGCAAACTGGTGGTTACTCGATATTTTGATTAATAAAGTGTTTTTGTTTAAATAAGCAAATCAGGCTGTTTACTTTTGCTGTACTCCTGTCAACAAAAAGGACTTGGCTACAGATTTGTTCTCTTCTGTTATTTTCCTGTATGGATTAATACCTGTGTTCTGCTTATCCTTTTCAGGCGCCTCCTTGGCATTATAACAAAAAAAGATATCCTCCGGCATATGGCCCAGACGGCAAACCAAGACCCCGCCTCAATAATGTTCAACTGAAGCCCATCGCTGAGGAGAGAGAGGAGACGGAAGAGGAGGTTCATTTGTTGAATAGCACAACACTTTAGTCTGGGGTATACTTCAAAAATCAGAAACGCGAGCTGGGTTTTTGCGTCACGGTGCTGCTGGAAGTCACGAGTCGGTCTGGGGGAGCGTGTGGCGAGGAGGAAGCGTGGGAAGGAAGGGAGAGCTGCTCTCCTGCACTGGATGCGATCCCGAGACGTGAGGTCTGCCATGATAGTGCAGCGAGGAGCCCAGTGAGGAGGCGCAATTCTCCAGCCCCAGCCTGGTACTTCAGCCTTGAAGAGATGTGTTACCAGTCCCTGTTTCTGGAGGGATCATTCCGAATTGAGCCATCCTATGGAGACTGAAAGGTCTTGCCCTTTTTACCATAGAAAACTGTTGTGTTAACTCATGAAACGTATAGTTATTACACATCACCTTTCTACATTCCAGAAGAGCTTTATTTCTCTCTCTCCTGAGCCGTAACAAAGCATCTTTAAAATTGGTGTGCCCTTTTGAAGCAGTAGTTTCTCATATTGAGACGTACTGTGAGTTACTGAGATTTGATCACAAGAAGGGAGATTTTTCCTTGTGCCATTAAACATGTAGTCTGTACATCATGAAATGCTTGAGGCAGTACAGATCCACTGCGACAAAAACAGCTCGAACGGGTACTATTTGGCAAGAACCGTGCGAGGCAGCTTTGAGCCCCCCCTGTGCTGTGATACGAGAAAAACAGGGGAAATTAGAGTTTCGGAGAAAAGCACTGTTTTTGCTGCAGAAGATATCAATAATGTGACCTGGTCTTATGCAATTTTTGTATTAATTGAAAACACTATTATATATACCAATGTCGTGCAGTATAAGGGAAAATACTGCTACACTAATAGTTAAGAACTGGAACAATTCTCTATATGTGTATCTGGTAAAAATTGCATGCTACAACACTGGAGATATCCCCCTTACCTTCCCCCTTCCCCCCCCTCTCCCCCCCCAATAAAATAGGAGATCAATTATTTTCATTTTTATTTTTTCCTCCACGAAAGATGTTCCACTGCTGACACAGTAGGAAGAAACGTAACTTGTAACTTGCACTAAATGTATATTATTTTTCTTGAAGTTTTACCATTCTTTATTTATATTTTTATGGATTAAAAAAATCTATTAAATACAAATCAGTTAATATCTCACATAACTAATTACCTTTTTAATGTGATTTTATAGAATAATTTATAATCCTCTGCAAGTAATGGAGGATTTGGCAAATGTTTACAACTAAATGAAGGGTTTAAAGAAATGGTTTCTTTATGATCCAACATGCGTATAAGATCATCTTCAAACCTAACTTTCACTGCCGTTACCTTGAAATTTGCTTTTTTTTTTTTCCTTTATTAGCAGATAACTGGAACAGTAGTAYTGAAAATGTTATTTTAAAATAAAAGCTGCAAGGTCTTAAAAACATAATAGGAAAAAAAATGTAACTGGAATTACTAGATTGGTTGTCACTTTTCCCCCAGGTACATAGGTCTGTTTAAGTTATGTAGCCACGAAAGATGGCCAGGAAGGCAGAAAGGAATCCAGTACTTGAAACCATGACTAGACTTTAAAATCCAGCAACAATCCATGCTTCAGCAGGGTAACTGACAGCTACCTAACATCCCTACTCTTGTCTTTCAAGGACCACATTAATTTGTTTCAGTCACACACACCCACTACTACCAGACATGCAAAGAAAAAGATTGTATGCCATACCATAAAACTAAACAGGGAGAAGGAAAATAAGAAATACAGCTGCGAAAATCACGTTTGATCATTTGAGATGAGATAAAATTTTCTTCTATTGATAATTTTGCCCATAGGACTGCAAAAATATAAGTGGTCAGTGTACAAGTACAGGTGTCTCTGAGGTATTCATCACAGTAGTCTCTCAGGTCGCTCTTGGGCAGAGTGCTCAGCATGTATTCCTCTCCAAGTATGACTAATGTGCACAAATGACTGGGATTGCTGGCACATGCTAGAATAATACGTGAGCTCTGCTATTTATACTCATCCTTGAAGTATAAAAATGTTACCTACTTTTTTCATCTCTTGCACCGACTTGCAACACCAGGAAGCATAATATTTTCCTGGAGTGCCCAGTGGCTTGTTGGGCCTGTTGTGGTCAACCCCTTTTTTAAAACTGGTTTGCAATGAAGTAGAGAAGTGAGGAATGTTGAAACTGCAATTTTGCAGATTTTTTTTYCCCTAAAATAGCTTTATTCTTCCACGTGAAGTCAAGGCTAGTGCTTCAAAAGTTGTTCTGTTATACCATGTAAGTTTGAGGTAGTTTTGCAAAGAACAGCATTTGGCCCACTAGGAGAAGGCAGCTCTGGAAGCTGTGCTGCTGAATGTCGCTGGCTGAAGCTTGTTTCTGCAGTGGAGGAGTGTCAGTTTGCTGCACTTATACAAATTGCTTTAAATCCRTCTGAAACCTCTACCATTTCTGCTGTTCTCCTGCAAAAACACTGTGGTGTGTGTATTGTATGAATTTGCACCAAATTCAATAGACTGTGTGTCTGAATTGAAGTACAATTCACACTCGTGCTGTGTTTTATAACTTCAGTATAGAACCCAAGTGCTGCATTGATATTGTGCATCTCTGTTTACTCTTTGGAGCTGCTAAGCTTTCCCTGTTGACATTTAAAACATCTTCTGGTGATCATACATTAGCAATTCTCTCACTCGWGTGCCAGTGCCTGTGCTGTTCAACAAACCTTTTCTTTTCTAATGTTAAACCTTCCAGCGCCTTACTCAAGTTACTAATTTGAAAAAAATGTGGATGGGAGGGGGAAAGTGTCAGCATTTTTTAAAACTGTTCAGTTACTGGTTCATGAAGAATGCATAATTTGTTACTCTGTGATGTTGCCTAGAGCTGTATTTAATATTGATCTTAATGTTTTTATTTATGATAGTGTGGTAGAGCTGCCTATCATTACAGTAAAAATTCTCATTACTGTAATGGTTTAATCATAAACATTAAAAGTTTCTGTATGATCATTTATTGTTCTGATTTTAATCCCATGTTTCCTCAAAAAAGAGTTGTGTTGGCTTCTGTATTTATTTCTCTGAAAGAGAAACACCTAGGAATTTTATATAGAGAGACTTTTTTTTTTTTTAAGAAAAGATTGCCGTTTAGGGGAAATGCAGGATCTATTTAGTCAACAGATCAGTACTTTTTTTTTTCTGACCATCTTAAAAATTAGTGAACTTTTATTGTAGAGTATTGTAAAGCTTTGCAGTTACATTAAAAATGAGGCATTTCAGTAAATTCCCCATTTTAGACAGCACATGTACTTTTAGCATGTTTGCCACTTGGAAAAAAAATCATTGTGGGAGTAAGTTAGACAGCTGTTGATCATGTATGCTAATGATGCATTTGCATCAGCATTCTTTTCAGGTASTGGTTCACTTAGAGGTTCCTCAAGAAGGTTAGAAAGCACAGACTCAGCTCTTGGTTTTTGCAGATTTGAGTTCATACTTGATACTATAGAAAGTGAATACATTTCTGTTAATACTCTCTGATTCAGAAGTCATGTGAAAGTCTGGTTGGAAGCTTAAAAATAAAAGGGAGAAGAAAGAGATCCTCTGAATTCTCAGAGATGTTTCTGTCCTGTATGTGCAAGAGTGCAGAATTCTGGGCTGAGAATGAAGCTGTGGAGGCTTTGTTTATACTTGAATAAAGGGAATACTTATAACTGTAGGGGAAAAGATGTTCCAATCGATGCAACTCGTGTAGCGTAAAGCTGAAGTTGATACTGAGATGTGGAATACCTTGTGGAAGGGAGAGGTGGAAGTATGAGCCTGTGGTAAGAGTCAGGCCCCYGTTAAAGAGAGATGATGGTTCCAGGGTCCTATGATGCTTCTAACAAAGCTCATAATCGTTAGGCCTGACGTGTCAAGTCATCACCGTGGCTTGTTCAATATGAAAAAGGTGTTGTTTTCCATTGCTGCTTAGGCTATTACTTCAAACAGTAGTTTAACAAGTCAGTACTGAAATAAAGAGGCAAAAGAGCAATGGGGCAGTTAAAGCTTCAGGTCACAGGTTAGGTATATTATATAGGTGTATATAGTATATATAGAGTAGTATATAGATGTATAGAAAGTGGTTGCTTAGTGTAGGTGTTAAAACTGCTTTTCTTCAGTGATGCCAAAGCTACACTGCAAACTACGGTGGTAAGCTTTGTGCTTTTCTTGCTGTTAGTCTTACTGAGGTTTTAATTATTTCAGGGGCCGCGCAGGGTGGTTAAGGAGAGACAAACTGTCCCTGAACTAATGGAAGGAGGCAAAGCCTCTGCACCAGCCACACACGTGTGCTGGCTGCCTCTCACCTGCAGGCCACTGCTGCCCTGCTGCAGCTGTAGACAGGAGTCAAAGCAAGCATGGAGGAGTCTCGTTATTTAGAAAAGCTTTACTCACCACACAGGATGCATTTCCATATAAAAACACAAAAACAATACAAAGAAAACCCCACTTGAACAATTCAGAACACCCACATTAATGTGTTTGGGCTACCCCATAGACTTGTTCTCTGGCTCACAGTGTGAGCTGGTCCACATTTTCTTCTCTCCGGTTCGCCAGGTGYGACTGGATAATCTCAGCAAAGAGGTTCCTCTTCAGCAGGTTGTAAGCAAGAGGCAGGAGCTGACCTACAGTCTTGTGAAAATACTGAAAATAAGCAAAGAAGAAAAATGTTGTCTTATTCAGTGGCCTCTTTTACGGGGTTGGAAAGTGGCATAATCCTTAAGCTTTACTGGATTTAAATTCCTTTACCCCACTTCAAAAGCACTGTAGAGGCTTGTACTACACKTGTGGGGGCCCGGTAAGACAAGACTGCCTTTTGTAAGCTGCTGCTCAGTTTGCAGGGAGGTAATAGCTGCCTGCACACCAGGGCCTGTACTGCTAGGTGTAGCTTGTGGCGTTTACCAGAGCAGCCAGGCTAAACAGCTTGGACCAGTTCACTAGTTCTGTTTGGACCAGTTCACTAGTTCTGTGCTCTGCTGTGCAAGAGCCTGGCCTGGCCTGTCCACACAGGATGCTGAAAGGAGACACACACAGCCCCTTCTCCTGTTTCAAGTTAGAAGCTCTGTGTTTTTCCCCCTGCTTCTAAGAAGGGTATCAACCCTGACAAGCATGTTTAGTAGTATGGTATATTTCTGGACTGGGGTAGAAAGAGATGGAAACTATTTCTACTTCAGCTATACRAAAGATGCCATGGCTAAGCCAAGCAGTTGCCTGAATTCTGGAG
Organism: Nothoprocta perdicaria; assembly: GCF_003342845.1. Taxonomy (NCBI): domain Eukaryota; kingdom Metazoa; phylum Chordata; class Aves; order Tinamiformes; family Tinamidae; genus Nothoprocta; species Nothoprocta perdicaria. Next base: position 517,021 of record NW_020455821.1, read on the forward strand.
TTCCATCATATTCCACAGTGGTACTTCCATTTAAAGTATACAAAAATCATTAAATATACTTAAGTCAGAACATTTTTAGCATGTTCTGTGTATTGTGCATGTTTGCCCACTTCCTTTGTCTTATGAGGAGGATTAAGAAGTTAAGGCCTTTTTCTTAGGCTATAGCTAGAAGGACAACATTCATTCTGTCTCTGTAAGCAGTGGGATAGCTAGGATCTAGTCAGAACTGGAAAGCAGCTGAAAGGATCTAGAGCTGGAAAAACTGTAGTCCCAGTATTTTTGCTGGTCCCTTGAAGATTGATTCGGGGATAGGTCAGCTTGATGTAGTTACATACATGAGTGCTCTTGCCATTACAAGTAATAGGATAAGGGAAAGGAGGCTACAGCTACTGCTTGTATCTAGACTAAACACTCTGCACCTTTAGCAGGTTACTAACAACTCACCGTCTTCTGTGCACCAAATCAAAAGCTACTTAAATGCTTCAGGACTGCACCAAATTTAAACATGGAATGGTGTCATGAACACAACTGTCATTAACATTTTTCACAAATACTCCTGCTGTCTTGCATCACAGGAGAATTCTTAGTGATGACAGTTGCATGAGCTGGGAATAGTTTCAATATACAGAACAGTTCCTAATCTAAGCAAAAAAATAACACGTTTCATGAAGTATGAGTGTTGTAGTACTCACATGTGATCCATAGCAAAACAGGTCAATGCCCAGCTCAAATCCCATTCCATAATCACACTCATCATTAGCAAACTGGACAAAAGTGAGCATTTCTTGAATGGGTGCAAAAGCTTTCAGCCTTTGATCATCAGTAGGAGCATCAACAATGGCCTTACAAATTTTTTTAAGATTGGCTGCAACAACAAAAGCAGAAATATTTGAGGTAACAGAAATTTAATATTGCATTAAAATTGTACTTTAAAACAAAGATATACTGCATGTGACACACTTACGTGAAGATCAAGAAGACACAGCCCGTGTAATTGATGAAATGCCATCTCCCTTTGCTGCTCATTCCTAGCCCAACTACCTATCTCAGTTCCCTGAATGGGAACAAGCATTTGTGGGGAAAACTGCAACAATGAGCTAACTGAGGTTAGAACAAAACTAGGAAGAGAGAAAATAATAAATATACCCACAAATCCCTGAAGGTGGTTCAGTTCTTTGGATCTATCACATTGCTGCAGAAATACTCCCTCTTCTGCCAAAACAGAATAAAGGGTAGTCTTAACCACTTCAGGTTAAGGTTAATAATACTTTAAGTAGTAGTATTTCAGATTTAGTGTTCTCTGCTCATTCTCAACCAGCTTATTTAAATAAAATACCTACAGCTCAAATGTGATGATTGAGATTCTTGCTCTTCACTTGCACTGTTGATATTTTTCTAGTGGAAAAAAAAATTAGTGCAGGGTTCCCCCCCGTACTAGAGTACACACGTGACTGCATGTAGAATGTAGAACATAAGATCTTTACCATTTGTTTCAGGAAGTTCTCTGTATCCAACATCATTTTTGTCTACAGGAACAACTAGGCCTGCTCCATGAAATGTCTTGGTCACTACCTAAACCAAGAAAACAGCACTGTAGTATAGTAATATATGACACACAACAACTCATATTTTAGACTATTTGCCCTGCTTTTTTAGTTTAATGCCTTACTTGCCAAGCTATGGTTTGCAAGAGTAAAAGTTTTGATTTAGTCCCTTTATCTGGAATAAACATATTTATATATTTTCTTTCTTGAAGTTCTATCTAGCAGATGAGTAGCTCCTGGACATTCTTAAATGCAGACCTCTTTGCAAAATGGAAGGGAAAAACAACAACAAAGTAAGTCAATGAAAAAGATAGGACTTCTAAGTGGATCAAGAGTCATACCTTCTTATCTCTCTGTTTCATCTTCACGGTTTTCTGTTCAAGAGAATAACCCAGTTCTTTTGCTCTTCTTGTTAGCTTTTCATCTATATCTTTCAAAATAGCATTTTTCTTTTTATCGGTCACTTCCATAAGTTTTTTGGACAAAAATAACCTGTACACAGCAGAAACATCTCTTAAAAGAGCTTACTATAAAACAAAACAAATCATAAAGCCTTCTAATCACTAAACTCGCAAATGTTCCCACGAAGGTTCCAACACAGCTTTATTTATACACACAGACTGCTTAACTGTTCAAGTCCCTCCCCACCCTCCCAGCACCAAGCTGTCAAGGACAGACACCAGCTTGATCCTGGACAACCACAAGTTGACAAGGACAGTATATGAGCATTTCCTATCTGTGTTTGCATTACCACATAGCTTATGCAACCTGCAGGTGCTGAAGTTTCTCATGAACTCAAGGCTGAACATGCTTCTGTCTTAAGAACTGAAGTTTGCTGCTTCAGAGCCTTATTCACCGTTTGTCAGCTACTCCACACATTATGCACCGGCAGCTGGTTCATCACAGTGCTTTCCAAAGCCACACTGTTGGCTATTCTGCTCTAGACAAGGGGCTTTGCAGGAATGCYCAGCCTGCTCTCCACTTACTAACACACATGCATCCTTAGAAGGATTTCAGTTTTTAACTGACAGATCATGAAGTGAGAGAATCTCAATTCTGCTGTGTATATTTATTACACAGGTGYACACAGGGCTTCATGGATCATTCTGACTTACATATCTGTGTAAGCATCATCTTTCCAGGTCAACAATGGTACTTCATTATTTTTTACACATATTAGCTAACTGCATTTATACATAGGCAAGAACAAGAGCTAGATGCTACTCATTTAACAAGATGTTTGATTGCACCATTTCCCCACTGTTTGAGATGCCTTTTCCCTAGTCACACCAATAAGAAGTACCATGTTTATCTTTTCCATGTGTTTCTGTTGACACCTTTATGTTTCATGCTATGAAATTAAAGGAACTATTTCAAAACACCAGGTCGGAATTTTATACCAAGAGACTCTTGTACAGAATTATGTACATAATTAACACTTGTTTATTTCACTATGTAAAAGCTTTTTTGGGCTTCTTGAACATAAAGGAGTACTTTAAAGCTTGCTTGCAGTATTAGAAAACAAGCTAAGCCTTTCTCAACAAAGGAAAGACTACAATATTCCTACAATGGTTGCATTATCTCACATCACATCTACCAATCTATACATCTCTCTTCTATGCTACTTTTTACAACTAAGTAAACATGAACCTTACTTGACTGCAGCAAATGCATTATCACCAACTTGTGAAATCACACAGTTCTTCCTAGCTTCATTTGCACCAATCCATACTGGAAGTTCATCTGGCACATCCCTGTTTGTGGAAAGGTAATGTACAGATAGTTAGGCTGGGCTCATTTCTCCCCTCTCAAAGTTAAAGATGAGTAAGTTAAGATGCTTAAAGCAGGAGGAGGCTAACAAGTATCTAAAAATCCATTCAATTACAGTATACTGAATGCTGTGACTGTGGTAAAGACATCAACTGACATATATTAATATATCTCATTACAGAAGGGAAAAATTCTCACTAGATGACAGTGCACAGCTCAAATCCTGACTTACCAGAAATACAGAGGAGGAAAAATGCATACAATTACATTAGGGCAAGAGCCTGTTTTAATTAAAATACCTGAAATATCCCATGTGATATTGGGTTTTGCCATCCTCAACAATTATAGTCTGGAATTCTGGGGGATCATAGAAAAATCTCCAGTGAAGATTGAAATCCACATCTGTTGGTTTGACTTTTTTGTGTTTTCCAGCAAGAATATCATATGGTCCAACCAGTTTAAGTCCAACACTTGACACAAGTGCATCTGTGAAGCAAAGCATGAAGTATTTCACTTTTGGCAAGTGCATATCTAAACCATTAAGTTCTTACTGCAGAAGACCCTAACTTCTATACATGAACCAGCTGGGCATCAGAAGCCTCCATAGATCTAAGAAGTCAAACATGTTGTTTGCCAGAAAAGTAAAGTCTTTTATTCAGGTAAGTTTCATGCAAGAGTTGTTAAACTTTTCATATGAAAATAAACTGTTTTTTTATACATACTACTCTCCTTTGAAACAATAACTTCGTGCTTCAGGGATATCTTATACAACACATTGACCAAGTAAGTTTTCTGAAAAGTTGAAGCTTGGGTTGATATAGCTGAACTTGAGTTCTATTCTGACTATTTTTAAAAACGTGCTTCTTGCAAGTATATTCAAGAATATTTAATCCCTCTACATTACATGATTTAAAAAAAAAAAGGCTATTTCAGAAAACTTGATTAACACCTGCAGGAATCTCTCTCTGCAATTCTTGTTTATGTTCATGGAAGTTATCCTGCATCTCAGCTGAAAACTGAAGCAGYATTAGAATGAATTTTAACTTCCTGTTTGCCTAACTTTACGCTGTTCTTGAGAGCGATGGTTAAAGCCCTCTTCCCCCTGTGCCCTTGCCCCCACCAAGGCACACACAAAACCCCAAAACCCACCACTTGGATTCTCGGAATCCAGCTCCTCACAGAACTTCCAAAACTGGTAGAAGTCTTCAGGCAGCCTCAGCTGGTAACAGGCTTCTGCTTCCTGGCGAAGGTGATCAGGGATATCTGCCTGGTTTGACCTTCTCTTTTTGACATCGCCATTTTTTTCACACTGCAGATGAGAACAGTTAACATTTGTTTAACAACAACGCCTTCTTTAAAGTGGCATCTATGCAGATCACAGCATCTTTGCCTACAGTATGGGCAAAGCCYTTTACCGGGGCATTATCTGGGCAAGTTTCTACGGTGCGGGAAGCAGCACGGCACCGCTCTGTTCACGACCCCAGAAACACTCGTGGAAACGCTTGCCCGCTGATCAAGCAAAGGACTAAGCAAGCCCAAAGCTTAACCTAAGCTCTGGGTTRCTTTAGGGTGACCATTTCCAATCACACAGCAGCTGGCATGCTCAYGTTTTTGCAGCCTCTTCAAAGGCTCATCAATGAGTAGAGGCAATATTTTGTCATGTCTGATTAAATGAACCCTCCCAACTTCTCTCTGGAGCAACTGTTTCCCTGTGGACTTTTTTTTTAAGCAGCAAAACACTTTGTAAGGAGCTTAAACTGAGGTGTTATCTGAAGCAGAGTGGGAAGTCATCCACCCAGCCATGCATTTCATGCTTAAGCATCACAAAAATAGGCTCAATTAAAAAAAATAAATAAATAACGAAAAGCACAAACATTCTTCCGGGACACACACACTTTTAGCAGAACAAGCGGCCCGCCTCTTGCCAGGGCAGGCCAACGGCAGGGTSCAAACGGCACCGCAAACAGGGAGCGGGGATCCACGGCCCCTCAGCCCCGGGCCGCCCCGCCGCTCCGGGGCCGCCAACGGCTGCTGGCGGCCGTTGGGCGCGGCCCCTCCGCCGCACCTCCCCCCCGCCGCGCGCGCGCCAACGGCCACCTGCTCCGCGCCCGCGTCCCCGCCGCGGGGCCGCCGCTTCCCGCCACCTGTCATGTTGCCGCGGGCCGCAGCCCGCCCTCCCGCGCGCGCGCTCCCGGCGTCGCGCCCGCTACGTCAGCGCGCAGCGAGGGCAGGGCGGCCGTTGTGCGCGCGCGCCTCGCCCCGCCCGCCGCGCGCCTCGCCCCGCCCGCCGCGCGCCTCGCCCCGCCCGCCGCGCGCGGCCGTTAAACCGTCCTCCTGGTTAAACTTCCCTTGCGGTGAGGCGAGAGACGAGGCGTTTTAGAAGCGCAAAACGCGCTTGAGGCCTCCGCGCGTCAGACGCCGAGGCAGTGTGCTCCGGCGCGGCCTGGCGGAGCAGGAGCCCTTAGGCGAGGGAGGAGGACAGACAGATAACGGTACCTTTTTAGGTTGTCCTAATGTCAGGCTGAAGCAAGCGTCAAAGCTTTTCTGAATGGTGAGGTGAGGGCTGTGTGAGAAGGGAGGGCAACGAGTGCGTTAACCATTGGATGCTGGTTTACCTTAAGATCCACCTGATGCCAGACTGTCCAGCTGGGAGAACAGCCAGTGGGAAGGCCATTTTCCCACTACTCCAGTGGTGTGTAGCTCAGGACTGCCTGCGTATTTTTGAAGTGCTGGTTCTCTACTTTATAGGTGCATATTCCTGCAATACAACTTAATCTCTTGCTCCCAATATCTAGCCATAAGAAAGAAGTTACATTTGATTGAGGTAAATAATTCAGATGTGCATTTATATCTGAGAAAGGGAACAATAAATTTCTATAGCTAGAATAATGCTAAAGTTTCTGCTTTAGCATGTGACAGCAGCCAATAGTGCAAAAATAACACTTTTTTTTTTCTAGTGGAAAAAAGGGAACAGTGTTGAATCTGTATGTGAGGAAGAACTTCTTTCCTGTGAGGGTGACAGAGCCCTGGCACAGGCTGCCCAGGGAGGTTGTGGAGTCTCTTCCTCTGGAGGTCTTCAAAACCCGCCTGGATGCCGCCCTGTGCCCCGTGCTCTGGGTGTCCCTGCTGGAGTAGGGGAGTTGGACTAGATGATCTCTGGAGGTCCCTTCCAACCTCAACCAGTCTGTGATTCTGTGATAAGTACATTTCTGAAGAATGCATTTCACTTAATTATATTATGCAACTGCCACTCATTTAGTATATTGCTGAAGTGCTTTGCACAGAAGAGAGACCTTAAAAAAAAAAAAAAAAMCACAGGGAAGTGGTAGGAAGCTGGTTATGTTCAAGCCTTCATTCCCCCCCTCACCCCCTGCTTCTCAGTAACTCAAATTAGTGGTTCTTTTTCTAGAACCACAAAGTAATAATTTAGCCACAGAAGTTGTCTGCAGAACATGTACATATGTGGCATAAATTTAGTATTTTTAAATACTGCAGTCCATTAAAGCTGTAATTATTTTATATGGTAGAATTTATGAGGTCAAGTCCAGGAATATGCCTTGGTTACTTTTATGCACATATGCCAACAATAGATAGCTAAAAGCAATTCTTTAAATAAATAAAAAAAAGCTTGATAACCCTAAAGTCCTGAAAATTTTTCATAGTATGTGAAAGGCTGTCGTAATTGACCTCCTTTACAAAGGGGTCAGATTAAAGTTGCAGCATTAGTCTTGATTTCACCACTTCCTTTTTTGGTGTTTAATGACTGAAGATTATGACATAATATGGAAGTTGCTTTTGCCACATTCCTTATTAAGGGTTACAGACTATGTTAGAAAGTTGTGATGTTCCTGATTTTGTTTCCTGTCTGCAACAGTATCTAGTAGCAGGAACTTCATGGAAATCATGCGTAGGTGTACGACAGGTACAGCCAGATGTGGGACAATCTGTGACAAACAATGATTCCTTCAGCTGGAGGAGGAAACATTAAGCCAACTTGCATATCAAACTTTGCATACCAAAATCCTGCACACATTAGGAAGGACTACTAAATCCCAAGTCTGAACCTTATTTAAGGGACATTATGTTTCATAAATATCTAATAGCCTTAGGCAGAAATAATGCTAAAAAGCTCACTAATGAAACATGAACTTAAATTTTCTTCTTAAGAACATTAAGCATGGAGAACACTACCCTGAGGTTTCTTGGGGTATGCTTTTTAGCAGTAGTTTTACTGTGATTGTGTAATTCTCAATGGTCTTAGATTTTAAAAAGGTAATTTTTGATGCTGATAGCCATATTGCCACTCCTACAGTTAAATTCGATAAGATTGTGACACAGAAGACTCATTCCAAAGAAGGACAATGACAAAATCAAGATGTACTATATAACATTTTCTTAAAAGCCCCCTCCTTCAGCTTGTTGAACCAAAGTCCATAGCATCAGACTTCTGAATCAATGTAAGCAGTAAGAACTTTATTCTCAGAGAAGAGATTAGTTGAGAAAGCAGCTTTATCTTATAAAGCCCTCTGCATTATTAGCCCTCTACAGCAAGCCTAGACCTTAAAGGAAAACAAATAAATATTCATTGACAACTTTTTTTTGTGAGAAACCACAGAACTGCAATCAGTAGTCCTGGAACAAAACCTTTCAAATGTGCTTTCTCGTAAGCTTTCTTAGAGATTTCCTATGTATAGATTTAATTAGCTTAATGAGGTCACCAATACCTCCATATGTCTCACCCAAGTGTGTTTCCAGGATTGTTGCTTAATACCCGAAGTTGCTAGAGCATGCCACTACTTTATAACAGAGTCTCACTCTTTATGACTTGAAAGTCTGAGCTAGTTTAGTTACAGTGTACATTGTAACTAGTCTAGCTAGTTTAGTCGGAGCTAGTTTAAAAGTCTGAGCTGAGTTTTAGGAGCTAGTGGATGCCAGGAAGGAAAGAGATGAAGGATTATCAAAATACAGTTTATACTTCCTCCCAGAGTAATTTATGCTCACAGCTTTCCTTTAGAGTTACAATTACTCTTCTTTGCCTGTTTGAGGTTATGGATTTGTTCACTTAGGGGGAAAAAAAAGGTATAAAACCACAAGGCAGCTCTGCTATCCGGATATTCTGTTCTCACACTTCGAAGAAGAGCTTAAGGACAGAATTATCTGCAGGACACAGATATAGTTTAGTCTGCCATACAAAATTAGATGAATATGAAACATTATTCATAATGCTTTCCCTCCTGCCCCCACCAAGAATACACAACAGTCAGTAATTTCCTGAGTGGGTCCTTCCAAGAGTACCTTGTGAGGAATAGGTGCATGCTTATCAGTCACTGCCATATACTGATAGCTAAATTGCTCTAGGCAGATGTACACCATGCATGTATGTATGTATACACACACACAAATGCTTATAGAGGAATTCTGCTTTCTGTTCTGAAATGCAAGTTTTGCATTTCTCAAGCCACAAGAGGGAGCCATTTAAATTCTTGTTTTAAAAAATAAATAAATGAAAAGCTAAAGAAAGAAGTTTGAAGAGCTAAGACAAGAAAAAGCATCTTAATACTCTTGGTTCACCAGATTGTTGTCCTTTGGCCATTCAGTGCAGTCTGCTCACCTCCAGGCAATCTAGTTTTACTGTGAGTGATGCCAGGATAGGTAGCCAATCTGTGGAGGGAGGGTGGGTCAGCACATGCTATTGTAGTGTGCTCTGTGAGAAGAGGCACAAGCACAACCAAACTGTTCTGTCTTGAAATAGCTGCAGCCTAGGTGAAGGTTTGGTTCTTAATGAGTTGTCTTACAAAGCCGGCAGCCTTGTCAGGGCGCCCCTGCAGTAATGCCCAGTCCACATGGCTCCTCTGGTGCGAGGGTTGTTAGTGGAGCAGCTTGACAGCTCCAGGCTCTGAGGCAGGCACGCTTGAGCTGTGGCCACAGGGCTCAGTGGTTGCATGGTGGACGCACCACTGCTGAGTCACCGCAGCAGCAGGAAGAAGAAAGAAAAAAATCAGTCTGGGAGAAAGAGATTCCTGATGCTACAGGAAACCTAGTCCCCAGGAAATTCTGAAGCCTTTCAGGTTTACTGTGTGGTCTGGATATTTAAGGAGAAATGAGGGATGAAGTCTTTGCAGTGAATGCTTCCAAGTTCCATATACATCTTTTCACTCATTTTAGGCTAGTGGCTAGTATTGGTTTGGCATTGATTCAGTTGTCCTTGTAATAACTGCTCTTGACAGAAAAGTAAACTCACAGCTTGACACTGATATAATCCAGCACTTTGAACCACTATTTATTTAGAACTGACTGTCATTTTTGAGGTGGCATTAGTGTTTGACTGCAAGCCAAAGCCTCTCTCTTTTGGCTCTATTTTAAATATAGAAAAATCTATTCTGCTCACATAAATTAGTGCTTGGAACATTGACCCCTACAGCTATAATATTCTATATTTAACTTGCTTTTTAGTCCTGTGATTGTGTAAAACTGAAATTTAAGTAAAATCATTTACTATATCTACTAGTTAAGATTTACAGAAGACCAATATAAGATTATGCAAACACGTAATTTGCCAGGAAGCAGAACTAAGTACATTGAAAGCAGCCATCAAGCTCCCTTCACCTAAACAAATTTTTCACAAAGCCTTAAGTCTTCACTTTGGAGTCCGATCCTACAAGGGTATGTTAACAACAAACACCTCTCTCAAAAGAATTTTTGTTTCTCAAACAGAAATAGGACTATTGGATTAGTAAGCTTAACCCAGTTTTATTTCTAGTAGGATATTACTTCCTCAACCAGCCTATCACAGTACAGGATTTGTTTTGTGGATACTGTGTAGATTTAAAAATCAAACAACCACATACAATTCATCATACAGGCCTGCCACCAAAACAAATCCTGCATGTGTTATTTTACCATTAGTAACTTCAAAATTAAACTGTCAGGTCTTTTATATTTACTTGCATGTGCAATAGTGCACACCTATTGCATGCTGAGTGTGCATCTTGCCTCACAATTTTCTCAACTATTTCAGTAGGACAACTTCCCAATATATGGGGTGACTCGCATTCTACTGTCACTGGAGATTATCGTGACAATCAACGCAAACCAGGAAACAACCTATATTTGCTAAGCATTGACCGAAGATACTAGTGTTTCATCTGGGTCATATACCCTGCCTGCCTCCCTCCCCAAAGTGATGATGGAAGGAGTGGGTAGGGAATAGTGGCTCTGAGTCATTTTCAGCTCAGCCTGGAGTAAGTTAGGAGGCAAGCAACGCAGTGCAATTCCCGCTCTCCTTTTTATTCAGGGTCTGAAATTGGTTGAATTGATTATATTTCTATTATCTGACGAGAGCTAGAGAACCGCTGTCTCTAACCGCCTGGCAAGACTCCTTTAGGAAGAGTAAATCCATTTTTATATTTTAACATCCCAAGAGGCAGTAATTTATATTTTCAGATAAACCACTCTGAAACAATAAGTACTGTGGCAATTACTGCTGTGAGATTCAGTAAATCCTCGGATAAAGCATATGATTTAGTTTGAACCACCCAATTTTAGTTAGCAACTTCTATAAGAAGAAGCTTCTATAAGAAAGAGTCCTTGCTTTTTGCTGTGTATCTTGACAACCACAAGGCATTAAAAAAAGGAGCAGAAGTTTGAGGCTAGATTTAGTGTAAAACCTTAGAGACAGGGCTACAAGTGTGTTCTTGACTTTCCCTTTCTGTTCCCCACCTGCAGCCTGCTTGAAGGCAGGGGCGATGTCTAAGGAAGCTTCTTCACAGAATGAGAAGCTGCTTTACTCTGCTCAGGTGCAGGAGGGAGGAGGCAAAGCCAGGCCTCCCACCTTGCAGCAGCCCTGGGGAGGCCTTGCACCTACAAACCCTTCCACATCAGGCCTGCATCCGCCTCTAGTGAAGTAACCTCATTCTTATTCTGATGCCATTAGGAAGCTATAGGCACAGTATGTCTGAAAGGCCAGTCCTTTGCATCACAGAAAGTGCCTGACACCAGCCTGTACTTGTGTGGCTTCATTCCTCTAGGGTTTACATGCATGTGTCTCTTCAAAAAGGCTGCATGTGGAAAAGCAACTTAGACAGCTGTAGCATCAACACTGAAATTTTATATAAAAGTAGGTTAATAGCCCCCAAACCTGTTATATTGTCCTTTCACAATAGGATTTTGCCTTTACTAGCATCAGTATTTACTGTGGAGACTTAGGTAAGCTTTGTCTTTGCTGGATGATGTTTTTCTACAAGCAAAAACACCCACAACTCAGAGATTAGGAATGTTACAAGTACACTAAAAGCAGTTTTTAGCAGCTACCCACAGTAGCATGCCAGCTTTTTAAGCTACTAACTTAATTACCAACAGAATACAAGCTCTGATGCAAGTTTTTCATAGCACGATGGCAAAAGATACCCAAGATCTGCCTCTGGCTTGAGAATTGTTTTAGGAACCTTCCGAAAGGCCACTTATTCAACCGCATTACTGTTATTACTCGCTTATCAAGTTTTCTAAAAAAAAAAAAAAAAAAAAAACAACCAAACAATACCCCCACAACACCACTACGATACACGCACAGAGAAATCCAGTTCGCCTATGGCTCAGATGCATCTCTCCATGTCTAGAGATCAGTCTTCCAGGTGAAAGTCAGTGTCCTGTCTTTTAAATTAGTCATCAACTTAAACCTTGCTAAGAGTATCAAGAGAAATATCCTTGAGTTGCACTGGTGAACAGCTATAAGATGTAGCTTCCTTGGTATAGGCATAAGAAGCACACATAGTAGAGAAAGATTCCCTCCCCCCCCATATTTAAACTTTTAAAAACGAGGGTCTATGAATACTATATGCAAGATGGCTTCAGTGTTCAAAGTATTTTTGTGCTATATCTAGAACGAAAGGACTGGAACTTCCCCATTGACCAAGAACCCCATTCTTACCCTAAGGTTAAGAACAGATTAGTCACAAGATAAGAACACAGTTCTTACTGCTCAGCTTACTCTATTAAAAACATTTTTTTCCCCCCCTCTCCTTCACAGAAGTTAAACTAGTGCAACATCTTAACAAAACCTAATAAGTATCTTATCTTTCTTTGCAACACAACAGTTGTTGCCTTCACAGCAGAATAAACACACCAGCTATTGTCAGAGGCCTCTGTCTTTCCATCATTCACAGAGCACGAATAAATAAAGCCTCTTATTAAACTACACATCCAGCAGATGAAAGAAAATAAATTAAAAAAATAGAAAAAAAATCTCACCATTGCATGATAAGGGAAAAAAAATCCAGAAGTATACTTAAATCTAAAATCTTGTAGGAAAAGTTACACACTATTGAAGTGCAGACCAAGATGAATCTGATATGGCCCATTCTGTCAGGTAAATGCCCTCTTATAGATATCAGCCTTGGCTGATAGGTTGCAGGATCTCAGCTGTACCTGCTATCAGGCTCTTTAACCCTTTCATGTCTGGTTCCAGGTTTTGGCAAATGTAACTGAAAAAATAATAATAAAAAAACTTTGAAAGACTTGAAGATTTTCAGTTGTTTAGATTAGCTCAATTAGTTTTTAGTGCCCTGAAAACCCACAATGCAACTCAACATACCTACTTGTTCCTGATTAATTTTCATTTTTTTTCCCTTACACATTGCAACCTTTCCTGCATACCTCTCCTTCATCAAGTATCAGAAGAGATTAAAGATATATAACATCTTTCTGGGTTAGATTTCTTTATGACCAAATTCATAGTTTAAGTTTATGGAATTTATTGCATAGTTTGTAGTTCCAGTAATTTGAGGAGTCTGACTGGGCTGATTGCCTGATAAAAATTACCTCCTTTATTTTATTCCCACCCCCTTTATTTTCCTTTTCAGATTAGCTCTTTTAATGCCATTTGAAGTTTTTCCCATGTCAACAATTTTTATTCTTATGGACCATTTTCTTATAAAGCATCCATGGGGGAAGAGCGGAAAAAAACAGACAAGTGAGAACACTAAAAAAACTGCAATGTGTTACTTCCTAAATAAGCCAAAAGTAATGAAAACACAAATATTTAGCCTGCTAGTTCAGATAGGAGTTGGAGTAAAATATCCTCTTAATACTCTCTTCTTCCTCATTAAAGCTTTCAGAAGATTCTTGTTCTGTAGTTCTCATCCTTGTCAAGAGGATGTCCTGACTGCTTTTAGTTTAGTGATATCTTATGTAGAGCAGGGCTGCGGTTTGCATATTTATACTTGAACAGTGAAGAAACTGCGAGAACTCTGGAGAGAAGATTGAGAAGATTGCCACTTGCGCGAAGTTTCTTTACTGTCAGTATTCCTCAGACTTGATCCAATAGGTCAGAAAGCCCTTGTCCAGTCAATTATTTGAGAACTGTGTGTTCTCTGCAAAGTAAGAGAGTTATGCTTTGTTTCAAGCCCTTCTTTAACTGTTCTGTCTGGTATTCACCATTTTGCTTTGTGGTACAACTAATACTTTTTATTTCTGTTCCCGTGTGCTAGCTAGTTTGTTTTTTCTTGATTTTTCAATTGATAATCTATGCAAAATAGTCCTTGAAGCTATCAGAAACACAACTTTAAGCAGGGAGGATCTTTGTTTTTAAGGTTTCCAAATATAATGAGAACACCTGTAAAGCAGGATAGCGGGTAGTTGTTGTTTCAACCTCCTGTAGAATTTGTGCTATTCTTAGCAGGCACTCTGTGTGTAGTTTGATATGGAGACTAAAGGTTTCTTGTAGTATGGGACAACCTCCCCGCATATGTGCCCTAGATAGAGAGTTCGGGCTTAAGAAAAATTAGGAAGTGGAACACTTAAAGGCATTGCTTGTATTTATTTTAAAATATAACATGGTAATTTAATCATATCACTATAATGTAAATAACAGGTTATCAGTCAACATTCTTTTAAGGTAAAAAGAACATTAACTTTATACAGTATCATTTCTTTTCTGAAGCAAATGACATACTAAGTCTCTTTCTGTATGATCTGGCAGCATTTCCAGCTATTAATTATTACGTGCTTATCAGTGATTCTTAATCAGTAGTATTATCTCAAGATTAATTACTGTTGTCTTTTTATTCTTCATTAATTAAATTAGCAATTTGTAGTTAATTGCTTTACTCCGTATGTTTTTCAGAAATTCTTCTCCAGAATGGTTTATCTTTCCATCTGCGATAGTTGCTCTAATGGAATGCAGCACAGCTGGTGAATGAATCCAAGTGCTTTCTGGAAAAAAACAGGTAATTGATGCGGTTGTCTGGCACTTACAGTCAATGCATGTAATCTCGTTTCTATGAGGTTCATTTATTTTTGCTCTCTTCTCTACTCCTGTTCCATTCTGACAATAGATTTGGATGTTCTTGAATGGTTCCACAAATGAAAGGTGTATTACACTTTACAGAAGTCTTAATTCAGTGGAGAATACAAGATATAGCTAGAGAAACTAGGAATCCCCAATGAGAATCCTGTCAGAGTAACTAAGATAAAATGGAAGTGAAAGTTAATTACAACTACTTTTGAACTGAAATGTTTTCTCTCACTTTTTTTTTTGGTGGCCCTCAAAAACAGTTATTGCATAGCACATAGTTTATTGCATAGTTTATTTTGTGGTAAAACTGTCCTAACACCATTTAGAGGAGTCCAGGTGTGGAAGCTAAAGAAGATTTTGTTCTGGAAGAGAGCTTTACTCCAAGTTCTCCTCTCTTTCGTATTGTCTCTATTCTTGGAATAATTATCATGATTGTGTTCTTTCCTGTTAACTTGGATATCTTGGTGTTATGCCGCATTGCACAGTATACGCGTAACAAAAGCTCCGCTTATACCACTTGAGATAAATATCATCCTGTACAAAAAGAGTATGGGTAACTAGTCATATTTAATTGGAGTATTTCAGAGATTAAGTGCAAAGGGCTAAAATAATCATATGTTTGTAGTGGAAAATGTTTTAGAAGTACTTGAATTACATTTGTGGAATAGATGACTGGAAAGCTTTTAGAGTCCTCTGAGTCATACAATGTTCTTGATTATCCAAGAATCTAGAATTCAAGCTGCCCAAGTGTCCTTGATGTAATTTCTGGAGCAGTTTGCAAAATAAATATTTTTATGTGGTACTCTCAAGAGCAAGAAGATGGGGACTGAAAAGAAATAAATGCCAGGGTTTTTTGCTAGCTGAATGGTTGGCCTCTGAATGTCTCCAGGGTTGCCTTTTAAAGGCAGGCTTGCCTTTAAAGCTGTGTAAGGTCTATAATGTAACCTTTCAGAACTCTGCACATATTTACACTGGCACTCTTGAATAGATACGCTTAGCATCATGTTGGGTATGATTGTGATTTAGATTATAAAGGTTACTAGTACGATGGTTAAAAATGAAATTGTATTTTAAACTGACTCCTTTTGAGTTTCAAAGCTGTCATGAAAGCAATCTGTTCACTCAGAACTGCTATACATGAGAGTTGGATGCAGTCAGGATGTGAGTAAGGGTGCTATTGAGCAGCACGGTGTTTCCTCTGTCATACGACATGGAGAGCACATCAATCTGTGCAGAGCAAATGGGACCCAGAAGGAAGTGTAGCTCTTTTATCCCCATAAACTCTATTAACATAACAGTATTTTGGAAACAAAAATACTAAAAATTCAGAGATATATTTATCTGTGTGTGTTTTGTACATACATACATACATATATATATATAAATGTATGAAGAGACTTTCGAGAGAATGGACCGTTTTTCTTGATCTGCAAAGCTACTGTTTATTATGCAATTTTGGACAAATATCTGCTTTCTTAAGGCACATGAGTGTATCCAGTAAGGTGGCTGGTACTCTCTGAGACTACTTAAACATCATTTCTTTAAGCCAATAATAACTTAGTGAAAAATTACAGTACCAACAGAAGAAAAAACTAACACAGAGGATAAGCTAGCACATGTGCTGTGACAGGGTGAGGAAAGGATCTGTGCTGACTTCCTTGGATAACCTTGCACCAAGTACAAAGATGATATGGACATAGTTTCTTATCTGTTTGCAAACTAAGAAAGAATTGTTTTTTCTAATGTTGTTTTTTTCTAATGACAGACTTCAGAAAGCAGATAATTTGACTGTACTTGACTGTAACAGTATGATAGACAGGCTATGCAATATTCTACTGCATATTCTTAGAGTTCATAGTTAGCAATTTGTCCTAAAACTTTGTGCACCTGTATTTTATGGGCAGCATTTAATGTCAGGTATTAATGTGTTCTCAGGTGCTATGGTATCAGAACCATCATGGTGACATTAGATTTAAATTCATGAAGATGTATTCTGTATGTGTAACAGGTTACATGTAAGAAAGCATTTTCCTCAAATAACTTTTTTTTTTTTTTATGACTAAAGGTGAAATTGAAATAATAGTATTTGTAAAAATATTCTAGCAGTATGTATAGAAAATAGGCTGAATCCATCCTCCTTTTCATTCCTTGTTTGAGAATGTTGAGAATTTGGGTTATTTCCTTTGGTAGCAATTGTAAGAGATGCTGGAAAGTCTTTGCAAATGACAGTGTTTTTTGTTCTGTTACTATGCTAAGATGTTATTGCCAGGATAGTGTTTCTGAGGTAAACTTTGTGCGTTGAACTAAATGCATGCTCTTTTTGTCTTTTTCCAACTTCTCCCACTTTTAAGTGGCTAAAAAAGAAAGACAATATGATGCATTTGTACAGTACCTCTTTTTGGTATGTAAAATTCATGTGCACCTCCATGTAATTTAGATCAAATTATAGGGCTGGAGGGATTTTTCCATGGCAACAAAATTAGTTCTTAACTTCAAAGTAGGAATAACTGTTCTGTAGATATTTGGGGACTAGCAAGGGAGGTGGTAAGGAAAAGGAAAGCTTAAGAAATCTGAGTTGCCATCTCAAACACAGAAATGTGCTGTCAACTCCAATGTTTTTATTTTAATCACAACTTCTCTATTCTTTAGAAAGATACACAAGCAATTTCATTGTGTGACTCAAATGTTAAAGAACCCCTGTGAATTTGTAGGCCTTGATAACCAGTCTCCTTGTATAATTCCTCTACTGCAAGAAGTACTTTTGGGCTTCCACGCACACTGCATCTTGTCAAAATGGACAAGGGACAAAATATTAATTTCTGCCAGGAAAAAAAGAAAGAAAAAAGAAATTGCCTTTTCATTTTTTTAATTGAAAAATTTGAATTATTCAGGGAACATTTTAAAGTTTTTTTTGTTCTTTTTTTTTTAGGGAAAGAGCTTTGCTAATAACAGTGCTCTGTAAAAGTATTTTAAATTCTTATATAAAAGACTAGTCTACTCAAGCAGCTGTAAAATTCTGCTGTTTTAGCACTGCAATGGTGTTAAACTGTTTTATAGAGAAGATTTTATTTTATTAACAATCTCTTCAAAACTCTTCTACCTGGTTCTTCAAACTGTTTGTTGTTAAGCTGCTTTAGAAAGCCCAAGTTATTCATAGATGTGTGTTTTTATCTCCAGTTAATAATATTTCGGTATCTCCTCCTTATCTATTAGCAGAGAATTTCTAAAGAGAGAAAGAAATTATTTGGCTGATGTTGAGTTTACTTAGACAATATTCTAACTCCATCTACTGGGCTATTGAAACAGCCAAGATGATATTTGTGGTTTATTTTCCCTTTAAAAGAAACCAATATAGAGATGCGCAGCATTAATAAAAAAATCTCAAGGATTCATAGATAGTTTTTCAAAGAATATAAGTAAAAATACATTTGATCTGAAACAGTCTTTTTCCGTCCAATAATTTGCTGAGTTTGGATGTAAATGACTGCTGTTTGTTTTGTGTTATTGAAAATACACTATGTGATTTCCTGTAAGAACAACATGTTGCTTTCTGATGGACACTTGCATATTATTTGTCTGTGTTTTGCTTTCATACTGTTCATTTGCAGCATTGTGGGACTTCCTTGAGTCTTTGAAATGACATTTTTGGGTAGGCACTGTTTGATTTAATAGCTTCCTAGATGAGCAAACTCCTTATATTTAAAGAATTTCTGCTCTACCAAGGCTGGTTTTTTTCCTGACTTTCCATATAAATTTTCCTAGGATTTCTGAGTTATTTTGTCATACTTATAAGCATTTAACTCTCTTCATAATCTTTCTTTTCATTATTTAAACAGAGAAGATACCTGCTTATCAGAGAATTGTGAAGGCTTTGCAGTTAATACAGGAAAGATGGAAATATATGGAGAGAAAGAATGCAAAAAATACAAGCTTTATCACAGAAAATAGTTTTAAAAAACCCTCTAGTAACTTTGTTCTGTTTTGCTCAAACTTTTACTCACAAGTTACACAATAAATAACTTTGGTAGAGTTATTAACCACTCTTACAGACAGAGACCACTCTGTCTACACGTGTAGACATACACATATATGTATGAGAGGGTATACAGKAACCATGGACACATGGGCTTGTTGTAAGTACATTCTTCATTCTTTCTGTGTGTTTAGGCTTAGCGATATCTACATTCCGTATTCATGTCTACCATTTTTGAAACATTTCAGTAATTTAGAAACTAGTAAAGCTTCAATAATCTGATCTTTATTAAGCTTCAATAATCTGATCTTTATTTTTTTCCCCGCAGAAAGGTCATTTGTTTTCAGTTACTATTAGGGTTTATTAAGTGCATAAGCAAGAAGAGAGTGATAGGATGAAAGCAATGTTGCAGGTTTGATGTCCTATCGTTCTTACCTTTTCTTTGTTTTACATCAACTATTTAAGATATTTGATATAGTTAGTGACAGTCTGTGTTACGATGGAGAGAAGATACCTGAATACACATAACGATTTAGATGACAGGAGAGGCTATTTGCTTCTTCTAAACAATAAGGCAAACTTGCTTTAGTGATTAGATTAAAAATGTCTTCCTAATTCTGTCCCATATGAATAGATTAAAAATGTCTTCCTAATTTGTGTCCCATATGAATCTATTTGTTCCTGTGCAAATATTGACGTTTAGCTGAGTGAGGTCTTCCCCTGTTGGTGTTTAGCTTTCTTATGTGCAATCATACAGACAACTTTCTTATTCCTCAGAGTTAGCCTCGCTTTGAAAGAAAGGGAATCTCTGTGCCCTTGATTATCCCATGAAGCTTCTTGCACCTGATTCAGCTTGAATGTTTCTTTTTTGAACATACATGGCTGTAAACATAGAATGTATTTCTGCTGTAGCATCAAAAATGCTTTTATGTGATGGCATTAGTACTTCTTTGTCTTTGCTGGAAATAATTCCTGGAGAATCATAGGATTTCATGTGTCTTTTCACAGTTGTATCCACTGTGTGTCTTGGGTACCCTTGTGATGGGCACCACTTGTATACCCTTTTTCTGTATTGCTTCCTACTTTATTTCATAGCAGCTCTCAAGTTCATAGCTCTCCTCAAAGTCAAACAGCAGTTTGTGTTTTCGTCCTTGCCCAGGCTGATGCTGCCTTCCAGTTTTTAGCATCACTAAGCATTAATTAGTTAATGAAAATTTTATGTCTATGTTTTCAGTGAAAAACAGTAAGGCAAGACTCATGCTAAAATAGACCATGAAGATCCATTCAAATTATCTTTGGAAATATTTCCCCCAACCCAATAGTTCCTTTTTCAGTAAAAATCGTTTTATTCCATTTAGCCTGTTTCTTACCTACCTTGCATTTTTTAATGTTCATTCACTTCATTATCTCTAGTTAACTAATATTTCGTTCCTGTACAAGCCACTGTCTGAAAGTAATTGTGTTCTTTGGAGGTATATACTTATCTTTTCTAAAGTTTTCTGAAGACAAGATGTAATCTTTTGCATTTCCTTGGTTTTATTTAGGAATAATGTAAGATTTTTATGAAAAAAAAATAGTCAGCATCATTTCCTTAGAGAGAAGGTACTTATTTACTACCGAATGAATGGTTACAGAGAAGAATAAGGATAGATTTCCCTATTAGGACTGTTAGTATGTTAGCAGTCCCAGCCCCTTATCTCTGTAATAAACAAGCTCAGTCTGTGCCCACACGAAGGTTTATTATTTTCCTTTCCCATTAAATAGGACTCTCTGTGTCCAGTCTTTCCTCCCTTTTATTTTTTTTCCCTCATCACACAGGACATCTCTTCTAGTATAAGGTAATCACAGGATCACAGAATGGTTGAGATAGATTGAAGGGATCACTGGGAGGTCATCTAGTCATACTCTGATCTTATGATAAACAGCAATCCAATGGTGTCACTCGTCTAGCCTTTGCATAAATTTTCACTTGACTTGAATTACTATTTTCTTCTAATCTGTTTGGACAAGGTTTTACTTTTTGGGTCATACAGGAACATTTGTCCTTAAAGCAGAAAACTTATCCTAAACTTGAGGTGCTCAGATCTCCATTCATTTTCAGCACTTCTTTTCTTTCTCTAATATGTAATCAATTAAACTAATTTATTCAAGAACTTTCTCATATAGTCCAATTTTACAATGCCTATGGGACCATCATCTCAGATGAGGTATTTGAAGACTACCAATAATACAAATAACTTTTCCCAAGACAAAATTTGAACACAAAATTAACACAAAGAGGATAGGAGCTGAAATTAGACTAGAAATGAAGCTCATGTTTTTAACATGGAGTGTAATTGGTCAGTAGAACAGCCTCCAATAGGAGCTGGTCTGTAGTCGTTAAAAAGTCAAAGGGTTACTGTGTTATGTTTGTTTCCTTGTATTTAGTATGAGCCATATGGCAATGAATAATATTTCATTTTGAGTATCCAAGAAGTAGATTCCTATTAACAAAGGCTTTATAGTAGCATGTGTGAAAGAGGGCTTTCACTGGCAACCATTTCATGGCTGTAGGATTAATTTATATGGACTAATGTTTGGTCTGAATTAACCCTTCTGGCTAATATTGTAACGGTATTTCAATGAAAACCTAAGTCAGATGTATTTATAATGTAGTTAGTTATCTATTTTGTCTGATATTTCCAGTAAAATGTTGAGAAGTGAAAAACTGAAAACCCAGCTTTAACAAAGGGAATAATAATAATCCTTATTGACTTTAGCAATGTCACAGTTTCATAGAAACTGTAATTTGTAAGTCTGGCAGTTAAGTAGTGAAAGATAAATATACAGATTTAAGAAATACCTATATACATGTAACAAAGACATTTATTGTAAAACCTGCAATTCTATTATATGTAGCAAGTAAGACAACAACACAACCTTTCTTTGTAAAATGTGACTTGGATTTTAACTTCCTAAGCAAGCTAATGAAAACCAAAAGTTGGCCCTAAATCTCTCATTTTAAAATCAAAATTAAATTGATTAAATAACTAATTCTTTTAGTTATTACTGACTGTGGTTGTACTTATTCTTAGCCCTTTGACTAGAAATTTCTAGAAAATATTAGTCTAGGCTTATTACATGTAAACTGCAACTGTGCTGTGAATCTTTGGATTGGTTTTGACTGATGGAGGAACATAGGCCCTTTAATAGGCCTCAGCTGGGGCTCCCATCTACAACTCCTGCTCACGAGGAGTTCATTAGAGCTCAGCTCCACTTCAGTTTCAGTAGACTAAAGAGTGTTTTTCATGGATGTTAGGAACGTCGGTTCAATTTAGCCCTGAAATATTAAAAAAGTCAGAGCTAAGCTTATTTGGATTCTGGTGACTAAAAGTGATTCAATTTAATAGTAACATGCAAGAATCTGTGGTTAAAAGTTGTTATAGCTGATTCTAGTCCTATGCATTACAGTATTAAGTCTGTTAATACAGCTGCACTTATGGGTTTTATTCTAACCTACTGTAAATGAAGAGGCCTTTCCTGGGCTCTGGTTTCTTCACTTGAGAATAGTTGACTATTCTGTAACAAAGCTGTGTGAGTTTGGTAGAAATGGCTGCGTGGACTGTTCCTGCATACTGCATTTGCTCAGTCTTTTAAGATTTACCTGCTGCCAGGCACCTGAATATGGTTGTGACCGTAGATAACATTTTGGTTTTTGCAGTTTTTGGAGAAATCTAACTTTCAGTTATTCTGCGCAATATTCAACTCTCTCCTCTGTTTCCTTATAAATATATGTATAACTCTTATTTTTTGTCTTTGAAGTTTCATTTCAGGAAGTTTATGTCTCGCATCCCATAGCAACTCAGTTTTATGTCAGACTATATTCCACTATAACCCAACCTTGCCATCTTCAGTCCAATATTATTCAGCTCTTGTTGTAATCAATGGAAAGATTCCCATTAGGCCAAAGTTGAAGTTTGAAGTTGAAGTCTTGAAGTTTGAACTCCTTCAGTGGGGCTGACTACTGAGCAAAGTTATTTGTAGACTGGTTGACTTCTCATTTAGAACTTTAATCTAGCCCGTACAGGTGTCAAAACTGGGGGTTCTGCATTCTCTGTTGGCTACAGTATATATGCAGGCCTCTAGAGTTATTTCTATATTACTGTAGCTTTAGTGTTGCTGGCTTGGTGATATTGAATGTTACAGGTATATTTAACTATCTGATAACATGTTTCAGGTGTGCGTTAGAGCAGCAAGATAGTAGAAAATGTTTTACTACAAATCTAAATTTTGTGTCTTTATTCATGTTCTCGCAATTCTCTAGTTACTTATTGCTAAATAACCCTTCTGCACCATCAGTAACTAGCAGTAGCCATCATAACTAGCAAGGAGAAGGTATTTTTCCTATGATTTCCCCTAGATTTTTCCTGGCCAGTGGCCCAAGCGCAGCGTTGTCATTTTGAGAATGGATTGACCAGCTCACCTGCTGCAGCTGGCTGGCTTTACAGAGCATGATAGACTGTTTTGAAGGAAGAGGAGGAAAAAAAAACATTAGAGCAGCTACACATGCAGCCTGGTTAACTGGACTAGTTAAAGACTATTGCACCCTCATTTCAGTTCATCTTCTTGCAACTGTGTTTCCCACAAGCCATGTCACATCTACATGCGGGTGATTAAGTACATCTTTTCAGGGTTCTCAGACAGTCTTGCTTCAGATAATAAACAGTAGGATGATGTGCAAGCTGCCATATGCAGAGCTGCTACCACAGCATGATGTGGATATTGCTTGGGGAAGAAATTTGCAATAAGGTTTAGCATACTYGAGTCAAGCCTGCTGTCTCATGCTCAAACACCTAACAATACTGCCATTTAGAGTCTTATCTGCATTGCAGTTAGATCTGTATGCCCTAGCTAGTAGTTGCACCCTTTTCGCAGGCACACGTAGTCATGTAGGCAAAGACTGGGTCTTTGTTCAGCATCTTCACTGAAGATAAGATATATGCCTATATATTAACTTAGCAGCTGTATCTCCTTCACTATGTTGCCACGGGGTGCACGTGGAATCAGGTCACGTATTTCTTCGCTTTTACATCATTAAGACACTTGGTGGGGGCTTGTAGGAAACCTAGTGTTAAAATCCTGCAAAGCAATCACAAAGAGAATGTGAGAGAATGCATTTTGACATCCTSCGCAAGAGTTCTGCAAGAGTTAAAAGGAGTAGGTCAGACCTGTCTACTCATTCAGGCAGGATGCTAAAGATGCTTAATAATGCAAGAGGCAGAAAGTTAGATTGCATCATGCATTTTCAAAACTGGAGGTTTGATAACTGCATACTTTTCACCGCATTCACGCATCCCTGTCTTCCGTTTTGGAAAATTTACCTGAGCAGCAAAGGACAACCAAAAGTTACCATTTCATTTCATTATTAAAAAATAGACAACATCAAGACAACAACAACAGCCAAATATTTGCATCAAATGTGAGTGCTTCACCCGTTTTTATCAGGTTTCACTTTCTGAGCTGACTGTTCCAGACAGTCCTCCAAACTAGCAAATGACAGTCAGTTGGTCAGAACGTTTCCAGAGAATCAGAGTAGATGAAGGAACCAGAATAGTTGAATAGGGGTTTTTATTACTTATGTTGTAGGTAAAATTATTGGTAGGACATTAGTGCATCCTTAGGTGGGGAAAAAAATATGTGTGTGTGTGTGTGTCTGTGTGTGTGTATATATATATACATATATATATATATATATATATAAAAAATAGCAGCCAGATTAATCTGTATTGTGCTAGTGTGAAGAGTGTCTAAAATAAAGATGTTATCTGAGTTCAGTTTTCAGTTTTCATGGAGTTCTGTTTCATCTCCAAGTGTGTGTGTGTGTGTGTGTGTATATGTATGTATGTATTCAGCCTGACTGCCATATATATCATCAGAGCAGCACTTGTGCAGTGTGATAAAAATGTGCTTTTTTTTTTTTTTTTTTTTTTTYWAGATCACTTTATCAAGATCACTTCATATGACAGCACTGACCCAAGTTGTTCTGTGTGGGCTAACGCACTTGGCAGGGCTCCACAGTAGTTGTGGTATCCTAGCTGGCTATTTGCTGGATAGCAAAGTAGGAAAAAAAGCAAAACAGGAAGTCACTGGAAAGAAAATAATATGGAAAACTAACACTAAATGATTTACTAAACAAATGCTCAAGTATTTGGATCATTCAACCCAATGCATTGAAATCCTTTTCAAGTTTTCTTTTTTTTTCTCCTAATTGTAAAATGGTAAAGCTGGGTATTTTTTTTATCTCTTTGGTCTACAATTTACTATTTCTTAATCAAGAGCATTTCTCTTATAAGAGTTGCAGGTTGCCTTAAAATAGCATTTAAACTGGCAATACAGCAACATTATAGCACAAATAAGCTTGATCCATTCTTACTAGCTAAGCAGTGTTCTGTCTCAACTGAGGCTTAGATTATAGAATTGATTTTTCACTGAGGCTGATGTAAATTGAGAATAACTGAAGAAATAAATGGAGTAATATATGGTTAAGTGGGTGGAGAATCTGGCCCAACGTTTGTGAAGGAAAGTGACATTTTTGCTTGAAGACTATAATTCTTTATAGCCATTTATGACTGTCCTAGAAGAGAAACGTTGTCTAAAATTAAATGTTTCAGCCTGCAAGCAACAATGAGTCACGCACAGAAGCACAGAAAAGCGGCAAAACCAGCAATGACAGAAAGTGGGCGTTAAGAATAGTACAAAAGAAAGCTGTTAAATCTGAGATCTCTTAGCTGAATGTCTGTAATTAATCTTATTCTATCTCAGTTCTCTGGAAAGATGTCATTTTGAATTTCATTAGCCAATTTTTCAACATCAGCAGCATCAAATGAGATAAATAGTTTGTTATCCGAAGTAGCAAAATATTCGAGTAATGGAACCTGCACTACATAGGAACATGTACATAGGAAAAGCAATCATACTAATGATTTAACTGTTTTACAGGAGTTCTTAACTGTTTCYGTACAGAAAAAGTCTGAATTAAATGTCTTTATAGCTATTTTTGCAAAAGAATTAAAAACAGGTTCATGTAGTGTTTTTTAGTCATTCTCCCAGAGGTTTTAGTCTGATCTCCACRGTGATCTGAATAAAATCTGCTCATGCAGGTAAGTGATTGCTTAGCCTGGTACTAGCAAATGTGGGAGGGAGGATGGCAGAGATCATTTGCCATGAGGATCACGTTCCAGTACCTTTCTCCTGGAAAGACTATGAGGAACTGTCAGTCATGTCTCTGGGGTACCAGAGCAGGATGCAGATGGGAGGTTCGATGCACCATTTTTGTAGATTTCCTTCCTTGAGGTGGGAAGATGAGGTATGGGGCATCCAGTTGGAAAGGATGCGCATCTTCTCAACTAGACCCAGCTTCTTCTTTATCATCTTCCTCCAGTAGCTCTGATTGCCATCTGCAGTGTGAAAGAATCTGCTATACATCGCAATCACTTTTGTTACTGCGGATATACTCACATTTGTATTTGTGCTTAATTATTGAAGACCTGATCCTACAGTCTTTGCAAGATGAAAAACTTGTTGGTTTGAGTAGGAATATTGAGATAAGAGGTATGGTCAGCTTTGTAATCAGATGGTTATCTTTGTAGTATACAATCTGTAGTGCTGATTCAGTTCACCCTGCATTCTTTAGATTTACTGGCTTACCTAAAGCAGGATTCTTCTCAGATCAGAATCTCTCTAATCTCAGTTTGTGTGAGGACTGTTGCTTGCTTTGCTACTTCTTGTGTGATCTGATCTGCTCTTGGATCAAACTGCAAATCTTTAGGTGTGTCTTATGGGTATAATTAGCAAATCTGAATGGAATACAGGAGTTGCCACTCAGATATAGACCCAATGTCACTTACCTCTTCTTCAAAACACACAGTGCCTCTTTCTCTGAAGAAAGGCAAAGAGCTTGGCAGTCTCCACCTGCACTGATGCCTCAGATCTCAGCCATTTAGAAACTGGCAAGTCTGTGAAATAGCAACTCTAATGTCCTTTCTGAAATCTTTATCTTGTTCTCTTCAGTGCAATGTATGCTTTCAGCCTAACTTCTGGGCAATAACTAAATACTTGCCAGCCTCTTGCAGCAGTTCTTGGGTTTAATTTCACCTTGTGTGAAAATATAGTTAATCGGTTGGGAGTTTACCTTCCTTTCTGCTAGATTGGATATGCCCTCATTTTCCTGTCCCAAATCTGAGACAATAGTTGTTCAGTGTTCCCTCTGCCACTCATTATGTACTTGATATATACATTGATGCCACTTAATATACTTCTTCCTGATATCCTGATACAGTGTACGCTGTAGGTCTCAATGACCTACGCTTTCAAGTTAGCAATGTATTTTTTATTCTGTAGGGTTTTTTTTTTTTTAAAGGAAGAATCTAACTCCTCTTTGTTCATCCTGTCTTAGTTTAGTGATTTTCTTAGCATTCAGATACATTTGAATAATTTGGTAAATGTCAAAATTGGGAAAAGGCGGGGGGACAAAATTCAAGTTTATTGCTTCTGGCAGATTATCTAGTGATGTTCAAGCCTTCTCAGTGCTACATTTTAAACGAGAGAACCTCTCAAAGATTTCCTGAACTAGACTGAAATGAATTCTGTGGAAAAAAAGCATGAGTGGGTAAAGCTCTTTAAACTGGCAAAGAATATTCTGTGTTAGTCTACCCAATATTTATATAACTAGTCATCACAAAAAGCAAAGATGAGTATCCATACATTGCCTTGAAGTGTTGATAGCCACAACTTCTAGATTGTGCTAGGAAGACTCTTTTTAAATGTCTGCTAATGTTTTCCGGTAGCTTAGTGAGCCTAAATGAAAAATATAGCCACTAACTGACAGTATGTTAGCATCAAAGAAGTAATGATCTAAAGTGATGGTTTTCTTGGAACTAGTCCTGCTCTAGTTGTTTTTGGTATCGGATTGTGAGTTAGTCCATGAGTGGCAGYTGGGGCAAAGTGGAACATGGTGATAAAACTTGCTTTTTCTAGTATCAAAACATGGAGTGCGTTATTGGACACTGTCCTTTTGAATTCTTACAGCTACTGGTGAATGCTGTTTATTTGTTATATATTTATTTCAGCTATAGATAGAATATTTGTTTACTGAATGCAGATTAAAGATCAAATATCTCTCTTTTTTACAGCAATTTGCAGCATTTCAATTATTATATATACCTTTTTTCCTCCAAACATAGTGAGAGCTTTTGCTTTTAAAAAGCTGGTAGCTTTTTTCCTGTATGAATAATTCCAGGTCATCATGCATTTTCCTTTTCAAACTCTTCTATTAAACCCAGGAATATATACTTGTACTGTGTATATCCTACAAGGATGTAAATTATTTTTTGAAAGCTTTATACATTTAAGTTCCAGTTTTGTTAGCCTAATAACCTAGAAAGCTCCCGACAAAAAAACATAATGACTACTATAAGGCAGAATATGTTTGAAGAATAATTGTATTCTATAGTGAGGCTCTTACTAGAGAAAGAACTTTCTTTCTGTTTCCGTTGTGCTGCCACTTCTGTACCCATATTTGTGTTTGAAATAGCAGATACTGGCCAACAATGAAATGAAGCAGGAGGATACTAGGAAAAGATGAAGAGATGATGATGATGGGAAATCATTAAAATAGAGCCAATGTTGCTTAATAAATTAGTTCATGTTGATCTATTTGATCTATAGCTTGTTGAAATTCTGGCTATTTTATAAGTATCTTCCATTGTCTCTTATTACCTAAAAAGCCTGAAGGCTGTTTGGAGAGAGTCGTTATTTTAAATCCTTAATGCTTTTGTGATTTCAAGCATGCAGTATCTGCTTGCAACCATTCACAAGGCAATGCTCACAATATATGAACACTTCAATAGGTTGTGACTAGACCCAGTAACAGGGAAAAAGAAGAAAAGGGTGTGTGAGAGATTTTACCTTTGTGGAGTTATGTTTCTCTCTGTTGTTTGCCAAATTTTGAAATAGAAAGTGGAACATAAAGAATAATCTATAATCCTACTTAATGGAATCTTTCTGTATGCCCGACTATTTATCCACTGGTGGACTTCAAAACCATTTTTAAGGCAGCTTCTTACGACATGCAAAAATAAGGCATTTTGTGGTATCATAGAATCTTTAARGTTGGAAGGGACCTTCAGAGGTCATCTAGTCCAACCCTCCTGCACAAGCAGAGTCACCTAGAGCACATGGCACAGGGCCGTGTTCAAGTGGGCTTTGAAGATCTCCAGATGAATTCAGAAATAACATAATACGGACCTTCTGTGGCCCCAGTCCTTGAAGCAGCTGACATCTGGAAGCCTGATCTAATAGTGAATGTGACCAGCAGCTTCTGGGCTAGTTATGTAAAGCAAACTGTTCTTATTTTATCCAGCAAAGGACTATAGTAGAGTGACTGTAGAGAAAACCTCCCAGTGGGTTATAAGCTATTTGTGCTACCTGCTTTCAGGCGCATGTTTTATTCGGGAGAGCTGGGGCTCTTGATTTGCACTGTAAATTGTTTAGATTTTGCTAGTGCTGCAATTCTAATAACAGAGTAAAACATCATGGTAAATAAATAGTGCTGCTCTCATGCATGTGAGTTGAACCTTCAAGCAGATTTTCAATAAATGATGAGAATATGAAAGTCACCAGCATGGAGTCCTGAAGAACTGCTGGTTCTGTGGAAAAGACAAGTACCAGATAAAAATGCGGTAAAGATCACCTGCCTAGGATGAGATTTTGTTTTGGCCAGCAAAGCATTTTTACAGAATCAACGTGCTGAAGTAAGGAGGTTTATACGAGTATTTATGTCTCTAACAACCACAGTAGCTGACAGAAGATGTTGAAAGCCATACCAGCTTGTCAGTGTAAATGAATGCAGTTTTATGCTGTCTGACCTGGTTTCATATAGGATTTTTCATTTTCATGTAGTGTTTTATTCTCTTTCAGTGAGAGTCAACATCGGAAAATGAGTTATTCCTGAAGAATGATTTTACCACCGTTGTGACTCTTTTCAGGGTTGCAGAATTTTCCTGTTGACTTCACAGAGAGATGGGCTGGGCTCTTAGCGTTTAGGACATGGAACATTTTGTTCATTTTGTTGCCATTCTAAATATCAGGATTTTTTTCAGTGTTAGCTTGCTAATTTTCAGACTTTGCAGCATTAGTTCCAAAGCACAGAGGATGTGTTATTGGCATACCAGCACAAAAGTGAAACATATTGTTCCTACTTCATGTGCATCTGTTAGTGTTTTACTACCAGAAGGGTTGAAATGTTAGTCCCCTTAAGTGCCTTTTTGCCTTTTGGAAAGTGGGGAAAGAATTCATAGATGTTGGTCTGAACAACTGTAACTCATATTGTGGTACATAGGACTTTATTTAATCCCATGTCCACATGCATTTATGTATAAAGGGGAATTTTAATTTTATTCTGATCTCATTTACATTGACAGGAACTAAGAATAACTTAGTTTAAATGAGTGGATGTATATAAATGTAGGACTAATGTAGAGAGACAACAGAATTAGATTAACAATCTGTAGATGCTGTAGGGTTCCCTATAAAAGAAGGTAACCAATTCATACTTTTTGTATGAAAGAATAGTGTGATCCTAAGCAAACGAAGTGTATGTTCCCATTTGCAAGTGAGCGCCATCAGTGGGCAGCTAAGACTCCCTCTTAATCTGGCATAAATTCTTCCCACCTCTGGTTTCTGCACTGGATTGCAACAGTGCTGTCTGTCTGCCTACATGCTGCCACACTAGGGCACATTTGGTATAGTGTCCTGAGAACTGTCATCTGCCACACAGACCACCAAGCTATACTGAACTTCCCTCTATCTGTGCTAAAATTCCCGTTGCATGTTGAATTATCTCACTACTTTAGTCCTGTTAGTCAACATCTACCATGATATATCTAAAAGGCAAAAAAACCCCTCAAGATTAAAAGGCAAACAAAAACCTCAAGATAAAAACCCATCAGCAGAAGCTTTTTTTTTGCCTGGCAGAGTGCAAGTTGCTAGAGGTAAAACTGCTATATTCAGATGCCAGGTGCTTTTCAGGCCAGTCAGGCACAGAAATAAAGGTCTAAAGAAATTTGACTGACACAGACCTGTTTCTCCGCTCCAAATATAAACATGCGGTTTGTATACTTACCTTCTCTAGCCTTTATACTTGCTAGTACTTAAAAAAAAATCTACCTGAAAAAAATTACTCAGTACATTTTCCCTCCATAGAGCAAGATGAGAATAGAAACCAAAGTTCACAGATAAAGATAGGTAGCCATATTTTCTATATTGGGCATAGGAAAAAGAAATGTTGTAGTGATGAGTCTAAAATAGTGCGGTACGTGGTGGTGCTTCTGGTCCAAACTAGAGCTGAACATCCTCACATGCTGCAGTGACGCAGTTTCATGTAAAGGAAGTGCTCGAGATTAGCAATAATTTTAGGAGGAATGCTTACAATACAATGAAGAAAAACATTTCTCCTCTCCCTTTAATTTTTTTTCTCACTTAAAAAAATTTTTTTTATCACATCAATGAGGTTGAATACAGATGAGGAGTATTTGATGCAGGTATTTTTTGGACATTTGCAAATCATTGTGATTCTGACCAGTAGGGTTGAATTGTGACAGCTCTTTGTAGTATTACCAGATAACTTACTCAAACACTCAGGACAAGAAGCTGATATTTTAGGATATTACAAGAGCAGCAAAACATGAGGCAATAAATAGGCATATTTACTTTTTGTTTAAACTGAAATTTTAATTCTGTTTAGKTTTTTTTTCTTTTTAATCTTTGAAAGCTAAAGGGAATATCAACATAGAATGCCAACCTATGAATTAGGAAGTGGGATTATACAGCATTGGTGAGTCAAGAGACTGGTTTGTCTTTGCAAATACAATTGCTAAGTCTATTTAAAAGGTGAAGAAAGCAGAGTTCGAAATACCTTAACTGGCCACTTTTGGGGATTTTGCAGAATCTGGGTATACAAGTAGTGCTTAAGCTATCAGCAGGCTGAAATTTTAATCATACAGAATTTCCAAATCAAATAATCCTAGCATTGACATTGGAATTGATTTCAGACTGTTATTAGACTGTTATTCAGACATTTAAATGAGAAGATCAAGTACGACTTCCTAGTTCGGGGGCCTGTGCATGAATCCTGAGCTTGCCTGAGCTCCGTTTTCACATAAGACCTTATGTTTGTTGTTTCTTCTCACTGCTGCAGTCTTCAATGCATATGAACCCAGCCATGAGGTGTAGGCAGATGCCCCAGTATCATTGCGGAGCTCTCAAGACTATGTGGTCTTCTCTTTAAGTTCAATATAGCCTGGGAGTATTAGTTGTTAATTAAAGAAAACTCCTAGTCATAGCAGCCATGAAGAAAAGCTTGAAAATGTGAACCCACTTGCCTTGATATCAGAGGACAGCTGGAAGTGTCCAAAAGGTGTAAGTTTTGAGATTTCATGACCTTTTTTTAAGGCACTAGTAATATTTTTCTTCCTAGAGTTTTGATCAGAAATAGATTTTTACTGTTGTTGAGGGTGTCTTTCTGTTTGCCATGTTAAGCCTTGCAGAGCTGGTGCTTGTCAAGCAGATGAATCCCTTGTGTAATTTCATTGACTTCCTGGAGCTTTTCTCAGTGCTATTTCAGGAAAATCTCAAATGGTGCATAAATGCCTTTGCTTGCTTGTGCAGTCTCTTGTACTGCAAGCAAGGCAAAGGGTACCTGAATTTGGCCTTTAAACCTTGGGCTGCTCTAGGAATTGTACACTGTGATTCTAATAGTGATGAAGGCTAGTGTGCCGTTACCTGCCTCACCACCCTCGGCCTCAAGTGACAGGTCTTGGATCCACCTGCAATCCTCTTCGGAGGCTAGTGAGGGTGGTTAACTCCCAGCCAGAAACACCTGCCTTCTGGAGGGCAGCGAGGACTTATCCCGCACAGCGCTCCTGACACTGAATGTTAAACAATAATAAAATGAAACAGTTTTATAGTTGAAAGGCATAGATATATTTATTTTATACTTCTCCCTTTCAGTGAAGGGAACAAAGCTGTTTTCCCTCTTCTTGCACAAAGGAGAATCCTTTATCTGTTTCCATTTAAAATAAAATAACTTCCACTCTCAACATAGTGAGCTTCCTAGGACCTCTCAGCTCCACCTCTTGACCCTGAATTAATATACCCATCAGTGACTGTTTTATTTCTCAGCTGATATTTTTCCTCATTTTTCTAACACCATTTTAGAGACCTGGCAACAAACAGATAAACTATGTGGATATGAGAGTCCTATATTCTGACGATTGTGTATAAGATTAGGCCACTCTGGAAAGACTGTGGATGGTAGCAACTTGAATTTTTTTTGCCAGAGAGAAATGGAGCTTGACGGAGAGGAGAGAGACTGATTTTTCTTCTTCTTCTTCTTCATTAAGTGCTTCAGATTTCCAGATTAGAACATTTTACATCTAAATACACTTACTTGTAGTAGCAAGAAAGAATAGCCCTTGCAGAGTGGGAGAACAGTTTACAGGGTCCTTCTTTGTCTGTTTAACTAGAAAAAGAGTGAATAGGCCCTTAAGGCAGCCGTGTTCCATTTTCTTTGCAGCTACCAAATAAACTGTTAGTTTCACAGTACTAGGTGAAAGCTTCCTGTATGACCTTTGTAGGGCATAGAGATACGGGAGCAATGATTTGTTATATGGCAGCAATGCAAAATAAGTGATTTACTCATTAATTTCAGAAGTCTGGGAAAACATGAAAATCAGTAAGAGGTTATTGACTCAGAAAGAGGCCCTTTAGGTACTGCACAGTACCAAATCTGTTCAGGTTGCACTTCTTTTCCAAATACATCTGATTATCTAACAGCTGAATTTATTACATATAAAGCCTACTGCTATTTTCATATGAATTTATTTGTCTGTCAGTTCTGATTTTGGCTTAGGTTAAGCTGGTGACTGTAGTTTCAGGTGCTGACTCTTTGAGGACCTTTGATACTGTGTTTATACAGCTCCTTGCATAATGGAGATGCTGATGCTTTTTTAGGCTACTTGAGTATAGTGAAAGAAATAAGAAATAAATATTAATGACTATGGTGTCTATGAGAAATTTATGCTTAATTATTAGAAGCTTACTTAAAATAATACTTACACACAAAGGTTGCTTCAAACTGTCTCCTGAAAAATGCTGTTTTCTGCCAGACTTCATTGGTATTGCTATATGTAAAACAACTGTTAAGGGCTTGCTTTGAGTTAAAATGAATTGTATAATATGTAGCTTAATTCTTATAATATGTAGCTTAATTCTGGTGTCATATTTGTAGTCTTTGATATATTTGGCCCACGTTTTTAATGATTACAAACAATTAGGTTTTAAAGGTCAGCATATATTCCTGGGGAATAACTTTAAAAATATGTATTTTCCTTAGATTCATAGTTCTGTCATTGACTCACAATTTCTACTTGAATGTTTGCTGAGAAATATTAACCATTTTTAATTGTGACTTCCGAAACTATCATAAGCAGGTGACTGGGATCTCTGACCAAAGGGAGAAATGCTGATCAAACCAGTCTGAAAGATAGGCACTGTTTTTTGTTTGTGAACTCTACTCTCCTCAGGCATAGTCTGTGTGAACCAACTTGAGAGAATTATTGAGATTCAGCAGATCCCTGCCATTAATTTCACTCGGGGCGAGCAGTCTCCTGCAGAGGCACATGGTGTTCTCTTTTCCCCTTTTTAATCTGTCAGGATGCTGTTAAACAACAGGAAACTCAAGCAGCATGGTTAATACTCATAATGTAATAAACTGCCTATCAACCCTGCAGACAATGCATAAATAATTTCTGGCTACTTCAGGAAAAAAAATGAAGTATTTATTAAAGAAAATATGCAAATGTCTTGAAAGGTGCAGGATTTTAGCTAGGGCTGAGTGTCAGCTTGGAATGTACAGTGTTTTTCAAAATGGCCAGGGTTGTATGAAATTAAATTGGATTTCATTGCAGAACAAGAATTCAGGGGCCCGTAGAAGCACCTCACTAAAATTTAGCCACCAACTTGAGTGATAGTGTTGCTTTGATTTGCTTTTATAATATGGAAGAGTCAATCCCACTTTTAGTTACTGTCAGATTGTTACTGGTAAGAAGGAACGTAGTTCCACTGGTAAAATCCCTGTAAAGAAATAATGAAGGGTTCAAGGAAAGTGCTTCGAATGCAGGAGATTGCACTAAGATTCAAAGAGTGAAATTTGGGAGTATTATTTGATGGACATTACTATGCATTGCTGCATGGAGTAAGGAATTATGATGATCCTCTACATAACAGTTTATTCCCCAGTCCCACTCTGTGCTAAATCCACACTATGAAGTCCTTCAATTTGGATGCCTGCATAAGTGCTTTAAAGTGCTCCCATCCTTGAGTGAGTCTGTGGAAAAATGCATATGTTTCCAAAGTTAATCAACTTTTCCATGTAATCTCTACTGAGCTGAGGTCAGAGACCTAAGCCCAGCCTTGTATATCTGTGATGGCAGCACACTGTGTGTGTGGGGGTCCTGGCATTTCTGAGTCAAGGGACCACATGCACAATATAACATTGCTTAATGCAAATGGCAGCCATATATTGGAAACTCTTCTCTCTAATAATACAGGCCATGGATTAATTGCTAATATCATTGCTAATAACATTGCAACCATTTCTAATATCATCAGTGAACTTTGCCATGCATTTTATCAGCATTTTCTTTTCATACATTTTAAATACAAAACCCTTTTCACCCTTTCAGTGAGATCAGAAATCCTCATGTTGAAATTCCACTCACAAAAAAGAAATTTCCAACTAAGGTGGATGATGAAGGAGCAGGAAAGAGTGGGCACATTGGGGCAAATTTTTATTTCTCCAAGCACCTCCAAATCTCCCATATTTTTCTTTCTTATTACAAGGAAGGCAGGACCAAGGAGTTCCAGTCTGAGCAGATTCTGGTGAGTCATTTTTCAATCTGAGGATTCTGCCTTGCCCAGTTCTCATCTCTGACTCACTGCAGCTGTAAACATTTGGGCATATAATTTTCAAAAGGCACATACCAAAACTCCCTTCAGAACAAGTTCGACTACTTTTACCACTGATCTCTCTATGAAATATGTTTTGCTGTATTCTAAATTCCAGTTCCTGGCACGGGTTTGTTCTACAGGAATAGGCCACAGTCATAGAAATGCTAGAAGTGAAAATTTAGCCCACTTTAGCTAAAACAGTAAGAAATGTTACTTCAATGTTAAGAGAAACTGTTACCAACCTTTAAAGAGAAAGAATATTTGTTAYTACACATACCTAAAATCCTGAGCTCAGGATATTTTAAGCCTTGATATTAGGCAAAATTTGACCTACAAACTGAATATTTGGATTGAATTTTGTTGCTTAGAGTTAACTCCAGTTATTAATAAGAATTGAAAGTCACGTAAGTAGTAGCAGCAATAAAAATGCTATTATTATTACATACACTTTTAAATGATACTTTTCACTGATGAATCACCAACAAGGCGGTTATCTTTTTCTTTGTTTTATGACTGGTGACTCCAAGTCATGGAGAAGTTAGTCACTTCTCAGGCATGTAGCTCAGCTGGTTGCAGAGCTCAGGTGTTCTCAATTTTAGTTCAGTGCTCTGCTGTTTTGTTTGAGTGTTTATGTGTGTTCAAGCTTCACTGAAAAGCTCTGAACTGGTTATTAAAATGTAAACATTCATGAGCTGGTAATCTGTAGCCTTCCTTTCTGAGCAAGGTTAGTGTCTATCTATAGTCACAGTTGCTGCTGAAGATGGTAACTGTGGGGCACTGTGATATAGAGGGACTTGAAGCTTGAGCACATAGGCAAACCAGGCAAAGCTGTTTTCTGCAGCTTCTAAGAAGTTGCATTGCCAGGAGCTTTAAGCCATATAGAGAGGCTGCCCAAGCTGGTGGGTAAAGCCTGCGGCAAGGAATAGCTAAGTAGCACTGTTTGTGTGGCTTCAATGGAGTTATGCGGGCTTCAGCACAGCCAACTCTAAGTGTCGCTCAGTACAGCTGAGTCTGCAGTAGCAAAGGAGATCTTTTCTTCTTAAGCATGGTTTACATCAGGATAGGTGAGTAAAAAGTAGAATATTAATGAACAAGAGAGCAGTATGACCATCTAGACTGAGTTTCTGCATACTACAGCTAAAGATCCTCTTGAAATAATTTCTGCATCTCCTACTCCATTTGCCTTTGAGGCATTGCATGTCTTTTATATTGACTTGAGATCAGTGATTTATAGGAATGTAAGCCTAGATAAGTTAATACAAAATACCATTTCAAACCAGTCCCTTAAAATAACTGCTGCAATACGTACATTGAAACTAACAACAAGTTAATATGTTTGAGTTACGTTGTAATAAGAAAGAAAACTGAGGCCCAAAATGCCATGGAAGTTCTTAGCTCATGGCAGCAGAACTTAATGTAATGTTCAGTGTAACGTGTTAATTCTGTCAATCATTTTGCACAAGTCAGGACAGCATTCCTGGAATTCTCCTTTTATAGCTATGAATATAGGTATTAATTCAAAAAATATAAAATCTGTTTGCTGAGATAGTAGTTATTATTTCCTGAATGGATATATCACCTTCAATTTATCTATTTCAAAGAATGACATAAAGGTATGTATTTTCTTATTAGAATTGGTTGGAAAGACGTGGGATTTATTGACTTAGCAGGATTTTAAAAGCTTACCAGTTTTGCCCACTTTTGTATTAGAAGGGAAAAGGGAAACAAAATAAGAAAAGATTTGACTAAGTTTTGGCATATTTAAGTTTAAGTTTTAAATGATGTTAATTGCTCTTGAAGTATTTATTCTAGAATAACAAAATTAAAATCAAACCAAAGAACTTTGATGGAGCAGAAATGCTTTTTTGTTGTGGTTGTTGTTCTTTTGTTATTGGTGTTGTTATTTTGTTGTTATTCCGGTTCACTTTTTTTCCTCTGTGTTTAGAATTTTGAAGTTTTTGAAAAGCTTCTTCCCGACTGGAAATATCACAATCTTTCTATTTTCTATCCAGATCTATTATTTGCTAAACACTTGTGAAAACTCTTTCCCTAGTGACTTGTAGGGGAAGCTTGTAGAAAGCTATGCCCAACATAGTAATGGTTGCTGGTAAAGCAAGTCAGTCTCTTGATTCCAAAGCCTCTTCTCCCAGTACTMGGTTTTAGAATGGAGCTCAGATGAGCTTAGCACATATTGTGTTCTAGGGCAGACACTTTGTATTACTTGAATGGTGGAGTCATGGATGTGAAGAGGTAGCTGTCCACCCATCAACCTGCCAGCATCTATCACAAATCATTGAGTTCTTTGTTCTTTGTCCCTCTCTCAAAAAGGAGACAGCAGGTACTAGCACATACCAAGTTATAGCTACCTTCAGCTTTTCTTTAAGAAAAAAAATAAAATTGACTGAGGCTCAGTCCTCCCTTCTGTCACACATGTTACAGCTTCTTTATGTCATGTAGAGTGCAATACTGTCCATAGGGGTACCTGTGAGTAACATCCCTCAGACTTAGCAGTGCACGGTCATGCTCTCTATAGCCTTGTGTCTCAGTTCCCCTCCTGTGAAACAGATATTCTGGTTCTTCTCTGGCAATTTTGCTGTCTCATCTCTTTAGCTCTTCAGCTCTCAAGTTCTTTGCAGTCTGGAATAGAGTTGATAGTTTATTATGTACGTGCTTGTACACAYGAGCAAACGTGCTTGTTTATTGCATAGCACGAACAAGGGTGTTAGCTGGGGCTGCATCAAAAAGTGATATAAATAAAAGTCATTCTCATTTGCTTATGTATCAAAGGCAGATATATAAAATGAGCAAAAGACATGCATGCTTGACAGTAGTGCCTTAGAACAACCCATATGCTTTAGAATTAGAAGACCTTTTTTTTATGATATAGTAGTATATTCTTAATTACTTCTTTGAGCAGGAATCAGGAAGGAATCAGCTTTTGTTTTGGTTTTGCTCAGAGATTCATGTGGGATTCACCCTTTCCGTGTATATTTATTTTGACTTTATTCGATTAATCTGGGAAGTTCAACTGACCAAACTAAATTAGATGCTTTGAGAATACACTCCAAGCAAAGCATTTTTGCACGGTTTCTTCTCATAAAATTCTGTGAAATTCTCACCTATATATTTTGATAAACCTAATATTCTGCGGATAGATTGAATCTAAGCCCAATTAAAGATGTATGCAAAGACATCTATCATTGATCTCTGAAAAACTATCCCACAGGAAGGGAAACAAAGCAGGAAGAGGTTTCAGGAGACTCAGCTGGCATTTGCTGTCCCCTTAGAGTTTAGGGAAGATGGAGCTCTCTATGGGAATGTCTGGGAATCCCAGATATGCAGATAAGGGAGCCCAGCAATGTGCAGATCAGCAAGATATCCCTGGGGAATTGATGCCTCTCTGTTTCCATTACAGATTCCTTCCCCTAATAGCAGGGGCTGGACAGAAGCTGGGGGTTGCTGGGCTGTGAGGCAGCGTCAAGATCAGATCTCGCAAGAGTTAATGCTGCCTGAGGCCTCATCAGTCGCTAATGGGGCCTGAGGAGACAATACTGTGGAGATCCACTCCTGTTTGAAATCCCATGCACTCCAATCCCTCTGCTTGTTTGCTGTAAAAATATGCATAGCTTGCTTCTTATTTTGCTTTCCATTTTTTTCTCTCTTTATTGGAAAGATGACTAAAAATATCCTTTCTCATGAATTGACAGATTTATCCTCAGGATTACGTCTTCAATACTCTGAGCAATATGTATATTTCTGCTCTGTTTTGTGTGTCCAATAAATCTTGGAGCATACTATGTCTTTTTTTACTGAATTCCTTTTAATACAGTTTCCAGACAGTATTGCTAACTCTTAACAAAACTGATATGGGACAAATCTATCTGTAAGCGTGTCTTAAAAGGCTCCACTTGTTATAGTGTGATGTTTCAGTGCAAGAATTAACTAGGATACATACATTTTTGCAAGATACACACATACTTTAGTATACTAGGCTGCAGTGTAGCCTTTACTATGGACACATTCACCTCTGATCATTTCAAGATGATTTAGTAGTCTCTGACAGGTAGCCTCATGTTTACATGAATTGTTGATTACCTGAGAGACTGGCAGCATCTTACCTCTCCTTAAATCACTTTTGGCTCCTCAGCAAAACCATAGTTCAGTTATTCCTGAGCTATTAGCTCATGCATCAGTTCCTAGCAAAGTAAGGACTGCAGAATGTTCAAAGTAATGGAGGGCAACTTTTACAGCAGATATGTATTGTGATTTGGCATACATTCTTCTGGTCTTCTGTGAATGTGTGTGTGTATTTATAATATATTACGTACATAGTTCTTCTGTCTTAGATTTGGTTAGTTCAGCACTTGAGTATGAACGCATGGAAGTTGCAAGGCTGTCTGCCTTTAATAAAAATGTTAAGAAACAGGTATTAACTGCATTGAAATTGCTTCAGTGGTCCTTACTGCTTTCTAAGACAGCTGACCTGCTCTCTGCTATGTCCTGCTACGTGCACACAGACAGCGATGCAGAGGACATGGTGAGAACTGATGCTCTGCCCTGCAAGTCATCTTTCTCTGAGCGTCTTGCCTGCTTTCCCATTGCAGCAATATAATTCTGGGCTGTCAGTACCCACGCAGAGCTAGAGAAAGATGAGACCAGCCTCAAAGATAACGGTCTTCTTTAGAAAACTGTAGCATTTCTCTAGCACAAGTGGAATGTTAACTCCAGGCAGGCATCCTATGAACTATTTCTGTGAATTAGGTTTGCAAAATTACACCAGCGCTTTTAATTTGTAGCAGAGCATCTAGCACGTGGGCGATAATCCCTCTGCTACAGTGCCACTGAAATTAGTCAGGGATGYGACGAATGAATTTGGCTCCAGTTTTTATTGGCCTTTTGTACTTTGGCAAACAGATTTTCCATTGTCTGTTTCCCCAAACAGTTTTTTTCCATAGAGTTGAGTTTGTAGGAGAGGGAGCAGATAACTTAGCATCCATTCCAATTAAAGCATTTTTAGAAGAAAGGAAATCCTGTTAATRGTGCCTGAGTCACCAAGCTAGCTAGCATCAAGGAAGAGCAAAGTGTTCCTGTTGTGTGCTGAACCGGGACTTCTTATGCTGTCATTGGAATAGTGTTGTTTTCTCTGCATTTAGAAATATTAAAAATGATTTGGAATTTCTAGTCGCCTTGTAATTGGAATCTTTCGACAGAAATTTAGGATCAAATTCGGGGATTCTAATACTGATGGGCTTTTTCTGAACAACTTTACTTAGGCAACATTTATGCCGCAGAAAATTTAATTTAAAATGAATAAAACAAATCCCTCACCCCAAAAAGAAAAACAGACAAAAAARCTCAAGAAAATGCAACAACTTAGAAATATGGCCCAGGCTGGTTTCTATGATGTTACTGAAGTACAGCTATTCCTGAGTAACTTTTATGTTAGTGGTATTATTCCAGAATCAGCATGACTTTCTCATTTTCAATTGAACTAATTTTCTCAGTGCATTAAGTTGGGCAAGAATGTAGCAGTTTGGGAAGAAAAATTTAGATACAGGCTCCTGAAAAACACTTTCAGGGACTGTGCCTGTAGTTAGTGTTATCAGTTTACAGGATGCCTAAAGGAAGTAAGATAGGGAGTAATCACCCCAAAACAACCATCAGTTCAGAACACTTGCAGTACAGAGCTAGTTAGGAGCCCCATCTTTATCTATTTACACACATTTACTTATTTATTAGAAAGAAAAAAAACTTCAGGAGGGAAATCCCTTGACAGGAAGCATGTGCACTGGGTCACTGGTGGGGACAGGGGACAACTTTGTCCCTTGCAGATGGAAAGAGGTGCTAATTAGCTGATGAAGAACAGGGCCTAATGCCTTGTCTAGTCAAGAGGTGTTTTAAACACCAGGGAAGAGAAACAATGCTTATTTTACAAAGTCAAATGGGTAGCTCATGTATTGCATAAGGAGGAAATTAAATAAGTTAAGAGGATTTTAAATGGGAGGTGACTTACAGAAGCTCTCCAGCTAGGTAAGGCTGAGCATGAGCATAGCCTATGAGGAAAATGTGCAACTACTCATTCATGCTCTGATAGGAAGAGAGACACCTTTCTGATTTACATTCACTATAGCTTTTATGCGCATCCTATTCGACCTTGTTATGTATTAAGAATGATTTCACAGTAACTGCTTGATGAGGAAAAATTCCACACCCAAAACTGTAGTATCTCTGTGTCATCATATCCATAAACCTGTACATCAGGGCATTTGAACAAGTGCCTGGCTTCAAAGCCCATTCCCCAGGGAATGCCTAAGGCAGCACTGCACTGTGCAGGCAGAGAGTTAGTAGTCCGGGATTTTGGATATACTGTGCAGGTAGCAAGCTAGTATTCCCAGAGTCTTGATGCACCATGCAGCTGGAGAGCTGGCATGCCCGGYGCCTGGGAGTGGAAGGTGGCTGTGGGACGCTGCCGCAGTCAGCAGCAGAGCAGAGGCYACCCTTGGACTCTGCATGGCCAAGGGGGCTTTACCACAGTTGCAACTGCACCTCACTGGTGTCAGCTACAGTCTCAGCATGAAAAGACCCCTAAAGCATGAAAAGACCCCTAATCTTCAGTCCTGAAGCTGAAAGCCTGAAGACTGCAGCACAGGAGCATTCCCAGAATCACAGAATGTTCAAGGTTGGAAGGGACCTCTAGAGATCATCTAGTCCAACCTTCCTGCCCCAGTAGGGACACCTAGAACATGTGGCACAGGGTGGCATCCAGATGGGTTTTGAAGACCTCCAGAGAAGGAGACTCTACAACCCCTCTGGGCAGCCTATTCCAATAAAGAAGTTCCTACCCACATGGAGATGGAACTCCCTGTGTTGTATTTTGCACCCATTTCCCCTTGTCCTGTCACTGGCCACCACTGAGAAGAGCTTGGCCCCTTGCTCCCTACATTCCCCCTKCGTGAACTTATACATGTTAATCATATCCCTCTCAGCCTTCTCTTCTTCAAGCCAAACAGGCCCAGCATTGAAAAGGAGACGCTTAACCCCTTACACACATGCTCAGCCCATGGAAACCCTTAGAAATTGCCACAGAGACTGCATGAAATCTCTGGAAAATCTGAATTTTTCCTTTTTACATGATAAGTAGAAGGAGATAATGTTGCTTAGAGGTGGAGAGCTGCATAGAGGAGTAGGTTTTATTGTTATATCACTTTGTTCTTTATTACCATATGTGAATTGTTTCCTTTTGCTATTTTCTTTCTGTTGCTCGGAAACATTTTGTAAGTTGTCAGCACTATACTCACCTGATTAAGATTCAGCTAGAATGAGCTGTAATGAAAAAGCATATTTTCTTTTAAATAAGCACCCCAGRAATATTGAATTAAAAGTTTTATTGCTTTGTCAGGTTTTAAGCAACTATAAAGTACCTTTAGTAGGACAGGAGCATTAAAGCTACTTTTGTAGCAAGGTCAGCTTTTCTTCCTTAGCCCTGACCGCAAGACTCAAGTCACTCAAGGTGGACAAGCACTGAAAAACTGTGTGGGAGACCTGCAAAGTGTCCATATCTGGCATTAGAGTAGATGTCACATTGGTACTTGTAGATGTCTGGTTTAAAATGTGGTAATCTCCAACAGAAATTCCTAGGCCTAGAGTAGGATGATTAAAATGATTTGATTATATGAAATTGTCTGTGGGAGAATTCCTGTTAATGACTCTRTTAATAACTATTTATATATGTTTATTTTACTTATGGGACTGTCAGCGACATGTTGACCATTTCCTTATGCACTGCTGTTCATAGAGGAAGGAGCAGTAACAAGTTCATTATGCCATAGATTCCAAACTATTTAATAGTTTTGAATATTTTAGTCTAGCATCATATGTGGCAAAAATCCCTACTTAATGTGAGCAACTTCAAGTATACTAGATTGTCAGACATGTTATTGAAAGTTAGCCCAGTTCTGAGCAAGTTTATTCTCAAATAATTTTTAACATGTGAGCCTGAAGTCACAACTTTATTTTAACTCATAAACATTCACTACTTCTGCTGACATACGCAGTGATATTTCCCTAATTAAATGAGCTACTGACCTGCCTTAAAAGGTCAAGCTAGCTGAATGCTTGTTCTGATACAGGTAACTGCTTGAGAAGAAAAGCAGTGCAGAGAGATTTTGATATCTCATTTTTAACACAGTGTATACTGCATGTGTACTATACCCAGTTCTAAGATCTTACTCCTTTGGTGCATGAGGATGATCATCTTAGTAACTTGTAGCCTATTTTGAATTTACAAACAAATCGTGGAATAAATGTGCTATAATGAGGAGTTTAAAAGAAAAACTGTGGAGGAGAAAAGAGTGAGGGCAAATAACAAGAAAAAGTCTGCAACCTTCACATTGGTACTGCTCTCCTGCATAAATCATGGATGTTTGTGTTTTGGATCTGTAACCAATGCACCTAGATCTTTTTCAAGCCTCTGGTGGAGGCTGCATTTCAGGCTTCTGTATCAGGTCAGGGACCTTCAAGAGAGCTGAAAAATACCTGGAAAGTTGCAGCAAAGAGAAAGTGACTGCCCACCCATGGTTTAGTGTTAGTATTTAGGATTGGTAGATGCTTTTGGTGAATTTTAAGCTCATTTTCCATTTTGTGTTAATCCTCGGTTTTATTAAAAAAAAAAAAAAAGTGGTTCAGTAATTGTGAACTAAAGCTCTTTTGAGATAATGAGCTAAGCTAAACTTTAATCTGTGAGAAGATGACTGCTTTTCCTTTGTGGAGGCAAGTTTACTCCAGGGAGCATAATGCATTATTAGTGGATGGTGAGTGTGGACGATGCTAGGAGTGTCAGGTGGGGTGATGGAGTGAAGAGCATGCTGAGCAGC
This sequence comes from Nothoprocta perdicaria, assembly GCF_003342845.1. NCBI lineage: Eukaryota > Metazoa > Chordata > Aves > Tinamiformes > Tinamidae > Nothoprocta > Nothoprocta perdicaria. The sequence continues at coordinate 561,517 of NW_020455821.1, forward strand.
ATAAGGCTAAAGTGCAGGCCATCATGGCAGATTCCCTTAAATCCAACAGGAGTTAATCTGCAGAAGGCAGAGTGCAGCTTGTGCGTCTGCTGGCTCCGAGATCCTGCTGCCTTGCTTAGCCTGCTTTTCTGTCAGGTAGCCAGTTCACCGCCTAAGCTCTCTGTCATATATTTGTTTATTTTTAACGTTTGCATGTTGCATAATAAAAACATGTGAGGTGATGAAATAAACTTTTGTCACTTCCATTTAGATGTAGATTAACTATTTAAGCAGAAAAGCATGGCTATTCTAAACCTAAATTTTCCTTTACACAGGCGTACATGGAAAGAGATGCAGCATTTGTTAACTGACGGTACATTAATGGCAGCTATGGATTTAGGGAAACAGATAATTGAGTTAATGTGTAAAAGATAATATTTGAGCCCAATAGACCTGGTGCTTTATCTAATAAGTGTAGATGAAATTTCATACCAGTTATTAGAGAATGCAGTACTTTGTACTGCAGAACCTTCCCTTCTTATTCCAACCACACAGCCATAATCATAAGTCATCCGTGACAGAAATCAATGATCTTAGTTTTCTCACGGCTTTTGCGCACTGTTCCTGGGAGCTGTTTTCCGTCTTTTCTCAAGAGAGTGCTTAGAATTTAAGCTCCCTCTCTGCTTGTTTATTATGTGCAGCACCATTCATTTGCTGAGTGACCACAGTGCCAAGTTCCAGGTTGGCATTTGTGGAACATTTTCCTTTCAGTTCCTTGAGAATCCGTGCTCTGGCATCTCTCATGCCAGCAAATTCTCAGCTCTCTAATGAAGTGATGTGGCCTAGGCTGAGCTTGCTGGAAATATTACCAGCATCTGTCTTAGTTTTTGTGGCTTCAAAATGGGGCAAATGAGATACTTATCTATAATAACTTTTCAAAGAAACAATATGACAGAAGATAAGTTTTCTAATCCTCTGAATGAAAACTCTAATCGCATAGGTGGAGCATGCAAATATTCAGGTATATGACATAGCCTGCAGCAGAACTCAAGAGAAATGAAAAAATGTGCAGCAGTAGGCCAGACTCATAAAAGACTATGTAATTCTTCTCCAGTAAAGCTGATCATGGTAGTCTACTACATGGTAGTACTACACGGTAGTCTAGAAACCTTACTTACACAATCGGAATTGCTGGGCTAGTTGTTTTCCATCATGGTAGCTTACCCGATCAAAAGCACGTGCTGTTTTCCTGTCAATGCTGCTAATTGACAGGGCCTCAAAACCAGCTTTGCTGTTACTTAGAGTAAAGCAGAGGACAGCTGCCATGATTGAGAAAATACTGATTTTTTTTTTCCCTAGGGCAACCTGTGTTTGTTCTGCACCTTGCAAATAGACCCATTAAGCCATTTTGTGAAGCAGGTGGTTTGATTAAATCTCGAAGTTGTGCTCTCTAAGCCTTTCATTGCTTAATTTTCACAAGTTAAGAAAAGAAATTCCCTTATACAACCACCAATGGGTCAGGTTGTGCTTTATTAAATCTAGCCATTGTCCTGTCACCAGAAGCAGCCATTACAGATTCAGCTGCTCATTAAGCATGTCAGGCAGATGAGGCTTTAAATCTATTAATCTATCTTGATGTGCCTTGCTTCCACACATGGTCTTTTAGCCTAGATTTGTTGGTCTGTCAGGTTTCAGGGCTAGCTGTGTGCTGGCAGGGGAATCCTACGCCTTCTGTGAGCGAACAGTGAGCTGAGGCAGGCTGAGGGGAACCAGTTAACTGCCTAATTCTCCTTTAGGACTTGACCATTTCATAGCTCTTTAAGAAGCAGAAACTGCCTGCTCAGATTTTGAGGAGGTAGAAGGACAGGGTGCTGTTGCTGACCATCGCAGTGGCTGTCATTGCTCTCTGGAAAAGAGGTGGCAGAGGCAGGGAGCCAATTTTGCTATGGGTGGTGTTTAATACTGAGCCTGAAGCTGTCATCTTAATTCTGTCTCTACTAAAGTGGAGTGATCTTTCTGCAGCTCATTCCTCCCTGTCTGTTCTTCTCTGCTCTGGTCTCACTTAAATTCACATCCTAAGAGCACTTTCCCTTGAGTGTTAGTCTGTATTTGGTAAGTAAGTAAAGCAAAGCAAGTAAAGCAGACTTGCATTCCCCAGGACTTGCCCATTCCTGTGTGTACTCACATGCTCTTCAGGAATCAGGGACTTAGCTATCTTACCCAAGAACTCGAGTTTAGTCTCCCAGCAAGAACTACAAGGTATGCCAGAGCAAAGGAGAAGAAGGGTGCTTTGGCCACACTGCCGGGCCAAAAAGGCAGAAAGCGAGTTCCAGTGACCTTGGAGTGGATGGTCTCACTTCACCAGCCCAGCGCTGAGGTGTTGGCCATGCTGCCAATGCCCTTGGGTAGTCAGGAAGTACATTGCAAAATCATATGACAAAGTGTGATACTAGCCTCCTTAGAGAATCCTCTTCCCCAAGAGGATACTTCCCCAGAAGCAAACTTCCCCAAGAAGCGTCTTTAGCTGCCTTTTATCAACTGAGTAGCCAATGGCAATGATGAGCTTCCATGAAGCAATGGACAGTCTTTGATGCTTTAGCTTGTGCATCAGTTTTACATGGAACAGCTGCAATAATTACCTAGCTGCTTTTTTTTTTTTTTTTTTTTTTTTTTTTTATCAACTGAGTAGCCAATGGCAATGATGAGCTTCCATGAAGCAATGGACAGTCTTTGATGCTTTAGCTTGTGCATCAGTTTTACATGGAACAGCTGCAATAATTACCTAGCTGCTTTTTTTTTTTTTTTTTTTCCTCAAAAACATGTGAAATGTAAGTACTCGAGAGGCTTTCTTTCCTTGCTTCCCTGTTTTGAAGGGATCAGTTTTGTCTGGAGTCTTTTTCTGAAATTGGTGTGCAATAGGAAGGCAATACACTTCTTGTGGTGCTGTATCATGTGAAAATATTTGGCTAGTGTCTTGAGGCTGTTTCTAGTAATGCAATATGAGTTACAGCATTCAGATCTTATGTTAAGTGTTCTAATAAAATAACTAATAGTCTGATACAGGCTACATGAATAATGGAGATCTGGAGCCTCTTACCTCACTCGCAGCACATGTATTAAAGACTGAGCTCTGTTCCTAATAGAGATTACAGGGGGATTACAAAATGTAGAAACTGTAGTTCTGAAAAGCAGTTTTATTCAGGAGCAGATTATTGTCATTTTACTGCATGCTTACGGAAAATGGAGTGTCTGATTAAAAGAATATGGAAAAAAATATATGATTAAAATGTAGATATTGGCCTACACAGAAATACAGCGCCTTGGTTTAAATATGTGAGAAAAGCATTTATTTATACATTTGATGTGTGTGCTACCAAGTTGTCTGCAGTGTCTATAGAAATATCTAATGTAGGGAAGTCCCTTRCCCTTGACAGGCTCTCCATTGAGCAAGATAAACCAATATAGATAATGGAAAGCTGATGTACCAGTGCAGGAGCTATGTAAGTGTATTAGRCCATTCTTGATGGAGGGCTATGCAGAAAGAAACCCATTCATTTAAGGCAGGGGATGTCTCGTAAAGGGTAAATCAATGTTACTTTTTTGAAGTGAACAAAGAAAAGAACATAAAATATTCACAGAGCCATATGTGACCGAGGACAGTTTTCCTTTCACTTGTGCCTTGGGAATTATGTTTTTATCTGTTCTATTGATGTTGGTCTGCAGAAGTAGCTTGCTTCAGCCTATTGATTAGCTCAGCATGCACCAACCTGGGAGCAGTAAACATTACATCTGCACAATTTGAATCGAACTGTATAGATGGATGTGAGTGATTTTGCCCTAAAACAACCAATTGGAGGGGAAAAAAGAAAAGAGGCATGTGCTTCTCTGGTTTGTTTTTAAAAAGGAGGAATTTAGAGCAAACAAATTCTGAGCTGCAAGACATTCCTCCCACCACAAAAGTATCAAAATGGACAATTGTGTGATATGAAGTTTGTGGGAGAGAAAGCAAGAAGGTTAATCTCCTTCAGTGGAATATTGATTTATAAACACAAAGAAGAGATTACACTGGGTAGAGAATATTTAACCAATAGATGGAAGAAAAAGAGAATCACTTCCACCAATCCCCTAGGGAAGCTCTGATCACCTAAGTAGAATTGTAAAAAAAAAAAGACTAGAAATCTCCTCCCTGATGTAGGCTATGCTGAGAGTAGGGCTGGCCAATATTTCTCATACTTTCATAATGATTGAGTGGGGTGAGAAAATTCTTGACTTCAGGAATCTCTTTTTTTCTTCCATTTGAGTATGTTTAAAAACAAATTAGATGATTAAATGAATTAAAGTTGTCTGATGATTTAAAATATATTTTGAATATATTCAGTCTGCTGTGGATGTTTTTTAGTAAGAAGAAAAAAATATCCATTTTAACCCCTTTAATTTTCTACTTTTTATAATCTTTTCCAAGGGTTGTTCATTTTACTCTGCACAGATAAGAATAATGATAATGAAGGAGGCATTTTAAAGAGACAGGATCTGTATTTGTCCCCTCATGAGGGACCATCTTTTTCTGGTTACTGTTTCTTGGAGCCCAGCTTTCTGGCTAGGTAGAGTTCATCAGGCAGCAAAAAAACAGATCCTGAAACAACCTAGGAGCTGGGGACGTGTCCAGCAGGTGACAGCATCTTTCATGTGAGAGCGTAAGAGGCGTTCATCCCCTCCAGTAAGAGGGAAGGTGCTGGTGGAATTTATTTTGTTTCTCTCTAATTAGTAGTTGTACACCAACTAATTTGTACACCCACTATGAGAGCTCCTCCCTCCGCAGATCCCTGACAGGACAGGGGGGCAGCCTSGGGTTCCCCTAGGTATCTACATCAGTAATCTTGAAAGGAAGTTCAAACTGGAAGAAACTCAAAGCTCCTTCTGATGGTTCTTTTGAGTATCTGCTTGCCCACATAGGAAAGTTCTGGTCGGGTGATAGTCAGCTGTTCTCAAGGTAGGTGGTGGCTAATGGAATGGCAAATTGCTTTGATACTGATGCTTTAAATTTGTATTAAATCAAAAGCAAGCTTTTATACTACCCATTCTGTAGAAGGCTGTCTAGTAGCTTCTCTCATTGCTGTCTKGCTGTGATATGAAATAGGACATGCAACTTATATAAAAAGAAGCTAAGTTTGGCACATTTATTGTCTGATGTCATATATTATGATTTGAARAAGAAATCTGTAATTTAGCTTCAATTTATGGCACTGTCTTTGACCAATTTATGGACTTATTCATGATGCCATGGATTCACTGGTCAGCCTTTACTGTAAAAGGACAATGACTCAGTTTGGGGCTTGGGAGCCAGAGAGCTAAATATAGTGTGCAGAGCTGGTACAGCTGGAAAAAAATATCCATTTGAGGACTTCTGAAAGGTCAGTTTGGAAGAGAGGTATTGAGCACATTTGTTTCAGGCACTGACTTAGGCACTACATTCTTAGACTCTTCATCCTTCATCCGAGGCAGCACAGGAGAGTTGATGGGGACAGAGAGAAAACAGGAAAGTGAGACACAAGAGGAGGAAAACAGGGAAGAAATAGGCATTGAAAAAGAACCGACTCGTAAGTCTCTAAGCGAGCTATTCCTGGCTCTGGTGCAGGACGTGAGCCAATAAATGCTCGCTCGTGTTGGAAAGTGGAGCTGTAGCACTGAAGCACTGCACCTAACTTGGGTTATGCACCASCTTTGCCAGAGTCCAGTCGCAACAGCAGAGCTGGGAGAGCATCTCTGTTAAGATGCTACCAATCAGTTGGGTCAGCCTGATTGGCTGATTGTATCATATTGAATATATATATTATTGTATATTATATATATTATGATTATATAAGTTCTGATTATCTGTTACAGTACTTATATCAAAGGTAACTGCAAGTGGAGGAATTGACATGATGTATACAGTTGAATAAACAGGCACTGATTAAAAAAACAAAACAAAACAAAACAACACCCGCCCCCAMCCCCCAAAGCCTATTTTATATTAGTTTTTAAAACAGAGGAGCCAACAGCAACCAGGCCAATCAAATACAAATGAATCTATGCCAGTTCCTGGCACTGTTCCTGGGGGTAGCTTGCTTCTGTGTCCAGGAGCTTAGCATAAGCCGCCAGCCTGAGAGAGACGGCTGCTTGCTGGTCCCTGCCCCAGAAACTGCTGCTCTGGAAAGTGCTCTGACACCACTGCTGAGGTGCTTAGGAWGCTCTCCTGAGCACCAGAAGTGGACCCGTTTCATACTAGAAAAAAGTCACAGCTTCTCAAACTGCCACAGTGGCAAACAGAGTCCCACTCTGAGACAATGAAATAAAATGTAGCTCTGATCATATGTATTATTAATAGAATACAGCTCTATACATTATGCATTTCACATTTATGGTCGGTTTGAGACTCCTTCACTATATTTCATAAATACTTGCAGATAAATTGTGGATGTCTTTCAGTGCTGTTAACTGAAAAAGGTGAAGCAAAATATATTCTGAAAATATTTTTCAGAATTAGAGCACTATTTTATAAAGCAAAATGAAAACATGAAACACTAGGTTAAAAAAACACATTAAATAGCTATTGTTCTCCTGCTACCAGGTATGTTTTTCAGCCTAGGAGAATAGGCAGCTGGCAAGAGCAACTCCTTCACGTGTGACAGAGCAAATGTCACATCCTCCTACCCAGCTCTGCCAGTGGCTGTTACTGGCCCGTTACTTATGTAGCACTAGCAGAGCCAGCACTGAATGGTCCAGGTTTTGCTTCTACTAAATCCTGCTCAAGGCTGTTGCAGAGTGATGTGTTCTAACTGCTGTTGAAAAGGAGAGCCACTTCCCCAATCCCTTCAAGATAAATTAAGGAATGGGGACAGGAAGCGCTTTCCAACCTTCTGTTTTCTAGGTGCCTCTAGAAGAGCAGAAACTTGTTTTGTTGGCTCCACCTGTGAAGCAGTAGCAAGTCTTTTCACAAGCTCTGTGACAGTGGTAGAGGAAAAGCAGCTAACAGATTCCTTGGATCATATGCAGAAGTGCTCACCCTCTGCCAGTGAGATGATGCTAGATATATGTGCACTCTTATTTGTGAGACTTAATAACAGCACTAACAACAGGGTCTATATTCTGGAAAATGATAACAGCTCCCTTCTTAAAGCTTTATTATAGTTTCTTTTCTAGGTAAATAGTTGCTTTTGTTGTTCAAAACTTCTACAATATTAGCAAAAGGACAATGATAGACAGTTTACTACCCTTGAAATAGAGCTATGGCATACTCATAGTCAGAAATGATTTTTTTTAGTGTGTACAAACTAAGCATATACTGTGCAAATTCTTTATTGAAACAATGATCAATTTACAAGCTGGATCACATTTCATTTTGCCACGAGCATGAACTAGCCTGTTTGTGGTCTGTGGCTATGAACTGTAAAATCAGAGTAGATATTCAGATCAAAATACAGAAACTATGCTTCCCTAAAGAACACATTTATATTGGTCTTACATTTCTTGTGAAATTAAAAAAAGATTTCATAATTAATGAAATAAAACTAAAGATACTTTAGTGCAAGCATTTTCTTTGCATTTAAGAAGCTTTCAGCTGTCCCACAAAGTATGACATACTTGAGGCCAACACTTTAAATAGTGAACAGCCACATTATTACATGAGAACTTTAAAAATTCAACACTGTTTATTAATRCTTTTCATAATTAGTTGCTCTGAAGCAAATCGAAGGTCAGATAGCCCTGATTATACGTTACCGATACAGTACTTAGGTAACAGTACTGCAAGTTGAGGAACTGACATGGTATGTACATTTGAATAAAACAAACATTCATTGAMGAAAAATATCATTTGTCTACAAATACCATACTTTGCTTGTGATTATTACTTTTAAAGTTAATTTTTAAAATGCAGGAGCCAACAGCTACCAGGCCAATCTAATACCAATGAACCTGCATTAAAACACTGATCTATATTTTGTTTGAATTTAAAAATACAATCTCCAAAATGATTGAATGGTAGATTTAATCACAAGCATACTTAAATCAGAAAATGAAAAAGATCAGCAGTAAGTGCTGCTCAAAAAGAACATGGYGAGTCGATAGTACTACATTCAAGTGCTGTGGTTATTGTCCTAGATTTAGTGCAAAAAGAACAGCAAACGTATATATATAATATAAAAAAAATCCAGTACTGATTTCTTGTGTTGCAGAAATCAAGTCCCATTTCATGAACTTTCAACAAAAGTATATTAAATAACCTAACTATACTTTGCAAATGTCTTTTTCTTCCTGAAGATGGCTTGGTGTTTTTTATGCTTTTAGAAGGCAAATTCATCTGGACAGGATTTTCCATATCCAAGTCTTTTACGAACCACTACTGTTTGATGACGTAATAAAGCAGTACAACAAAAACTGTGCATAGTTCAAATATGTGAACTTATTACTCTGATGTCCCTGAAGTGCTTAAGGTGCATGAAAATCCACCACAAGGCGAATATTAATGTTTCCTTAGAACCACAATTAATTTTATATTTGCTAATTGTGTTCTTGCACCATGAAAGTTCTGGCACTGTCAAGAAATACTTCAAGACAAAATTATTTAGTTTATAAGCACACAGCCAGCAAAGGAAGAGAAAAGATGGATTTGTATCTTGCTTGCCAACCCTTTTGCATAATTCCTGCAAAAGTGATGACAGAAAACAGGTAAGAAGCTTTATACTTAGATGTATAACAAATCGATAAAGATATTGAAGACTGAGCAGCATAAAGGAAAATGGAATAAATATATAAAATAGAACCATTACACTCTATTTTTTGTTTAGATACAGTGCTGGTCAGTTTTTATTCCATTAAGTACCACAAAGCTAAATGCACAAAACCGTGTCCATTTTTCTGAACAGTGCAGGTTGCTAGAAAAAGACTTTGTATCGGACAAGTTAGACCTATCTTACCTGTAAAATCTAAGTTTTGAGTGACTCTAGCATCAGTAAAATCAAAGGAGAAGTTTCCCTTGACTTTGTGAGGCCAGTGGTTTCACACTATGCTTTTTAAAAAGCATCTGATCCAAAAAACTGCAGCTCAGAAATAGTTTGCAACATACTTTTGGGAGTACCTTATAAACATATTTCTTGGGGCCAGCCCTTTGGAAAAAAACATAATCTGTATCTTTAAGGAAGATGGAGATTACATGACAAAATTTACATAAGAGATACTAAATAAAACTATGGGAATTGTTTGCTTCCAAATGTTTATCACTAAATAAATGACAAACAGTTGGAGGGCAGCCTGAGAGCAGCAGTCAGGTTAAGAACTGCCTCGTGTCAATTACTGTACAAATACATGAAGAACACCAGTCTCTACTGGTGTTCTGTAAATAATAATAATAAAAACTAAAATATTGTATTATAATATGAAATATTTTTAAAGCATTAATTTAAATTGTCTTTAAATTTTAAAGTAGTTTTAAAGTTGTTCTGCTTTGACAGAGAATACGCTTGCTTATCTGATGTTTGGCTATCAGGCAGGTCACTTTAAAGTGACCCATGTTTGTAAATGCTGGACAGACAGGAAAATCAAGATGCTTCTTTACAGTAGATTAAGGCAAACTGAAAGAATTTAATGCAAGTTCCTGCTGTTTCTGCACTCATCCTTTTACATACCAAAAGCAAATGCAGTGACTTGAAGAAAAAATTGATGTGAACACTAAATAGAAAAGTGCTTTGGACTCAAACATGGAGTTCACAGCTTGGATCAGTAGTATTTTCAATCACTCTGGTCAGGAGCGGGGCTCTTCATGGCGTTCTCATCATCTACCCTGTGTTCTAGATTTATATTGCTTTACTCTAATTTTCAGCCATATTCTTAAAGAGCCTTTGCTTTGAATGTTTCCTTTGGACATGTGCAAAAACATGATATCAGACATCTGCCACAGTGGTGAGCACAGTCAAATGCTGGGCAGCTGGATGCTGTAATCTTCACAAGTTCATAGCCTCATTACAAATTCTAGGGTCAGTTACCAAAAATGTACTTTTTAAAGTAATCACAAAGAGGTAAATATGAAGCTTTCTTTGCATTACCTGCATAAGTCATGGATTGTTATATTATTCCAATGCTAGTGAAGCTCTGTACTTTAAAGTCCACACAGAACTCCCATTCATTATCATGGGATTTTAGACAGCTGCAACTACGAAGATTTTATCTTGCTTCAGTTAACCTGTGCAGTTAATATAACTGATCACCTCCAAAGGACATCTTGTATAGATGTGACTAATTCAAGAAAGCGGTTGGACAGCTGGCCATCCTCTTGTATAGATGTGACTAATTCAAGAAAGTGGCTGCACAACAGGCCATCCATCACTTCCCACAGATCCAACAAACCCTCTTTTTCCTCAATACATCAGACTCCAGATTTGCTCAGAGTATCTCTGTGTAGACACCATAGTCCTTCTTAGAAAACTACTAGGTGAAAATTTGTTCTCCAGTTTCAAACTGAGTGTGTGTCAGATAATGAAGTAGTTATTAATCCTGAACAAACTCCTCCTTTCTTTCCAGATTTACCCAGGAGAAGGTTCTTTTCATTGGCTGTCTACAATAGACATTATCACTTCCCTTCTGCTTTAGGTATTGATGTTCTCAATGCSACAATTGCTATGCTCATTAAAGCTTCACTGGGATAAGAGTCCCATGTACTCGAGCAGTGGACATCTTAACACAGCAAACAGTTTGTGCAGTCATMATTGTAGATACACAGGACACTTTCAGCTTGATCTTCAGAATATTGATCTGCACAAAACTGATAAGTTCAATAAAGAGTCTTCTGATACTTAGGAATCACTTGATTATTGGAGCTCACATAGTTCTTAATGAACCTGTGTATCTGTTAACGTAATATGTATTTCTACCCAACAACTACCGAACAATACATTTTGCACATTTATTACCGCTTTCCATATAAACTTCTGGCATAGCCAAAGACAGTCAAATATATGCAGAAAAACTTCAGAATCTCATGACTGCAGCTTTCTATCAGATTCAAAGGGCTTTCTTGTCTGTAAAATATGCACCCAAGTTGTTTTTTTATGTGAAAAAGAAATTGTTGGCATTTCATTCCATGGAAAAGGGTAAACTATTTCCCTTGTGCCTAAGCACCATGGTCTCAAATGAAATGGAAACATTTTAACTTTCTTTAATAGCTCTCTAAATCACAATGCAGCTCAGCAAAGAGGCTTTGTAAATGGGATCTATTAGGATTTTATTTGGCTAGTGAAGTGCTGCCTCTTGGGCAGTTTTTCAAATTCATGAGACAATATTTGCAAAAATGCAATAGTTGGAAATAATGAGAGCAGAGGAAAATTAAAACCAGTTTTATACTTATTAAGTTCGAGTGTCTTACATCAACACTACCGGTGACTGCCAGGCAGCCACTACAGGTGACAGCAACCTAGAAAATGCTGAGGTAAATGTTTCTTGGAAAAATTCCTAATCCAAAAGAGCAATYAATGTTAATGTAATAGCAATTATTCTGCCATACATCACGGTAAACTAAAGTCAAATTGAGAAGAAAGTGCCAAATAATCCACATACATGCTTTTGCTATGATAGTCTCCAGGTAAGGCTTAGCGGCAAGTACAATATGTATTTTTAAAAGAGCTCCTGATTTTCCTGCTATGCATAGATTCAAGAGTAACTATCATACATGGCTTTCATAGATAACACATGTACTTTTGTCATTTGACAATGCTGTGTCGTCAGAACTGAGTTCAGCTGAAGGCTCGGCGGGGGGCTCTGTAGGAAGTGCTGGTGCTTCTTCCTTGGGGTCCAGCTGCACGCTCTCTTGTGACTGGCCATCCACGCAGTCCTTTTTGGACAGCGGATGCACTGACACTTTTATTGCGATCTGCTGAGGTGGCTCATGCAGTGACGATGCATCTGAGTCAGCTGTGGGGGAGTCACTGCGCTTCAGCGCGTTGGGGATCATATACACCTCATCCGGCCCAGTGCTTTCCTGGCCTTCCGCTGTTTGCCGCACAAAATTCTGTCCTTGCTCCTCCAGACCCACAACCTCCATAATTTCTTCCATTATAGTCCTGCAGTTCATGATGAGAGGTGGCAAAGGTACGCTGCGAGCAAGCTCCTCAATATAGCGAGCAAATTCCATGGTCTTGAACTGAGTAACTTTGGCAAGCTCAAGTGTTTTGGCTGAAGTGATAATTGGGATACGCTTAGCAATCTCAAAGGCTTTCTGGAGTTTCTCTGCCCCTTCTGTTCTGAAAAAATCATTGATTGCTTTCTCCGTTTTCTTCAGGTGACTGCTCATCATACATAACCGGGTAATGTTCAAAATCATAACGATGGTAAAAGCTACAAGGCAGACAATCATGTAATAGATGCCCATGTCTCCAGAAGTAAAAACAACCCKCAGCGTCACGGTATTATTAACACTGCCAAACATGTTAGATGCAACACATGTGTATTTACCTCTGTCTCCAAAAGAGACGCTCGTAATGTTTAGTTGCCCGTTGTCAAGAAACCACCATTTTCCTGCTGGAAAGGAGACAGAATAGCTTAGAGTTATCTTGTTTATATAATCAGCACAGTCTTAATCATCAGCTTTGTCAAAGTAGCTTCAGATTTTGGAAAAAGGCWATCATGTTGATGAGAAGACCAACTGTTTACCATGACAACAGCTTGTCTGTCCCTGAGATCCTAGCTGGGTTACTATCACATCATTGGCATCAGCTTTGAATAATCAGATCATGCCCTGAAAATTTCATAAAAAATAGTTARTGTGTGTGATAGCTATCAAAATCCTCTAGTCAGTTAAGTTAAAAACCTGGCTACTTACCACAGCCAACCAGCCTCCTGAGCACATGCCACATCATTTATTAATATTGCCTACCCTCAGGGTGTTCATAATTTAATTCTGAAATATGACTTTAAAAAAGAGGGAAATGAGACAATAGGAGTAAGATGGATGGCAAACAAAAGGATCAAAGTATTTTAGACCTTCTGGATGTCCTAAGTCATTGTTTATTTTTCTGCCAACATTATGATTGCTGTATTCCTGTTTTCTCTTTTATGGCTCTGAGTCTTGATTCCTACAGGCAGTGTGAAATGTTACAGAGTGGGAGCTCAGAATTCTTCATCTATGTCTATGTGATTTTCTCCATGCCATTAGGGAAAATGGTAGATCTATAGCAATCACTTTGAAGTTACAGTTCATCACAGCTAGTGCAAATAGTAAGACACCCCAGCACAGCAAGCAAACATTCTTCAGTTACAATGGATAGTCTTATGTGCCAAGTATATGTTAAGCACTACTTTAGGCTTGGTTATTATTTATAAGACCAGTTATTGACTGTTCACAGTTTACCAAGCTCAGGCTTCCAGCACTGTTTATATGCTACATGTCTAAGTTTTAAGCCTTAACATCTGAGATCTTACTCGTACCTAGAAGGTTATTAAGAAGTCCATCTGATTACCGTGTGGCAACTTTACAGTGTGGATTCGGTTCCCCTGAGCATGTTGTATTAAGGGCACACTATGGCTGCAAACACAGCCGCTCAGTATTCCATGAATGCACGCGTTGTGTGTCACTGTTAACTCCGATTATGAATTACATACTGATCTTCTTATAAGATCCCTGCCTTAGCCCATGAATGCACAATTCATAATTACATCTTTTTAACATGGTCATTTAATGTGTGCTATCAAGCTTATTAGATTTTTTAACTTTACTAAAGCAGCCTATTTTGTCCCAGCCTAAAACTTGAAAACTGCTGAATCATTTTGCCTGAAATTAAAAAATAAAGAATAAATAAAAATTCTCACCACAGCAGACTTTCACATGGAAATTGACTCCAGTCTGATAAAGTTAGGCAAATTTAGAAGAAAAAATATCTTACAAATGTCAGCATTTCTAACAAATGACACTTTTTTTCTCCACCTCTAGAATGAAGTATAAATTATTGGTGCTAGGTATTCCTTTAAACTGCAGTGCTGGAAATGTAGGTCTTTATTTGTTGTAAAACGACAAGGCGCCTTGCTGATGTATCCTGGCTCCAGCTGTTAGCAATGACATAATGGCACGGAGCTGTGACTCACTGGCTGGTTCGGTGCCAGTGCATCACCACAGCAGATAGCGTAACCCTAATGAGGAAGCAGTGATCACAGATGTACCAGTGCTGGGCTTTGAAGACAATTCAGCACCATGTTCCAAATAACCAAATACATAAACTGCTGTGCTAGGAAGCATCCMTCACAGAGTCAGTTTCTTAAAGGAGGAAGTCTGAGTCAAAGTGTAATTTTTACACTTGTAATTTGGTCAGTGTTTTTGCTCATCTACCTGAATGTTTGTATTAGTAGCTACTTCTCTCAATTGACTACTCAAAGATGTAAAGTTAGATGCCTAAAATGAGTAAGCAGAAATACTTCTGTAGGTGAGCCCTGTGAAAAAACTTTGCCTTTTGCACTAACTCACACTCTTGCACTAACTGCAGTCTGCTGCTGTGACTGCACCAATTATACCTGAAAGTCTACTGGAGAGCTCAGGCAGTTCCTTTCTACGCTAGCTTTACAAAGAAAATGATTAAGCACTGAAATGTAAAATACCCCCAGTTATGCAGAAAGCTGGTGCAGGTGGGCTATACTGTAGCACATGTGGCTGGCTCCATATTACTTGGTCATACAAGAGCTCTCCCCCAGGTCAGCTATTAGTGAAACCAACTATTCTGCACTTCATATGAATAACTAAGAGCTTATTTCATCATGCCGCGAGCAAAGCTGTTCGTATGAAAGAATCGCCTGAGCAAAACACTTTCCAAGCCCCTCAAAGGATCCCTTAAAGTACAGCTAGGATTATCATCCAATTCAAATCTTCCACTTAAGGAAAAACAAGTTCATGTGGAATTAAGGTCTCTGGCACATAGAGCTTAGGAGTCTTAGTGCAGCCAGGATGGCTGTAACCTGGTTTGTTCTTCTAACTGCTGCCCCAAGTGAGCTTTTCTGTTGGCTATTCAGGGCATCTCCTGTATCTCACACTCCCATGACGCTGCAAATAAAACCAGGAAGGGATCTAGCTAGGTTGAACCCATGCCCACTAACTATTCCCATATGCCAAGAGAGTCCTTTCTTCAGCTGGCAAATAGCTTTTCAGTCTCTTTTGCTGGGAGAGAAGAACAAAAAGGAGAGATTGAGAAATGGGATCAAACCTGATCTAGTGACAAGAAGCTTTTCCCCCTTTTTGTCTACATCCTCTACCTTTTTGGTATGTGTTGCTATAAAATAATACATGATAAAAAAAGAATTGTTTTCCTCTAAGGTGTGCTCAAGAAATTTGTAGCTGCCAGGATCCCAGGTGGTTGCTTTCTTTCTGCTTCCACACAGGTAAACAACATAGGTCATAACATTCCTGTTTTTTGTCAATCTTTTGTAAACAAAACGTTCCTTGACAGGTTGAATGAAATCATTGTGAACACCGAGAATACTAAAATCTTACCTTTATTTTCTTCCTCATGTAGCAGGCGGCCATTGGAATTGTACCACCTGTAGCGTGGACTAGGATTTCCTTGGACATTGCAGTCGATCAAGGCACTGCTCCCCTCCCTGACTATGATATGGTCGATGCGGGAGGTGACCACAGGCACGGATCCCACATTCACATCAGTGCGGTTGAAAGTGCYGTTAGTCACATCTTCAGCAGTTGTCAGGGCTGCTAGTAAGATGACAAGGCGTGTGGTAGGCAGAAAGTACAAAAAGTGGTGGCTGTTCAGTATGTTCATTTTCCTTCAGAAGGCTACGCAGCTGGCTGGGAACTGGGATAGGTGACTGTTGAATGCAGGTCTTGGAGGTGAAGTCACGGGAGAGATTTACTTTGATCCATGCAGTTTTATGTTTAAAATATCCTATAAAATAAATAAGTAACTACAATGAGATGGCATATATAAACAATCCATTAGATGTGCTCTTCTAAAATAGAGACACATCCATTAATGCATTTCACAAGCATCTCAGTGTCTTATCTAAATGCTAATGTTATCATAGTCCTTATTCTTACTGGAAAAAGAGGCAAACATTTTCCTGACAATAGCATTGTACAGAGTGGCAGGCGTGGGAGAGGCTTTTATCACCTAGACACTTAGCTGCTGCTGTAGCTAAATTGCTGCTACCATTTTATTCCAAAAGTTCTACAACAGATTTTTTTTTTAACATTTGCAAAATCAACAGCAAAAAACAAAGGTACAGCCCATGAAAGCTGTCACTACCGGTTCAGTGCTGTGAGTCTGCCACATGCCTGCTCTTATCTGAGGTACAGAATATGGTGTCAAAAAGAACTACCCTGGGAAAGATTTTTGGAGCTGGTATTGGAACCCCTGATACACACATGTGTGAGCAAACACAACAGTACRTGCAGCAAAACCTCTCCAACCATTCACTTTTCTTAGGTTACTGATTTTTTAAAAATCTTTTGAGATAAACCTTAAGATGGAGGMATGTACTTCAATGAGGACATTTATTATTTTATAAAGTAATTTTCATGTCATTTTTAGAACAGGTTTAAGATGAAGAATGCTTGCTAGTATTTTTTCCCCACAATTAGATTTTTTTAACTACAATTTTTTATGGTTAAGGATTCATTGAGGTTCAAATGCATTTGGGACATTTCTGTTCCTTATATGGCATTAAGCATTTTTCCTGTAATCTTTGCACAGTCTGAGTACAACATTTTCCCTCAACTAGTCAACTACAATGAGCTCTTTTTTTAAATAGCAATTTTGGTTTGCAGACAGGGGARGGGGTTACAAATGGGCTCTCTATTGACCTTGTTATTGCCCCCACTGAACACAGCTGGCATTCATGTTGACTGATAGCAAAATGTTAGCCTTAAAATGAGAGTTTCAGAAATTCACACAGAGCATAAGTGCCACAAATTACTTTGAAATCATATCAGACTTTCTAACTGTATTGATTTTACTCATGTTTTTCAAAGAAAATGTTTGGAACTTAATGAAGTTTACTAGTTAGAAGGACCTACGTGGAATCCAAATATAAAAAACAGAAAGCATCTAACAAACTTTCTCCAAGTGAACATTCTGCTTTCYGAACAATTCAAAATTTATTTAAAGATCTGTTTGGCACTGTGGTGTCTCATCCATCATAGCATGAGAAAGTGACTGCTGACAAGGCTAGGCTGGTTCCATATAYTAAGGAAACACTAGAAGTAAAAAAATATCCCCCCCCCCCCTTTTTTTTTTCCTCTTCCATTTTCTTTTAGAAGGGAAGAAAATACATTACTATCCTTCACTGGTTGGCAGCTTTCCTCTCCACTCCCCATTCTTTATAAGGCAGTGAACTTGATTTCACACAAATAGATACTACTGTTATTAAAGGAGCAAAATATTTTCCTCCATTTTATAGAGTGAATCATCATGAGAAATGCCAAACCATGTTCTTTCACAGGAGCTGCATGCATGGTATTGRTGTCAGTCATAACGCCAAGCCTACCCTGATTTTTTTCTGTTTTTCTGATTATTATCTATGAAAAAGTTTGCCTTGAAGAGCTAGAGTCATTTTAAAGTTCATATGCATGTCTCATTTGTCAGAAAAAGCTATATAAGCAGTGACTTCAGAAAGCAATTTCCAATTTTTCAGAGCATATACAGCCAATGTTTTAAAAGTTCTCTATAGATACAGCCTACACTTTGGAAGATTTCCCTTAGCTCAAGGARTAACAGTTTAACACTCCTTCAGTCGTGCCTGTTCCCTTCAGTAACTATTTACATCTCGTTTCTGCTACTGCATTAACCTTGGAGACAGTCATTCTTTATGGCTATACCTATTCACCTTCTACAGTGTTTCTGTACAGCGTTATAGATCTGCATTGCGCCATAGAGAAAAGCCAAAAGACACGTCACACTTCCTGGCAAGAGAGCAGGAACAAAGACTGGCTGGATTAAGACAGTGGGAAGGGCAAAAGTACAACATAAATTAATCAAGGCTTGCATTGCTAGTTACTGGCTGTGGCTTATTATTGTATTAGAACCTAACATTTTTGATGGAGAAGAAAATCGGTAGCAGTCAGAAATGGTGTTTAGTGTGGAAAATAACTTGCATTTCTGAAAGAAATTAAACAGTATCACCCCACTGAGTGGGGGAATAGGAAGCCTCTGAGGAAGGGCAGCAGTGCATTGCGAGGCTCAGTTCACTTGGCAGACCACTGAACCTTACAGCATATGGATGCTGGGTGCCTGTGCCACAAATGCTTACATTTGTGTCTAACTGGGAGCATATGAAAGTAAAAATTATAATAACCAATCTGACTTGTGCTTAACATGGTCAAAGGGCCATTACTTGTCTGAAAATAGCAGTGACTCCTTTATTCTGGCACCATAGAAAAGTATCCTAAATAACTGCAGTAAAATTTAAGAAATAGAGTTTAATAATTCATGTCTACCGTGTAAGATTCATGCCTACTCATGTCAATCTTGGGAGTGTATGCCGCTGGAATGAAGAATATTGCAAAAATGCTAAGTACCTCTATAGATGCAYTGCAGCTAAAAATAAATACAGTTTGATGGCTGGTAAAGGGAATAACTAGGCAGTAGCTTTAAAGCAAGAACGGTCAGAAACAGTAGCTCCCACTTTAACACACTGTTTGGGGTAGTGCTCTTGATGGATATTTGCATGCATTCGAGGAGTCAGGGGCAAACCGCTCTGAAGAACAAGATTCACAGATAGGGGTTTGGACAAATGCTGTCAAGCACTGCAAAAGTTCTGAGGGTATCTTAAGAAGCAATAGGGAATCTTTCCTTTGATGTGATCCTACCTATGCAGTGCTAATGTGGAACAAAAACATGGAAGAAACCAAAGCATTCAGATCATCTTACAGTGCATAGACATCTTAGCCCCTCCAAGAAAGGACTTTCAGCTATGCACCCTGGAGATTTTGCTAATGTGTTGTGCAGGACCARAACTACTGTAGACAGGTTGAAAAAAGTGAGAAAAAAAAAAAAAAAGAATTTTGGGAATGGAAACTACGCCTTTTAGGAGTTTATTTCCTATTGCTTTACCTTAGTACAATAGCAGCCTGAGGATATCAGGGAAAACAATCTGGGAGTCAGCTGCTTTGTTAAACGTGAGGGATGCGATGGGTTATGATTCAGTTGCCCAACTAGAAGGGGAAAAGGCCAAGGAGACAAACCCACAAGTGCTAGTGTGTTACAACTGCTAAATGCCGTGATAGCCAACTCAAGAGTGTCCTCTGTGCATCTGTATGCAAATGAGCCTCCTGGAATATGCTCCATGAGGGCAGATAGAGGCCACTGTATTATTCCTAACTCTGCAGAAGAGGGAGAGCTGGAATTACTTCTCCATCCAGAACCTAGCATTGCCCTGAACAGAAGCTGCAGCATGGAGTGCTTGGGAAAGTAAYCAAGCAGAGACATGTTTTGACTGTTTGTTTTTTCATGTCGCACACCTTGCTTCCCAACATTACCAGCACTGAAGAAAAACGACTGGGCRCGAAGGAGCTGCATTTGTGAATACTGCTCTAGTGCAGAATGACRTGATGCCTTAGTGCAGGAGAACAGAGGAGGAGGGCACTGAGGCATACCTTTGCCCGGCTCACTTCGGCAAGACTGCCGTGCTCTTGTTCTTGGGATAATGTGCCATCCTACTCACCGTGATGTTGCTCAATTCAGCAGTGAAACACAAAAAGGCAACTCATTGTATAACACAAATTATATTCTTATAGTTTTAGCATCCTAGAGCTGTCTTGCTTTACTTGCAAGTGATCAAGAGTATGAAATGATTTCATTCTAGTTCTCACTAGTCTATTAAAGAAATGCTACCAAGAAAATTAAAGCTAACCCTTTATTATTTAAAATCTCCTCACTACCTTTTTCCTTCAAACCAATTCCAAGTTTCTGTGRGCAATATCTTCAGACAAAAGGGACCACGGCACAGATTAACAAGTTCTACTGGAACAGGAATTGAGAAGTTGGTAAGCTTACTTTCTAATTTATAGACTGAGAGTGAGAACCACTACGGAAAAGATTAAGGTATCACGGTTCAGACAGGTAGGTAGAGAGTGTCACTCCTTTGCACCTCGGAGCAACTTTCTGACTTCTAATTAAAAACAAATCTTCTGAAAAAGCTGCGCGGTTCTTTCTCTTTGGGGGTTCAGTTCTTTGGGCTTTCACTTCTTCAGAACTCCATTGCTTCCTGCCCTAGCTATGTTCAACAGGTGACACACTGGTAACATCTGCAGCAGCTCCCGACTTTGGGCATGTTTCAATCCTGTCGGCTACTTTCAGCTGCCTAGGAATCTTCCAGAAACTTCTCATTGAGCGTGTGTGACGTTGCACCTGGTCAGCCGTTCAGCCACTCAGTGTCACACTCACTGCCTGTAGCTACCTAACGGGAGGGCAGACAGAAGACAGATACAGGCTGTTCTCAGAGCTCTGCAACAAAGGACATGGAGTGCTTGTTGCGAAGAAATTTCTTATCATGAGGCTAGTCAAACCCTGGTCCAGGTTGCCCAGAGGGACTGTGGACTCTCTGTGGAATCTCCTTGGAGATTCAGAATTTGTTCAGGATTTGAGTAGACRTGACCTAAAGCAACCTCGTCTAGGTTGACCCTACTTCAAGCAAGGTTTTGGAACAATTGACTTCCAGATGTTGCTTCCAACCTAAAGTACTCTGTGTATAATAAAAACAAATACAGAAAATGCCTTGGAAAAGTCAATATGAAAATGTGACCAATGAATGCTAAGAAGTTGCCTTGATGATTCCCTTTATAATTCTTTTATTTTTGAGTACCAATATTTTACCATAAGGAGAGAGGTGTGAAGTGTTCCCTACAGCCTGAAAAACTGCCTTTGACATCCTGTCCTCCATGCTGTTACAACTTAGAACTTATCTCCAGCCTAGCAAAGTGATGAACTTTGAATCAAGCTAGTGAATCAAGGTAGTCACTTATCTGGAGTGTCTGCAATTGCTCTTTTTTTTTTTTTTTCCCCTCCACAGGTAGATAGAACCTAAAGTTCATGGGCTCTTTTATCTGCTAATAGATCTGGCTTCTTGGTGATAGGGAATGTGCTGTTTTGGTAAACTTTATCTTGAAATAGGATAAAGCAGAAATAAATCAGACCCAGAGACAGACTAAATTACCTTTGCAAACTACTGACTTCAGAAGTAAGAAGAGAGGTTATTAAAAGTATACACAACATGGAATGGTATAAAGAGGACACCTGGGGCAGTTGTATTTACTCTTTTTCATTATACTAGAAACAAATTTCAGCAAAACTCTGGTGAAAGAAGAGGCAGTGGCAGAAATCAAAAGAAGTTTTCTGATTAGTATCTGTCTAACCAAAGTTCATGACATAGGATAAAATTAAGGGCTGAGARTTAAGGAAGATTCAGGAAACCATATATAATTTATTTGTGGAGRTTTGTGGATTATTATGGTTTGTGCAGAGCCTGGGGATTTAACTCTATCCTCTGATGTATGGCTCTTGACAGTGGACAAGGATGGCTGTCAGTGTGGCAGCTCAGAGTCCTTCACTAGGATGCCTGCCTAAAGCAAAAAGTAATAAGCTTATTACTCATAGCCTAGGAAGCCTATGCATTAATTTTATGTACCTTTACACATAGGAAAGCTATTACAGAAACGTGGGACAGTTTAGGGTTTTTTGGGGGGTGATATGTGGTAAATAACAAAAGAAAGAAAATGGAAAAAACATGGGCTGAAGCTTATTCTACCATTAATAGCAGAAGCAGAGTAAAGCTAATAATGAGTACCCTCTTCTAAAGCTATTTGTCCCAGAAAGATCCAAACCCACGGGGGTACAATATCAAGTTATATCTGTAAAATTTTGTTATCTTRGCAAGATAACATGAATTCCACAAGTTACGTGTGTGTTCAAAAATGAATGCTATACCAAGACTCTTAAAGAAAAAAAAGCACATCAGACTGTTTAGCAATGATAAAAATGAAAGAATTCCTCATGTGGCCTTTACAAGTGTGTAAATATTTTAGAAGCCTAATTGCAAATAAATATTTTATTGCGAATTTCTCTTAAATTCTGTAACTCTTTATCCTACTTCAGCTTGGCCTTCAGTTTTGGAAAACAGGCATGTACATGAAATCCCAGGCTTTAAAACCTGTTCACTTTAAATACTTTAACTGCCCTATTGATTCAACCATGTCTTTCAGTTGTCTGGTAAATATCCCACTTGCTCCAATTCTAATACACTGACCTAAAAATGACTAGATGAAGTGTATGCTGTTTAGAAATCATCTGGAGAGATTATTTTAAAGCTCCTCAAGAATGCCAAACCTCTGAAAAGCTCCCTTTTTGACGTTACAGCCCCTGTAATTCCAGCATCTCTGCTGTATCAAACCAACTTTTTTTGTGACATACACTTTAAAAAAATCTTAGGCAACTCAGATGATTCATTTGTCATTAAATAATTTGTAGTTCATATGTGTATTTTTATGTGGACTGAGCAATGTAAGTGTTCTTCCTTGGAGGTATCTGGAGTAAAAATAAGACCACGTTTCATATTTAGTGGAGAGGCTTGCAGTTTTAAATTAAGACAAGTTTTCTGGTCAAAGTGTTATTTTACTGAGTTGTGGGGTACCCAGCCCACAGAGCAGAAACAGTGCTATCAATAGTGAACAGACACTGGCATCTCACTGATGCCAATGAGCTTATGTTTATTAGGTATGAAGTCTTTGCTGTTTTTTTTTTTTAAATCTTACAAGTAATCGCTTCTGGTATGTAGATGATCCGGATTTATGTATTTGTTTGGAGGCATTTGTATTTATTTGGAGGCTGGACAACTGCCACTCGATGCAGTTTTGTGTACAAAGCTATTATTCCAGAATGATCTGTATGGTTTTAAGAGACACTTCACCCTCTGCAAACATTTAGCAGAGCTGCTGCTTTGTTGGTGCAGGAAACACAAGAGGATCAAGGCTTGAAGAAAGAAGGAACAGAAAAGATGCACAGAGGGTCCCTCCCACACTTCTGAAGGCAACTTTGTGCTGCTTGGCATAAGTTCTACGTATCTTTAATTTTCTTTACCCACCTCTTGCCTTCTATTTATACCAGCACTTAGTAGGATTTATTCCACCAACAGCTTAAATAACTGAAGTCGGCAGTTAGAGCAGATCGTGTACAGCCTTGGCATGTCTTATGGGACCTTGCCAAGAACACGGGGCTCAAGTCACTTCCCTCCACTTTTTCTTCTTTTGAACTGTATTTGCCAAAGCAAACCATCCTTTAGAGACATCTGTTTTCTTTTTACTAATGGAGAATAAAAAATCCAGATGCAGAAAGTTTTAACGAGATACAAAATTAAAGGATAGGCTTTCTTTAAACATACATATGAAGGGCTTTGCAGGGCTGAACACCTCTAGCATTTAAATTCTAAATTTTGGATGTGCTTTGGAAGACTGAATATTTTCAATGCACTGCATGCAGTGTTTGTTAAAACAGTATTCTAGCAAACTGCTTCTGTTTTAATTAGAACATGAAAGAGAATAAAAAAATAGGAAAAAAACTTTGATTATGACTAATTCTTCGATATCCCCCTAGAATTGCAAGATTACCAGTTTTTAATGGTTGGCTTCTACATTGATTGGTTTCCAGGATACAGTGCAAGGAGGTTACATGTGGATGTTGCAAATAGGGCAGGATTAAACTTGTCAGGGTAAAATTTAAAGGAATCTGTAACCATTTTCTTTTCTGAAAGCAATGTAAGTAAAGCTTTTTTCCTTTCCTAATCATTAACTACCCTTAGCACCGGAGCACAAAAGGACAGTTCTTTAGCTCATTGCAGTAGCAGCAAATTTCAACAGGTTGGCCGGACTTAGACTTTGTATGCAACATCTAAATAGGGATATTTTGAAGAAATCACGGCTGAGGTGAGTGCTTAGAATTGCAGACCATGCCATGTGAAGGCCATACTATACAACCCACCCTCCAGAAACGATTCACCCACATACTGGAGAAAACTCAGCAGTGCTGAYGTGACTGTACATCTCTCAGTCCACACGTATGACTGGGGATTACACAGAGTGGTGCAGGTAAGGGAACATGCCCTATCCCTGCATGACTTAAAATATATCAGGAAAAATCTTCAGTAGTATACAACTGAGCAGCAGACTGTAAATTAAATTACAAGCCTAGGCTTCTTAATGCAATTCCTGCATGGGTGGGGGCTGTCTTGAATAAATTGTTTACAGTCAGTGCAGGGTGCCCTATTTCTGATAAACAGGCACTACCTGTGTTATCTCCYCTGAAATAAGAGAGCTTGCTACCAAATTTTACTAAATACCTAAATCAAATCAACTAAGTCTGTTTGAATTCCCGTTGAATTCTTAGTCTGACATAATAAAGTACAATTTTTGGCTGCACTTCACAGATTTCCTACCAGATAGAGGATGTGATGCTCTAAAATGTTGCTATGAATTATTTTAATTAGCTGTTGAAAAATAATAATACTGTCTTGGAATTCCACTGTCTTAGAAATGATGTTTCTCAGATGGGTCTGTGCGTAGACAGAAAGTGATGCTGTTTTAGTTAGAATTGTTTTAGCAAKAATTTTGAGTTTAAAAACTAGCTAAAAATGGAATTAAGGTTAGAGGTGTTTGCACAGATACAGATGCAACACATCTGCAGCACATCCCCATGGCCAGATAGCAGCCAGGCTCAGAAACAAACAAAATAATCCAGGGAGTATCGAAGTGCTTCATCTCACACCACAGTCTTCTGGTGATTTGGTAATATGGTGCAGGACATTGGTATGTCTGTGTTAAAATGGGAGGAAAAGCTTTTCCTTGGGGGATGTTCTGCTGTTTGGCTAGGCCTCTGGTAACTTTAAACTCTTCAAGAAAACAAACCAAGAGAGAAACAACAGCATACAATGAACACTCCAGCGGCATTAGTTGCACTTGAAACCAACTGCTGCTGATACACTACGGTCTAAATGAGAAGCTTCCCAGTTAACCAGATGATTGCCCCGGTATCAGTGGAGCTGCTGCTAACTGCACACCCCGCGCCAGGCCGTGCGTGCCGGCCACACAAGCAACATGTACTCCAAAAAGCCTCTGCTGTGTCCTGCTGCAGTGCAGAGAGGGGCCGCTCCCAACGCAGGGCCTCCACACAACCAAACTGTTAGATTATTTTCYGTTTTGACTCCTTTCCCCTTTTCACTGTCAGCTAACTTTCCAGTGCTTGACGCTTGTGTGTCCAGCGCTGCGCAGGTTTGCCCTGCTGAGAAGCAATGCTTGGTAATGCTGCACGAGACCCTTCTGAAGTTTAGAAGTTTAGGACAGTTGTTCCCACAGGGCGCTTCTGAAATTGAGTTCTATCTCATGAGACTACCCTGCGAGATGGAAGGGTAATTACAGTAGAATACCGGGAGGTTGGCTGTATTTTAAATGCAAAGCAGCACATCTTCAGCTCTCTTCAAGAGCCCATAGCGCTGCTGAGCTCGCACTTGTTCAGTCACCCCGTGCCCCTTCCAGAACCAGCACCGCGGCTCGGGAGCACGCGGCACACAAGGGCCTTGCGGCAGCTGTGGCCTCGGCAGCTTTTTGCCCGGAGAGACCCGAGCTCGTGCCCTGAACTGCCGGGCTCAGCGCRGCGCGGGGAGCCCGCGCTCCCGCCGCCGCTGCGGGAGGACACGGGGCTCCGAGCAGCCCCGCACGGCGCGGCCCGGCCGCGCGGCAGCGCCGGGAACACGGAGGGAGGGCAGCAGGGAAGGAAGCGGAGGCCCCGGGGACACCGCTGCGGGCTCACCTGCCGCCGGCCGCGCCGCTCCGCTCCGCGCCGCCCGCCCGCCTCTCAGCGCGCCCCGCGCAGCACCATGGCCGGGGCCGGGGCGGGCGGAGCGCGGCGCTGCCGCAGTCCGCGCTCACGGGGCGCCGCCGCGCCGTGCTCTGCCGTGCCGCTCCGTGCCGTGCCGCTCCGTGCCGTGCCGCTGCACCGTGCCGCAGCGCTGCCCGCCGCCGTACCGGCTCGGGGGAAAGTAGGTCAGGGCGGCACTGAGCATGCTCGCGGCCGGGCCGGGGGCGGCCCCGGTTCCCCGCGGGGCTCCGCGGGGCGCGGAGCCTGCGGCTCTGGCCCGGCAGAGCCGGCCGGGAGAAGCCCTTGGCCGCGGTGCCTGCGGGGGAAGGCGCTGCGGGACGCGGCTGCTGGGCTGCAGCAGGCGGCTGGCCCGGGGCTCCCCTGTCCCCGCGCACGGCTGGAGCCCTGCGGCAKTACAGCTCGCAACCGCGGGCTGCCGAGCCCCGCCGCAGGAGCTCCCAGCCTCACTCGATTGGTATCCAAACGCCCTGGGTTCCCAGCACGAACAGCTGCCCTTCACCCGCAGCAAATCTGCCCATGCGGCTGTCACTACCGGAGCCGACTGTGCAGCAGCCGCYGTCCGCTGCTCGGGGCGCTCGCGCCGTTCCCCGGCCCCGCTGCCCGTGCTTTCCACTGACCTTGCGGCATCGGGAGGGATGAGGGGCCACCTCCAGACGAGCGTCAGGGCCAAGCCGCAGAGGTCTGTGTTGCAGCCGCCTGTGTCCGTCCTGCAGGCACGCTCYGCTCCGCTCCGCTCTCGATATCCTCCTCCGATTGCTTCCAGGGCAGCACCTGAACCTCCCCCGCTCCTGCGGGGAGGGATCACATCAGAGAGCATTTGCTGAAACTGCCGGAAAAACGTGGCTTACGGCTCCTATTTATAGCAGGGGGAGGCACAGCCGGGGTTACCAGCCGGTGGCGGCCCGAGCAGGTCTGCAGCCTGCGCAGGAGAACGAGCAGGGAGAGCAGCGTCTGCGCGGATGCTGAGCAGGGAGACGGGCTCCGGGGGCTGGATGTGTTACGCCAAAGGCGTGGGCACCACCTCGCACCCAGGCGGAGCACGGGCACATGTTGCCTTTGAACAATGATGACCTTTGCTTTTGGAAACCCATTTATTCATCAGACAATCCCAGAGCAGCTCAGGGACAGAGTCCCCCACCTTAGAAGCTTTAAGTCAAACTGTGCTCTGTTGCTCCCTGAGTGCATAGCACATCTGCTCGAGACAGTGCTGAATTTTGGTATTTGGAGGTGTGGTAAGCTTCTCCTAAGACCCTTGAAAATTACTGTCCCTTCAACCTCTACTGTGTTTYCAATGAGTATAAGCATGTATTGCTGGAGAAAGCCATAGTAGTTTGGATGTCCACTCACTGTTTTGCTGCAGATTTAGCCTTCTTCCAACACTGAGCAATCTTGAAGTGAGCCTACCCCTGACAGCTATGTTATTGCTCCATGCTCTGTGCCGGGAGAYTGCCAGTCTTTGTGTGGCCTGTGCTTCTCCTGTCTCTCACTGTAGCTGCTCTGCAAGCAAGTCAACAGAGTGGTGTGGACATCCTAGCATTAGAAAGCTCCTGTGGCTTCATGCCTAGGAAACATGGGTTTAACATAGAGGCCATAAAAGCTAAAGGCAGTGGCCCACCCTCAAGTCCTGCATCATATTTGATGCTTCCTTCATGTTGTTCTCGTCTTCCCTTGGCATTCTCCCCCTTAGTACCTATGGTGCTTAGCACCAGACTTACAACAGCCCTGAGAAAGATTGCTGAGGTGTCTAGAACGAGCTTCCTGTCTGGCTGCTGTCCCACAGTGAACTCCTGGTGACTAGAGGGACTGCCCTGCAGCGCATCAGGCTGCCTGGCCTGGGGGCAGAGCCTGTCCCTTGYATCCAGCATGAGACATACCCACCCAGGGGTGGGTCACTTGTGCCTCAAACGCCACAGATCTAGATACTCTCCAAAGGCACCGTGCACCCTGCTGGCTAWATTTCAGGTCTTTGGTACATAAGAAAAGCTAGTGGTGACACCCAAGTGGTGACAGACACCAAGTCTGCCAAGCGAGTGGGCAGGTTTCTGGAGATGTTGCTTTCTGTTCCAGCTTTTGGACAGTGCTTGCCCCACGGGTGTGCAGAGAACACTCTGCTCTGAATGGAGCAGGGACTCGCCTGAAGCTCTTCTGAGTGAGTCCTGCAGCTCCWGAGTAGCTATAAAGCCTGCCTGATTTGTCTGGGATTGAATTACTATATGCAGTTGAAAGAGCTTCACCAGTAACATTGAGCATGTTGCTCTTTCGTTTAATAGTATTGTCTGCTGTAGATAAATACTGACATTTTACAGTTAGTGCTGCAGTGAGCAGGTTCTTCTCCCCACCAAAACAGCAGCCAATTACCTAGAGTAAACAGAACTTAGGTATTGCTGGAAGTTGCATTTGAACAAGGTAATCAGGGAAACTGCTGTTAGATCAACAGATTAAATTGTGCGTTTTGCTTAATTGCAGCCTCTCCATCCGCTAGGTGCAGCGGCAAAGAAGGAGCTTGTTTGTTTGCAGAACTACACAAGGCAACAGCAAAGGTCCAAAACAGAAAAGAAARTTTTCAAATGCTATTGACTGAAATAGCCATATTAGCTGGCTTGCCAGTCAGCACAGAGACATGAGATGACGTTCTGCTTAGTAATTACAGTGGCACTTCTCACGTAAAATGGGAAGGAAAATTTGGATCACAGGAAATGCCTTTTTTTTTCAATATGGTGATGCTGCTGTTTTCTTATTTAAGTTTCTGTACCTCAGTAAAACTAGACCTTTCATGAATGCTAAGGAGAAATTAGTACCTTTATTAAGATATACATGCTGAAGGTGCTATATTAATCCCATTTAATTGTTTGCTGAAACAAAGGCTGCGTTTTTGTTTTATCTGTTTCCGTTATCTAAGGTTGTTTCATTAGTCACAGTAATCACTTCATTCCCATCTGAAAGACTGAAAGTTCTGTTTCTTAGGAAAGCTGTGGACACCTTGGCCTTGTCCTACAGCTGATGCAGGCTGCAAGGCAGACCCAGGACTTTTGTCTTCCCAGGAGCTACCYGCCGCACCTCATGTGCCAAACTGGTGAGAGGTGTCAGGGGAGAGGAGAGGAGCCCTTGCCTCCAATCAGACCACGCCGGGGCGGCAACTCCAGAGGAATTTTCTTTATTTTTTACTTTTTATTTTTTAAATAGTGTCCAGTGATTTAAAAAGGACAACACCGGTAGGGAAGAGACCTCTCTGTGTATTGGTTCTTTTTATAGATGTCCTACTCTAAATTGTGTCCTGAAGCATTACCGCTTATATTATTGTTTCTCCCCAACACATTTTGACRTAACTGGAAATAAATTCAAAAATAGGGATAGGGATGAAGTTTTTGATCTTTTGTTCGTTTTCATTTATACACCATGTAACAGTGCAGTTTTGCACTGTGCACTGTTTTTGCACTTTTATCTTTTGCAGTTGTGAAAAACTTTCCAGTTTTGCTGGTCATTTCTTTTGTTCTTTATATACATATGAATAGGAGTGACCAATTAACTTATATTACTTCCTGTATTATAAGGAATGAGCTTATAAAAAGACCTTATTTTCATACCTATATACCTTTATACCCTTCCTCTTTGTTTCTCTCAGAAGGGGAAGAATTCTTGTTGTCTGGTAGAAGGTTTTCTCTGCACTGATCCATTTTCATCACTCATCTCTAGCTACTCGTCTATGCTTACCATGGCATAGACAGATTTCATAGAAAATGAAACAAAAACATCATGTGGTCATGATAACATTATCGTACAGAAAGGCAAAGTATGATTCCTCCTGAAATTTCGCATTTTGTGTTTCCATTGCTCTTTGAGATGGGGGTTATCTAAGGTACATTCCTGTGAGAGGAAGCCCTGCTGTTCCGTAACGTGGACGTGGACGGTTGGTGTAGGAGTTTGTACCTGTGCTGCAGCCTGTCCTGTGCAGGCTCCTCAGGGATGCGTGCCGCAGCAAACCCAACCACCAGGACAGGCTAAAGCAAGGCTAGATACGTCTGCATAAATCATTGGCAGCAGAGGGGAGGGTGAAATCCACACCTCTTGTGCTCCGAAGGGAAAGTTCCACGATGAAGTAACAAAAACCCAGGATCAAAGGGCTTGGCGCCGTTGTTCAGATGTTGCCAAAGCTCTTTAAGGATATGAGGAAGTGAAAGAAGGGCTGGTCAAAGCCCCTCTGTATCCAGCACACAGCAACTTGAAGCGACAAATAAAAATATTAAACTTCCAACTGGATTTTCAAGCTGTTTCCATTTTCTTGGGCTTGTTTTAATTTAATACAATTCTCATATCAGGTTTGAGACCCGCTGCTTCCAGTTTAGATTCAATCCTCCTTCCCTAGTGTGAAGGGGAGCAGACTTCCCATGCACACAAGGTCTGAAACAACACATCTTTAAGGCATGGATACACCAGAATGGATAGAAGGTGCTAACTGCGCTTAAGGGAGTATTCCACATTTAAGTTGAGGCCCAATGAGAGCCCTTCTTGTGGATAAGAATTTTGTTTTCTTTTCTTTTCTCCCCTCAGTGCCTGTCCTCCTGCCCCCATGTTCCTGCCCCATGGCTCCTTATGCCATGCCAAAAGCTACTCTTGCTTTTAGTCCCTGAAAACTGGAGGCAGGGCATTGCTTCAGGGGACCCTGATGAGATGAAACTCTAGGCTAGAAATCAAGACGACTAGAAGGGTCTGAATGCTCTCCTGAAGCATAAAGGAGCTGTTGTCTTAAAATAGCAGTTCCGGATGGCAAATGAATTGGGCTGGACCCTGGAAGAGTCCAAGACCTAAAGGATCAAAACAACTGGCTAACACCTCAGTATCCTCAGATGCCTCTCACTTTAACTCTTTTAATTTCTACACCAAATAATCTTATTTATTTCAAGTTTCTACTGTGTGAAACAGTGTTCATTTTTGTAATCACCTTTGCTGACCTCCTCTGCCTCTATCTCTCCAGCTGAATAAACTTAGGGCAATAAAAATCACTCCACACTACTGACTAGCTTTTGAAGCCTGCGTGCTTCTATTCACTGCATAAACTGAATATTGTACCACCACGGAAACAATCTACAACTGCATATCATAAATGTAAAATAATATGGAAGCAAAGAATACAGTGCTGAATTGCACATGAATGAGCAGATACTGGAGATGCTGCATGACCTTCAGCAGGATTTGGTATTTTTGTCATTGAGAAAGATGAGCCAAATTATTCATGAGAGAGGGAGCGAAGACATGTGATCTAGGAGCATTTGAATTATGTTATTCCTGTGGGAAAAAATCAGGATCATCACTTGAACATTGTCTTCACTATTACAGTCTTACCAGAGTGAGAATTTTTATGTATGTGGCATCCTCTGTTTTTTATTATCTAACTGATCATAGGAATTTATAAATTTATAGTATCAATTGGTGATTTTATTTTATATTTAATAGAGTAAATACTTTAAGAAAAGCTGTGGCTCAGTAAATGTGAAAGTGTCAGTCCTCAGGAGATTAGCTGTAGAATGGGGCAAGCTTTCTAAGGAAGAAAATGTTATAATAATTTAGTATCTTAAAAACAACGTAATAAATGATGATCTTTTAAGGATTTTATAAAATAGAAGCCAGCACTGAACCTATTGCGAGTAAACTATCTTGTAGATGTCCATATAACCTTGGGGCAGTACACCGTCGAGCGACCTGCTTTTGCTCTTGGAAGACATTTTGCTAATCATTTTCAGTAATATTTGTAATTTACCTTTATCATTTTCCCACAGCTTTCTTCCTCTCCAGCTGACAACTCCAGTCATTTCTTAAATGAAACACTCTATTTTCTATCTTTCCAGTTCTACAGTATACATAGTCATGTAAATGAAGCTCATTTTTAATGAAGCTAGAATTGAGGTTCAAGATGTTCTATTACCATAAAATAAAACTTTCCCATTTTCCCTTTTAGATTAGATTAGTTGGAGCAGCGTGTGCTTATCCCTTTGCAGATGCCCTTGCAGATTATTAAGTGTATTCGAACAGAACGTCACCATCAATTCCCTGGGCCTTTCAACCTGAGACCTGTCTTTGTCACAAGGTAACCCTGCCATCTACTGGAACGTCCTTAGAAATGTCTTTTTGTCTTTTAAACTGGACTGAGTTTACAGCTTTTACAGCTGAGTTTACAGTGAGGTGCACTGAGTTTACAGCTTTTACCTTCGGTAAAGGCCATTTCTCCTCTTCCAAGGACAGGCTGATTTCCTGTTGCCTGGAGGAAATGGGCTTCTGAAGTGCATAAATAATGAGTTGCTGGAAACGGGATCCAATGTGTGAAAAAAAAGATCAAATGTGTGGAAAAAAAGGTCCCTCTCAGTCCATTGATGATTTCTCTGTCTGGATTCCCTGGTTTGTCATCCTCCTCCCCAGCAGCACTTTTGGGCAGTGTCCTGGTGCTGTGGGGGCGGGGAGCCCCCGGGGCAGCCTGGAGGTTTCACCCACATGGCTCTGGCTTCTGGTTGATCTGGACGCCAGGGATCAACGGGATTCGTCTGGAGGGCAGGGGCAGCAAGAAGCTGGCAGAGCAGCGAGGAGCTCCGCTGGGGACGCTGGGCGGGTGTCTGYGCATGAAGCCTCTGCCTGCAGATCCTTTGGAAGGAGCTGCTGGGGACATTGCCTTGATCAAAGCGCTCGTSTCCCAACACCTCACATGTTATCTCTGTGCTGGGGCCCCCGCAGAAGGAGCTGGTGGAGATGTGTGTATCAGCACGGGGCTGTGCAGTTGTGCCTGGCTAGGACTGGCCTGCTGACATGACAGCTTCCCTTCAGTAGGTACAAGTTGCTCCAGAAAGCATTTTAAATATAAATGACTTTGCAAAGRGAACATATTAAGCATCTACTTCAGTTTTGTTTTAAAGACTAGATGGAAAAGCAGGCTACAATAGGCAAGTAATTTTAGGGATCATTATGTAAYGACAGGGCTGTACTCAAAATCTCACTGTCCTCTGGATGCAATTTTTTTAAAAAAGATAATATTCTTCAAGAAGACAAGGACCCTGCTATTATGAGGAATTGAGGCAACTTAGATAGTACAAGAGAYCAAAATTGCTATCTACTCTTCATTAAAATTGTCATTTTATAGCTAACCTCTTCATGGAAAGACTTTGAATAGGGTTGGTATTACTCTTAGCTATCAAAAGAAAAAGTAATTGGTCCGAGTCCATTGTGTGAATGTTAATAACATCTCAGTTTTCACCAATACTGAAAAAATATTTTTTTCTTGACATCTAAATGTTTTAGATYTAAATGTTCACATCTAAATATGAAAATATTTTATTTCTTGACATCTATTAGAAGGAAGGAGGGTTGGAATGATCACAGCCTTAGTTAAATTAAGCTGGAAAACATTTTAGATTATTTGGTCTCTCTGACTGCTTATGGAGGATTGTTTCCTACCATATAATAGATGACAATTTTAGATGGCTAGTTCTAAAGCCCCAGACAAGGACTGAAATGGAATGGCCCGATGAACTGCATAATAAGGAGAAGTATAATAAGAAGTGATAAAATCATAAAATGATTTGATGGTATATATGGTGCTTTAACAATTTATACAGGAAATCAGAATCAGAAATCGTTTTTTTTTTTAAAAAATATCCTCATTATGTTATTTGGAAAAGCAAATTTCTCACAAAATGAATTCTTAATCAGACAACTGTTAAATATCTATTGATTTGAGAGTCAACAGAGACTTTGAAAATGAAAAAAATTAAGGGATTATTCACTTAAATGTCATCCATCCTCGTAAATATAAAGCAAGCCTCTCTCTATTGGTCTATGTATTTGATATGTAGTCACATATATATATATATATATATATATGCACCCTAAAGCAGCCCTAAAACCTCAGACTCAGTGCTACCGTGTTAATTACTGAGTTACATTTCATTTTTTAAACCTGCCCTTTCCGTTTTTGCTTGCCGTTCAGAGGATCAAGAAAAAGTTGATCAGAGATGACCGACGTGGTTACATTGCTAGTAATAGTAACAAATGCTAGTAGTATCACTGCTGCTACCCCCTAGTCAGGAGGATTTCTTATTATTTATGTTGTCTGTTTGGAAATGTTTTATGAAGAGATTTTCAGAATTAAACCTTTTGTTGTGGAATGACACTTCTGTTTTAAAAATATCAACATTTTAAGGAAAAGATATTCTGCACTGCAAAAGGGATTTAGCTTTGATGACATTTCTGAATGTAAATCAAGGCCAGCCCAAAGTGTCTCAACCCTACTAGATCTTAGGTCGAGGTTTACAGGGGTTCTGCTGGCTCCCAGTGGTTCCACACCGTGTTTGAGCTCCTCCTGTGGGTCTCTTCCCCCTCACATGCTCTGACAAAAAAAAATGCAGAGGCTCAGACTTTATGTGGGAATTACAGAATTCATCCTCCTGAATGAACCTCTTTGAGATTTAGAGTTCGAGGATTACTGGAGCAGCTAAGTACATGAAGCCACTTGTCTGCATGCAGCGACTTTGCTGAGTATTGCAACCCGTCGGGCTGACCCAGCAATAACACTGCTGGGAGCATTTGCTTTCAGTGGGTTCTTGTCCATGAGCATAATCAAGCATAGTAAAAAGGAAGCAGCAKCATTATGTGTGTGGAGGGCATGAGGGAAGAGATTACAGCTGCAGCCCTTCGTCCTGGGGGCAGGAAATCCTCTGCTGCATCTCAGTCGGCTTTGGTGTATCCTGTAGCAACTCTTTGCCTTGAGCAAAAAACAATGTATATATAAAATATGTCTATATATTAGTAAAGTGAGGACAACAGCTTCATAATTAGATTATAGAGATACTGTTAGGAGGTGAGTGCCGAACGGTCTGGTGTACTTGTGTGTTAAGTATTATTAGGCTATTGTGGGAGTCCGTGGAGTTGCTGCAGGTAAGATCATTGTGGGTTTTGGTGTCTCAGGGAAATTAGAGCCACAGTTTCTACACATCAATAGATGCAGGTTTCTAAGAAATGGCAGTTCACAAGAGAATTTTGCTTTGATCTCTTCATACAGTTTCTCTAGTAATCTCTGACAGTGTCCTAAAAACCTGCTGTTGAAAAATAGGAAGAAATGAATAAAATAAGTGTCATGAAAGAAGAAAAGCTGGAACTGACATCATCCTAGCAGCAGCTGGTAATATACTGAATACTAATATCAAGCTTTAATATGGAGCTGAACTTGCAGCAGTAATGTCATTTCACATGTTAAAAGCCCCAAACAACTTTCTATCTTGCTTTCTCCATCCTGTTCCCTCCTTTGGCACCCTGAGCCTGAATTCTTTCAAGCCATGATCGTCTTGACTCGCTTGCTTAGGATGCCCTATAGGTTGGTTTCTCATGCTGCCGAAGTTATACTTCAATGCAGCAACTTGTCAGTATCTGAAGTATTTTCTGCATGTGATGACCCTGTTCTGAAATGAATAGTATAATCCAGTTGCGGGGTGAAGGGAGAAATGGCCTACCAGCCTGGGACCATCTCCAGCTTCAGAAATGAGCAAATGTAACAATAAAATCTGTGAAAGCTCAGTGTCGAGGAGCACAGCACAAATACGAGCATGACAGAGAAGGTTCAGCTCTTGATAAAAACATCTGGGAGCACTGAAGTGTATCAGAAAAACCCCATGTATTTGTCACTTTGCATTTGTTTCCTCCATGATCTTGCTCTGCAGCCCTGAGCAGTGGACTTGACACTTCAGCAACCCGGTGCTGGGTCTGGCCCACTCTTCTGACACGTGCTGCATTTTATGTTACGGTGCCTCAGAGAACTTTGCAATAATAATCTGTACAACTCAAAGTCACCAGACATTAACAATTATGAATTTGCTAAGACTATGAAAATGAATTAGACTTTCTATGAATAAAGAAAATTGTGAAGGGTTACTAATGAAATAGTGAAGGGTTAAAAATGGGCAGCTTTCCAGAGAGGCACACTAGGGTAGAGAGAAAGCTGTGCATGTGCCATTATCCTCCTTTTTGGTACTCAAGCTGGTGCTGGCCAGCATCAATACACACATTGTGTCCCTGGGCTGCATGTACAAAGGCTGTGAGTGTAAGTGCCACTCCTAGAGCTGCTGAAATCATCAGTASTTTGGCTCAGCTGCTCCTGCCCACTTTGATTCTCGCCCCAAACATCCCCCAGCCTTCCTGACCCCCAGGGTGAGAGTCAGCGAGTGTTTCCAGGTGTTCCTGCCAGCACTGGCCTCACTCTAAGGCACAGCAGAGCAGGGTGTGTGTTCACACGTGCCCAATTTAGGCCTGCTGTCATGTGACTTAAAATGATAATTTGAATGTGTGACTACTCCTAGGACTGTACTAGCCATAAGGTTTAAATATTTAGCGTTTCAGTTCCGGTTGTTCAAAACGCTGCATTTCTCTAAGGATAGACTCCATAGGCTCCTTTCAACACAGAGAAAGGGAATGGTAAACAGTTTGGCTTTAAGATTGTAACAATAAATATATATAGAAATATAAAAATATATAGAAATATATATATAGAAATATAAAAGAAATTTATATTTATGTGCACACACATACCTATGCACATACATACCTATATATACACACATATAGAAAAACTGGTTTTCATGGAGCGGGATTGTCAAGCTGGCTAGACATCATGCGTTCAGAATCTGGGAATCTTTCTTCATTGAAGTGAAATGAAGAAGCACAAATTTAGAGTAAGTGAATGCATTTTAAATGCATGCATTTATGTYTTGTGAGGACATAAAACCAGCGATACTAATTGCGTTGAAGTTGCCACAGGACTGGAAAAGAGGTGTTAACATTTGATTGTGGAGCAGTGGAACCTCTGCTAAGCTTCAGCTTAAAAGACTTGGGAACTCATCAATTATTTAAAACAAATTATTTGCATATGAAGTGTTGGGGCCCACTCCAAGGACGGCCGTACAGTGTCTATTAGCAGGCAGGATGCCTTGTTGGTAGATAACCAGCTTCAAGGCCGACRGTGTACTTGTTCCATCAGCGGATCAAAAACAAAGGCAGCTGTGCGGCTGCTGCGTGACCATGAAGCTGATTGGAGAGTAGCTGTGGCACACTTGCTTTTAGGCATAAAAGGTATTGTATCCGGAACCTTATAGGTAAACTTATAAGGGATTGGATGCCAGCCCTGGAGACAGTGGCAAGACAGAGGCGAGAGGAGAGTGTGTTAATTCATGACTGGTCGGGGCTGCGGCTTACAGCTTACTGTATAAAAGTGTGCTGGAATCTGCAATAAATGGAGCATTGACTTAATCTCTATGAGACTGCGTCTTTGACTCTGGAAGCTCYCTCGCATCAATGAAGGAAAACAGGAGTGGTGGTTTCACAGGGTTCGGTAGGGTAGATGTTGAGTAATTCAGTCGGAGTTTTTAGTTCTTCCCGTAGCCTTCCTCGGAGATTCCCAGATTCCCAGATATTTATGTACTAAAGGTGAAATAAATGATTTTTTGGCTTTCTAAATGGCAACAGACTTGAATCATTTAAAATCTRATTTTGGTAACTCTATTTTTCCTTCTTGTATCTGAGGATCAGACAGCATTTCTGAGTGGTGCTCATCAGATTTAGAAGACTTCTCTACTTGATAGTGTCTTTATAATTACACCTTTAAACCTGCTTCAAGTCAACACTCCGGTCTTGCTAATCTTATCTYTGCAGCAATACTTCTTGGTACTCACTATCTTGTTACCTCTTCAGGGTGGCTTAGAGCTTCAAGCACTTTTTATTTGTGGACCTTTGCTGTGTTGAAGTTATTTAATGCAATCTTGTTAGATTAAATGCCTAATGGAGGTAAATGCGAACAATGGATCAGATCCAAATTCCTGTAATAATTGTGTGATTCCATATGCCCATTCYTTGCAAAGCTTTTGTCCTGTGAAGAAAGTATCACATAACTCATAGCATCCTCAGAGCAACAGAAATTCACAATTTGGGCAAACATAATCCATATTATAATCCACAAAAACATTCTAATGACAGGATGGTGCTGCTCTGCCAAGCCTGGCTGGGGAAGAATAAATAAAAGGTGGGAAGGGATTTAAGCAAAATATTTTTATTGATGCCACAGCCTTCCAGCACTGTAATAATGGAAGAAGTTTCTAGCTGAGCRAGATTTCATCTGTAGGTCTGGAGGGAACGTATTACAAATTGTTGTGGCCACATATTGTGCAGGAACCAAGCAGTTCTGTATTCATATATTTTTCTGGAGCCTGGGTCAGGTGAGATACTCAGTTCAACATAACTTAAACACTGCTTGTTTTTAAACAGTGGCATCCATTTGCCCTGCCTTTCCTGGTGAAAGATGCAGCTTTTAGATTAAACATCCTCTGGAGGAATTGCCCTGGAGGAACTGGGAGCACCTCTGGACAAGAGGCCTCTTAGCTCCCTGCTTTTACACAGTGTAACTGCCTCCTGTGGCCTGGAGGCTCCRTGGCAGTCAAAGGCAACTTGGGGCAAGTACGTTGCCAGTACGTTGCGTGCCTCTATTCAGCTGGCGTGGGATGATCCACGTGCTTTGCTGAAAACTGAGGTGCTTTACTTCCCTCTTTTTGCTCTCCTGCTATGCATAGAATGAGATAGAAACTTTATCTGTGTGTATGTGTCTTTGTTTGTTTGTTTTTTAATGTATATATCCGGGTAATTACAAATAAGGGCTCACCTCTGTGAAGGTGCTGATGTGCTTAGCTGAAGCCTGTGCAAGTCTCTGTCACCTGAGCCTAGCAATCACCATTCACATGGGATGCAAGGACTTGCTGGTGATGTCTGCTGGTTGGTCTTTGTCTCTGCTAAATAGCAGTAATAATAAGAAACCCTGCTTGCCAAGGACAAGCACCAAGGAAGCATAACTCTGTGGATTTGTTTCTGTCAAGTACTACCAGTAACAGGTCACTCTGTAGTCACTCATAGAAGAACTAAAGAAAAAAAAAAGAATAACACCTGATTCCACTAGAAATTTCCACTGTCAAAATCGGCCTCGAACACTGCAGAAGGCAAATGGCTTGCTTGTCCCGTCACAAGAAGGAAGATGCTATTAAACCCATTTGATGGAGTGCTGCTCCTCTGCTGATTGCTGCTGTGTAGCTGCAGGCTTGCAGCCCATGGTACTCTGGCATTAAGACACGCCGGCAACAAGGAATAATAAAGAGTAGAGGATGGTCATTCCCATGGCCAGGACACTGTATGGGATGTAGGAAGCAGCAGAGCTGCCGAGGCAGCCGGACAGGCTCAGCAGCCGCGCTCGCAGCACAGCCACAGCCAGCAGTTGTATTTTCTACACGTAAACACCAACGAGTTTAAGCAGCTCTTGAGTTTATGTGCATGCAATTAAAAACAAAGAGTTTCAGTCTTGCAAAAAAGGGTTTTGTGAGCTCAAATTCTAACACTGGTGAATGACAGCCTGGATGGCCTCTATCTGCCAGAAAAGTAYTAAAAACAAAGCATTCTTTCAATATGTCTGACTGTTTACATCTGTAAACTGGGACAGATGGAAAATATATTGCTCCTGGTGAAAGAAACTGTTCGTGACAGGAATACTAAAAAATACAAGCAAATACTTAACTATTCATACTGAGAAAATAATACAGGTCATTGTCTTTTCTAAGAAAATGCAAATCTTGCAAAGCAAAAAGGAAACTTTCTGA
This sequence comes from Nothoprocta perdicaria, assembly GCF_003342845.1. NCBI lineage: Eukaryota > Metazoa > Chordata > Aves > Tinamiformes > Tinamidae > Nothoprocta > Nothoprocta perdicaria. The sequence goes on from NW_020455821.1 coordinate 601,040, forward strand.
TAAGAAACTGTTTTTCTAAGGGTTTTTTTTTTTTTTTTCCCTTCTCTATTCCCTTAGCACACTGATGGGGAGGAGGTAGCATCACCAGTGACAGTGGAATAAGAGCCAAGGCTATTCAAGCTTATTGCTCCTGGGGCTGTTTTTGTTTTATTGCTCTCTGTATACGCAGTCACTGGGGAAATTGAGAAATGGCTACAGGCTGAAGAGATTGCTATGTTTTCTAACATCTGCAACATGCAGAATCAGGATTTTCAGAGTTATGCTCTGGTTCAGTAAATTGGTTTATGTTAATCTTGCCAGTCCTCTGCTGTTGAGCTTGCCAGAACCATGTGTGTGCATGCGCGCGCACACACACACACACACACACACACACACACACACACACACGGAAGCCTTTTACTTTCTGCAAAAAAATACAACTAGTTTTTATAGACTCAGATTTGAGGCAATCGGAGTTCTCTTTTCCAGGAGAGAGACGCTCCTTCCTCCAGGGCTGTTGCCCACCCTTGTTCCAGGACATGTCCCCTTTGGTTTTCTTGCTGCAGCGTGGGGCCCCGCAGGCTCTGCGCCAGGTGCGAYGCACGTGGAGAACCCGGCCTTTCCCGTCTGCTGATGCAGCTGGATGGCAGGGATTTTAGGGCTGGTGTACCAAGCTGGGCCTGGTTAAAAGCTTCAGCACCCCAAATGTGGGAGCTGAACTCCTGGGCCAGGTATTCTGCCTCTGTTAATGAGTGATTTGGCTGGGGGGAAAGTGCACACAGCTCCTGATAAAACTTTTGCCTTCAAAGTTCAGCACTAGTCAAACGTAGAGAAAGATATTGTACAAAGTTATACATAAGTCAAGAAATGGAAATATCTTCACGTTAATATTTTCCAGGTCACATCACCAGGTCACATCAGGGCACATTCATTTGCAATATCAAAGTCTGACAATGTACATTAAAATATATATATATATATATAAAACATTATAATTTTGAAAGTATTCTCCGAATTCTGTACAGTTAATGGGATCTTCTGGCATCAGTCAGATTTGTCAACGAACTTCTGGGCTATTAATTCTGAAAGAGAATCAACAAGAACTTTATCCTACTTCCATAGTAATATGTGAGCTTTATGTAGCCACACAGATATTGGAAAATGAGTGTTCATAGTTCAGAGCAGTTCTGATATTTATCCTCCAGGGTGAAGGATCCAGATTTCAATGGCAAGATTGAAAATATCGCACGTCTGTAAACCACAACTTTTCAAATACAAGGTTTCACACAGCAGTTATTACAGAATAAAGTCCTGGGCACTCAGAAATGAGTCTCTGGACTCATTTCTGCTCACTGTAGCACTTGCTGCTGGAAACACTTCTGCAGCGGTCGGTGCCACAACGAAGGTAGGGCTGGAAGAGCCACTGCCGGGCGACCTCTCCTTTCCTCCCTCTCTTCCCCACATGGAGATTGTGCYGCTTGCATCACGTGGCTATGAATGAAAGTGGCTTTTTGGTTTGGGAAAGCTCACAAAAAGAAGGGAAAATGGCTCTCTGTCCATCATGTCTTATCTACCAGGCCCTGTTGTTTGGCATTTTCCTTTTGTCTCCAGACAGATTTCTGCAGCAAAGTTTAATTTCAATGAACAGTCTGTCCCAGGTGACTAAAACTGCATTTTAAGACATTCAGGGAAAGAGTAGGTAGAGTGTAAGATTCTGCTGTCATTGTTCAATTGGTATTGTTCAGGAAATTAATTTCATTTCTGATGTTTCTCAATAGTCAGAGAAAAAAAAATCCAACTCTCTCTAAATTAAATTACCAGATTGTAAGAGGATCTAATGTGCAGCAAGTGGAACTGCATTTTGCTTACATTCAGCTAAATTAACATTTAGATGCTAGAAAGCTAAGTGTATTATTCAACAGAAGTATATTATTTAACACATCACCATCATAAAGCTTGCTTAATGATGATATTTTGATTGCATTTTTCTAAGTCTGGTTTAACAATGATGACAGTATTTGCACAAGAACAGTAATCAGTCTTGTACAATACATTTATTCCTCTGTAAAACATAAGAACTATATTATTTTAATTAAACAATTATGTCAACTCATTCTGTTGTGTGCTTTTTTTTCTGAATTGAGCATGAAATGAAAATTCAYGTTTTTACTGATAATAGCAAAATCAGAGCTTTCAAAATTACTGTGTACAATTAAGAAACAAGTTTGAAAAGCAGCAAATTAGCTGCTAAGCATCGGTGTGCGGACAGCCTGAGCAGTCTGGACTCCTTCGGCACCATCGCAAAGTGTAAAAACTGTCAGGTCTCTTTTTCTGAAGGACCCTGGGACAGATGGTGCGAGTGCCGTGCTCGGCGCGCGGGCGCTGCTGGAGAAGGGAAGGGAAGGAGCGGGACAAGGGGCTGCCAGAGCCCTGCCCCTGGCCGTGTCCTGCCCCGCAGCGCCTGCTGARAGCTCTGTGCTTGAGGCAAGTGTCTGCTGCTTGGGACAATAAATACGAGGGCTTAGAGTTTGGAACATTATTTTTTATTTTATTTTTTCCTTGCTTTGTACATTCGATAGTGCGCTACATCTTCTGTTCAGTTACTCAGGCTTCCCATTCTAAAAAAGGGAATGCTGAGCTAAGAGAGCAGCAAGCAGTTCTGCTAGCACATACACATGCCTTTGCATTCCAGAGGTTTCCTAACAAAGGCACAGAATAATTATTCACAGGCTGAAATAGAAGCCATGAACCAGAAAACCTTTTAAAAACTAGGAAATAAGCTGCAAAACCCATACAAATTGCAAGGAACCTTTGGTCAAATAATTTTAACTGTAACCACAGCCTAATTTTGCTGGATCAGGTTCAGATTTTTAATGTCCTTACGTCAGCTTGACCTTACAAAGTTAGTAAAACTAAAGTAAACTTTAGTAAAACTAAATACTGATCTTCAGATCTTCAAACCCAGAGGCCAAAAAGGCAGTAGGAGAAGTGCCATACACACAAAAACAACTGCAGCATAAGGTGCCAGAGGAATATAGCATTTAGGATTAAAAAAAAATTGKCTCAGATGACCTCAGGTACAGCTGTCTATGTACCTGACTACCCTCTTTTCTGACCAAAACAGGAAACAAAACAAAAGCCCAAGACACACCAAAAGATCAATTCAAACAAAACCATGGATTAACTGGAAAGAACATTTTGCTTTTGAATATTTTTAAAACTTTGGAATTGGAATAAATTTAGTAATGCAAACTCCTGTCAAAAAAATAAAGCAAATAGTTTTTCGTTCTTAATGAAAATATGTGTACATTTAAATAAATGTGCCACAACTTACAGCCAAATAAAATGATTCTAACTGTGGTCCTAAGAGATTTCTCTTAGCTTAATTAAAGACTTGAGATCAATTCATAACATTTCTTGAATGTAGCTAATATAAAAGTTGTAGGAGTTTTTGTGTTTTTAGGGCTTAATAAGKYAGAGAGCTTAGCGAAAGTAGATGATATAGTATAGCATAGGGCATAGAGCTTAGGGCATGGCGCTCGGAAGATCTCGCGATGTCACGGGAGTTAGGAGCRTAATTAATTTATGCAGTTTACTGATAACCCCATGCCATACAAGGCGAAAAKTWGAAATTAGTCTCCCGATTGGGCAGTAGGTGAGTTTCTGCATTCAGCTGGAGTATATAGGCAGACTGAACTGCGCAATAATCGCCATTTTGCCGCATCCCCCATAGTGGTGTCTGTGCTCTAGGGCCCTGGGGCGCGGACAACCCCAGGTCAGTCCGGCTAGCGAACAAGGCTTGCCGACCCTCGTCAGCAACAAAAAGTAGTGTCCTTTCTTCATAAAAAGAAATGTACTGATCCCAAAGTGAAAAGAAACTACTTCTGTACATTGAGTGAATTCAAAATATCTTCCCATTCACAATTAAAAATGACTGTACGTGCTGATTCGTAGCAGATCAGAACAAAATYGGATTTTCCTACACACACAATTTAAAAAGAGGAAATGTTTGTAAAATGTTGTAAGACTTTGTAAAACCTCATGTTAAAATTTTGATTTTTTTTGAAATTCACTCAAGATTTTCTCAAAATAATCTGAAAGATGTTTTCAAAAAATAAACTGTGGAACACACACCTCAATGTTGGCTATTTCTCACTGCATGGTTCTTAAAATATTCAGTACTCACACTGACATCTTGAACGTGCTCTAGGGTTKTTTTTTTTTAATAGTATCACTGTCATGAAAAGTTGTATATAGTAATTATTAAAATATCCATGCCTACATTCTCTACAAACCTTTTTGGGATRCTGATTGTGTAAGTTTGGAAACCAACCACTGGTACCACCTAAGGGAACATCCACTGCATCGTGCTGGCTTTTCAGTGTTCTAATGAAATCTGATGTTATTAATTAAATGTTTTCTGGAAATGATGTGGATTGCTCAAAGTGCCTTTTCATATAGCTTCTTTTATAAGGTCAGCCAGTCTCTTGAAAGCCTGCAATGACACAAAGATGGTTCCCATTTATGTTACAGCATTACTTAAATAGTCAATATACTTAATCTTTAAAACTACTAAAACGACCCTAAACATAGATGAACCCAGTATTTTAAATTCTGCTGATATTTGCTGTTTTGCTTTGTTGTTTTTCACAATGTGTATGGGCTTTTAATCATAGTGTGGATAGACTGAACTTCTACTCTTCTAATAAAAACAAAAAAGTAGAGTTTTCTGAAAGAGAACATCAACATATGTTGATATTCAGAGGTTATCCAGAGTTCAGAGGCAACGAAAGAACTGTATTTTTAATACAATTAATGTGCTCTGGAAGAGTATTTCTTATAACTAYACATCAATATAAAGGGCTGGAATTTGCAATGGTGAAAGGCCGAATAGTTGAGGGAGGGAACATAAAAAAGCACCATTCCAGCATGATACAGTTTGRATGTCAATAGTATAGTTAGGAATTTATTTCAGTAATTATAGAAGAAATAGGAAACAGAAACACACATCTGTTACAAACCTTCACAACGGAAAGTACAGCTAAAARTAGTGAACAGTTTGAAGAGTCTGAATCAAAGGGGTACTCTATCTGCACAAATAACCGTATCATAGTTACTGATATAGCCAAATAATAGCCAAACATTCCCCAAACAAAGAGATTAGTTCCCAAGTAATGAAATATGGGGCCTACCTGTCTTCTATAAAGGAAAAAAACAGTATTCCTTTTTAATATGGACTGGCAASACACACACAAAAAGAAATGCAAGTTTTCTTATTTGAGGAATGGAAAGTTTGGAAAAGAAAGATACAGGCTATCTGTTCCTGCTAATGCTAAAGCAAGTAGCAACATTCCTCCGATTTCAGTGAAGTGTTTGGAATAATGGCTGTCATGATTAAGTGTCAGAAAATCAAAAAGGATGGGACACAAAACATTATGGGGTCCCAAAAACGTGGTTCCTTCCAGGTCTATTGAATATGAGTATCTTGCCTAAGCAGCAGCTGATATTGCTTCATGAGCGCTGTGTAATTGCCCAAGATTACCAGAACAAGTACGCTAACAGACTAAAATMACATAATGACAAGTAAGTGAAAATATGGGAGCATTGTTGTGTGAGAAACTGTTCTTCAGAAGGATGCAGAAAATACCCATCTCACTTACTTGATCCATCTGGGCTGGGGAAGACAGAGAGAAGGAGGCTCGGACGTAAGCACTAGGCTCTGAAATATCAATATTGAATGCTCCGCCGGGAACCAGCAACACCTGAGAAAAATTGATTAATCATTCAGCTATAAGCATTCCTTTGTACAATGTTAAATTAAATCTGAGAAGACTTATCGCTGGCAGATTTTTTTTTAGAATATTTTCTCTACTCAAAAAGAGAAGCTCAAAATATAAAGACTGGAATCAAGACTTCTCATAACAAAACTAAAGGAGTCTGTAAAAACCACAGGATAGCTCACAGGTCTGGCTTATCACCACAATGCTCCTCTGAAGGGTGATGTAGTTTTTGCAGTAGACAGGGTTGACTATTACAAACTGTGAAAATAAAATCACATTTAATTTATCCTACTGAAGAGATACAGTGGACAGCCTGCATTGGTTGTGTGTGTGTAAATCATATATATTATACTATATAYTATATATAATGGGATTAACTTAAGCAAATATTAACATTTGAATACAGGCATGAAAGTATTTCATTAGTGAGTCACTACACTGTGTGGCAATGTCTGAAACAAAACTGGCAGACTTAGTGATTATGCACAGCAAGCTCCCTCTTTTTCATAAAAGCACATGTATGCGCACAGAGCTAGAAAATTTTTCCTCATTCCATTTTAACATCAGAAGCCATTAAGTCATAGTTCATACTTCTTTCTGCAAAGCCTTTTCCATGATCAGCTGCTGTGTATCAGAAATTCCCTTTATTTTGATCCATAAGAACATTCCTGCAGCAGGAGGATACCATTCTGCCAAGCCTAKGGACAGAGAAAACAGCAGAATCAAGAAAAAAATCCTCCCGCCCCATCTGTAATCAGTGTATCATAGATTCAGTGAGCTTGTAAATTTGTTGCTCAAATAATCTCACAATAWATTCTCACAATTCACCTTAAGAAAACCCAGTGCTATTATATTCTTTTCATTCTTGGGGAACTGAGGCAAGAGAGCCTAAATCCCTAGTCACTTAGAATCATGGAGAAAAAGATGAAATATTTCTTACATAAAAATCTGGAATTAGCAAAACTAAGTACATTAAAGGATGGGTGATACACAAATACCCCTAGCTCAGTCGGTCAGTTCATAGTTATTGTTGATTCCACCTTAGACTAACTAAAAGGAGGGGCACCAACAACTGTTGATGATATTCTTTCAGTGCTCGGCAATTAACCATGAATGGGGACATCTGAAATTAATTTATGACAAAAAAAAAAAAAAAAAAAAAAAAGCTTATCATTGCTATTATACATATCATTTATATATTCTGTTAAATTGCTCTGAAGCAATTTCTGTGAAACTGCTTTACACAGTAATGTAACAGACTTTTTCTCATCGTTCTCTCCTGGTTCTGTTTCAGGTAAGCATGAAAACAATGCCACTAAATAATTTGTCCTAAGCTGAATATTTAATGCCATAGGTTTGTTTATAGTGTCTAGCTATCACAGCAGTCAGGAGATGAAATTTACAGTGATTTTTTTCTTGAATGTGAAGATGATAAACAGCTAGAAAAAAAMCTAAGGAATTAGCTGTGTTGCCCACACTGACCTTTTAGCCATTTGTCAGCAGCACTGAGCATGGCATCCCGCTGGGTTCTGTAGAACTCCACCACCCTGAAGGCAAATATTCAAAGTCACAGTCCCATAGCACTAGAGGCTTCCCCTGTTTCCAAAGGCAGCAGCAAAACTTTTGTACTTGAATAACCAAGGTAAACATGCAGTTGAAAGCAGAGCATATCCAAGATGGGCACAGTACAATTTATTGGGTATATGAAACTTTATATGTCTCCTGTAAATCCTGAGTGCTTCACTATGTCTCCAGTGAAACAGGGATCAATTAGAGGCAGGAGTTGCTTTTGCACCTGTTTTYCCAGGCCTTCCACATGCAATGGGCAGCACACTTGCTCTACTTTTTATTCTTTCTGTCTGTTGGATGCAAGCCTTGCTATCAGAACATAAAAAGCAGAACAGGCATACAGAAAAAGACGAAGGACTTAAAGGTGTGCAAAAGCACATGCGCAGTATTTATGCAYTTGGCCTGAAATTGTGTAATAGCTGTATGTGGAAAAGGTATTTCACAAAGTAAACAAATCATTTGATAAACTTGTCATGACCATCTGACAGCTTCCTCTGTTCTAAACCGTTGAAGCTATCTCCCTCACAACTGAAGCAAAACTTCCTAATAATTTGATGTCATACGGGCAGAAAGAAAGGAGCATAACCACAAGTGAAAACAGGAGCAAATCTTGTGCGGTGACTACTTGTGTTGACATAAATGGATACAGCTTTGATTCTGCAGTGTCAAGAAAAGTGCAGAAGGTTCAGAAGAAGTGCCTGGGGTGGACTTGATAACTCTATTTCATGCAAAAGTGTTCTCTATAGAGCTCCCATATTTAGCAGTTTGATTAATTTCACAGTTACAAGTGTCCTATTTTTTTTTTAACATTCTCTGATGCTAACACCATCAAAAGCTAATATAGTCTAATATACTACAATCTGAATGAAATGGTAAAACATTTTCATGGTTTCACCACACCACAAATTCTTTTGTGATTTTTTTTTTCGCCGTTGCTGGTGTCCTTTTATTTTCATGATGGAATGAAATCCTAAGTCCCAGAGAGGCAGGACTTTTACAGGAATGTCAATGCGCTAAACATTGCACTAAATCTTACTCTGAAGCATGGGCCAACAAACCACCCTTGGCCATCATTGAAATCACCTGGCTTTAGTTACCTGTTGAGTTTAATCACTAAGACACATGGCAAAGGTACCTAAAGGTTATAAAGGGTTGGAGCTAGGCCCATATCCACTCTTTGCCTTATGCTCAGTAGGAAGAAAGTTCCCTTGACTAGAGAGTAGCGATGCTTGCCTGCAAGAAACATAAGGTAGGCTAAGAGGTTCACAGAGGGTGTATTTCTTTAATAGCTTAAAGATGAGCTAATGTGTCATCTGAGCTCCTCTGCAACATCTACTCATGTTTTTTTTTTAATTGTGTGTGTGTGTGTGTGTGTGTGTGTATACTGTGATACCTAAAACAAACCAAGCCAAGGCTGGTGTCTGTTGTTTTTTTTTTTTTTTTTTTTTTTTTTTTTTTTCAGATAGTGATGCTTATGGTAGAGGCGGTAGACAGATGGTTGAGGATAAAGGTGGCCGTTAAAGTCAAATACAGTATTTTTTCTTATGCTTTTGTCATGCTCCTGTAAAAGGTCTCTGCGAAGTAGGACATGCTGCCCAATAACGTGAGAACCTGGCAATTCTAGYGATTCCTTAGAAATGATCTGTAAATACTGTGAGAAACTATGCTTCTCAGGAGTAGCAGATGAAATGCAAATGTGTGTTGGTCCCTATATAAAAAATGCCTTGTAGGGTCACACTAGTATAGCAGGGTCCATCTTAGCCCTGGATTGGCAATGGACAGAGATAATGGGAGACTGGGAGCCCTGTCTCCAGATTCCCTAACTACTGCATTAGGGATATTAGAGGGTAAATTCCTGCCAGGCTAGTGAGACAAGGTTTCACTTTGTGGGTTTGGTGATCACATTCTTTCTCTAACCTCAGCACTTCATGAAGGATGAAACTTCTACTTGCTGAGCTGTAAGGCCAGGCCTCCTTGGGCCCTTTTCAAATGGGAGTTGCATAGTCACTGTCTGACAGGACTGGCACATTGTAAGTCTGCAGTGACACCTCACRTGCTCTAAGTTGCTGGCGACCTTGCTTATCCATTTGGTCTAATATTACTCGGGTATCTTCAAAGTGGTGTCATTTCTCTGACTGCTTACTGCAAAGAATGCTTGTTGTAAATAACAAAATGCCGCAAGCAYGCAAACTGATAGGTGATGGGATTTGGCATATGACGTGGTCCTACCTGTCTATATGCTCCAAGAAACCCTTTTCTCCCCATTGCTGAAGAAGCTGTGATATCACAATCTAAAGAAATGAAAAGAAATGCACCATTAGTACTGTGTGGTAAATAAGACTTTTCCTCAATTGCCAAATGACGTGTATGTTAGTGAGATATCCACATGGGCAAGAAGGTGCATGAAGGGTCTCTAGGAACAGCAGCCTTACTAAAAACCAGCCCGAGGTGCAGAGCACCTACAAAAGCCGTTCAGCATCGTTTGCTATGAGCTAGGATCTAGTGTCTGTCTTGGGGACAGTGCAGGGTTGGTGGGACTTGCCTGCGTGAAGGTGCTGGTGTGCATTGTGGATACTTGGATGTGCAGGATGACTCTGTCGATCAGAGGCTTCGGGCCGGTCAGAAAGCCTATTCTCAACCTAGAAGAAAGAGTAAAAGATTACTGTAAAAAAAGTGTGCTGATTCTTTGTGTGACTTGCTGGTAAACTTGTTACTCAGAAAACATGCAAGTACTTAGTAGTATCATGAGGATCGTTCAGACGTTAAAGTTTGTGCAACTTATGAGCTGAATCTCCAAATCATGAAATTAGCATTAAAACTTTGAAAAAGTGTTTTCATATTTGCCTCTTAGTCCTGAGACTTCAGGACATATCTCATGTTTTTAAGCTTTTCTCTAAGGCTAAACTAAAAAGGCTACATGAATCAAAGGGAAGAAAGATTTTTTCACATAGTCAAAAATAATGGATGCTTTATGAAAAAGCAGAGGGGAGCTTCCAAGTCAGGTTTACTTGTTCTTACTCCTTTTTAGCACTGCAGAATAAATAGAATTTATACAGATTAACTAATCTTATTCATGTGTCAATGCTTATGACCCATCTTTACTCACAGATGGAGTGGTGTTTTTATTTGAAGAAAAATAGAATCARTGAGCTCATATGTTCCACATAYGTTCATGTTCCACAGGAACTYAAGGAAGCATTTCTTCACTGTGAGGGTGACAAAGCACTGGAACAGGCTGCCCAGAGAGGTTGTGGAGTCTCCTTCTYTGGAGATCTTTAAAACCCGCTTGGATGCAGCCCTGTGCCACGTGCTCTAGGTGACCCTGYGTGAGCAGGGGGGTTGGACTTGATGACCTCTGAGGTCCCTTCCAACCTTCGGCATTCTATGATTCTATCATTCTATGAYATGTCTTTGACAAAGATAAAATTGCATCATGCCTTTTCTGCAGGGTCACTTCTGAAAGTGCAACTATACATCACGTTGTCTCCTCATTCCCTCAGGAAAGGAGTTACAATCCACTAGCTGGCAGTGTAGAACTCATTACTTTCTCATATCTATTAAAATAATAAATGAAAGATAAAAATCAAGTGTGTTGATTTCCATGAAATGGAAAACAGCTAGCTTAGTTTTTCAGGCAGGCAGAGATAACTTGAAAGAAATGTAAAGCTAGAAGACAAGAGAGGTCAGCATAACTCCCTGAATGGGCTATGGGGGAGAATGATGTCATCATTTTTCTTCTAATGCTGTGAAGTGTCTAACAGAGTTATCAGGAATGAAAAAAAAGACAGGAAGAAGTAGAAAAAGATAAGGAAAGTAACAAGGSAGCAAAGCTTCTACAAGTTCCAAGAACAGAGCTGGAATCCAGCATGCCTATGCAGTGCCTGTAAGAAAGGGTGCTCTGGGCAGAGTTACTTAACAATGAACATCAGAAGAGAAGTGGACTCTGGAGTTACATGACTGCCAGGAAATGGCATGGAAAGGAAGCAGAACTGCAGATCTAAAAGTATTTTCCAGAAACATGTAGGTATTAGTTGAGAAGTATGGCAYATCTCTGATCATTTTGCATATACTGTTAGTCTTGTGCCCGAAACAACAGCCAATGCTGAGCAGTCTGAAACTGGCCTTACCCTGATGACAGAATTTTAGAGAAAGAGTCAGTCCTGATAACTCGGCCATCCACGTCCATTGAAAGGAAAGTTGGAGCCCATGGCTTGGAAGAAAAATAAAAAAAGTAAAATTCAAATGGCTAATGAGGATTATGATGGAATTACTTCATTTACTATGAAGACATGATTATTTCTTAAAGTAGTTCTTATGATGGTAAATATTTTATTGCATTTATCTCTTGAATGTTCGTCTGTAACTCATGGACAGATGATTGTTTGGATTAGCTTTCTGGGATGTGATGATAACATTCTGTGAGTCAACAAAAATCAGCCTTGCTGTGTGGTGTTTTATTCACTGCTCTGTACACAAGTGCTCAAGTTTTGGTATGATGCTGTAAACAGAACAGACAATGCATTTCCTGACAAGTTTTTTAAGGCTTATGCAGAAAGATACTGTAAGATTCAAAGATGAGTCCCACTGGCTTTTAGCTTTATCTTAAAGAAAACAGAAGATATCACTTAATTTTGAGGATCTTATTGGGATCAACACTCTTACCAGGTATTCTATTTCTTTTACACCTCCCCTCCTATTCTCTTAAAATGACAGTTATATAAATAAAGAATCTTTTATTGCCTCTTCCCACAAAAAGACCTTTTTTTCAAAATGGAAAATATTAAATTTTAGCTTCTAATAATACTTTACTGCCTTATAAGTCCTGCTTTTACTCAAGTTAGATACTTCAGCAGACTTTGCAACTGTAGATGCACATGTGCAGATGGCTGAACACTAGATCATTATCCACTTGCAGAAAAGAAGCTGCCTGTCCAGTGCTACTTTCTATGGCCTGTCAGGGAGCTCCCTTGGGGTCTCCATAAGACAAGGACTGCAAAAAGGATATGGCAGATGAGGAGCTATGGAATAAGAGACTAACTAAAGTGAAAGGAATATTAAGAGGCTGCTACTTTGAAGTGCTGYTTCTGTGGGGCATGTGCTCTGTTCTGGAGACAGACAACCCTTGTTGTTTTCTGGCTAATGAGGAACTATTATATTTTACTATATAGTGCTTGAGAAATGTCAATWGTAATGGTTAACAGGACTGAAGTGAAAATGCCTCACAGGACAACTGTTGAAAGTAACAAAGAAATGAAATGACTGTTAGGCCTACAATTAATTTGTCAGGAAATGGAGGAGAAGCATGCAGGCACACCATGGCTCAAACACTAGTTCTCTTCTGGACTGGAAAAGAAAGTACTAAGATATGTTGAAAAAAATACCTTTTCAAACTGAAGAAAGTAGTAAGGATCATCTTCTATTATAAGGAAATCATATTTTCTTGCAAGCTAAAAAAAGAAATGAATATTAARATCTTACTGAGTAAAGATGTTGCAAATTCAATTATTCACACATTCTGCATGTATACTTCCAGGACCATATTGTTCTCATGTATTGCTGATTCACTACATGCTACGTCATATCAAGAGAAGCTTTCAAATGCCAGAGTTGGTTATCAAGCAATTATAAGGGAAAAACTAGTACCTGCACTACAAGGACAGGTMTATAAGTGAAGGTCTCTTCCACGTAGTGCTCTTTCTTTGCAGGACACATGCAGTAAGCCCYGTTTGAAGCTCATGGGAAATATACCAGCTAGGAATGGGCTACTTCAGCAAGAAAAAAATATCTAATGCATAATCTACCTCTGCAGACTTGTCACAAAAGAGTTTCTGCTGGAAACAAGCACTGGGAAGAATAAGTAACAGGCTAAAAGGACACGTGCAAGGTACCCTCAACTGAAACAAGACTTGGTTGCTTCCATGTACAGGATGCGTCGGGCCTCAGCTACGTACCTCGTATATCTCCTTCTTGCGCTCTGTGGTCAGAGAGTTTCCAGTTGGGTTGCAACCATTTGGAATAGTGTATAGGAATTTAGGAATATTGTGGTTGCAGTTTTTTACATCTTCTGGGCTCCATGCAGATAGAATTTCCTTCAGAGCTTTTGGAATAATGCCATGCTGGTCACTAGGCACATTAATTATGTTACAACCCAAAGGTCTCAGCTGTTGATAGGGAGGAACAAAACTGTCACAATCCTGTAATTCTAAAATCTTCATTTTGTCATTAACATGGCAAAATTTCAGTGATATAGTCTTTCTAAAAAACACAGACAAACAAGAATTTATTATTGCTGTCYCAATCTTGATTTGCTGGGAAGTTTCCCTGAATTTTCTGTATAATTTATCTAATTTATCACCCTAGCTTCTTTTTGCTCTGTTAAGTTCAATAAGTGGGTCCCTCTGAAGACCAGTTGCTATCCTTGCTTAGGAAAGGGCACATGGCTTTGCAATTGGAAAGGCAATTCAGGAGTCTGATCTGTGCTCAGCCAGGACATATGCTCTGCACACAGAGCACGTTCACTGCATTTTCCTTTCTTACTGATAATTTATATTCTTGTTCAATTTATACTCTTGTTCAGTGGAGCTGCCAGCAACTTTTTACTGACAAAAAGTGAAGAGTTTGTTCACTAGATACCTAGATGGTATTATTACACTATAATAATAACACTAGATGGTGTTATTACAGTGACATGTTGACACCATGTGTTTAAAAAAAAAAAAAAATTAAGAAAAGCAGACAGTCTCCTCTCTATAGAAATTCTAYGGAAGTTCTATTAGCACCAGGTAGTTCTGCCTTTTTAAGTAAGAATGCAAGTTGCTGCAGTAGCAAAAGTGTGAAAATAACTTCTAATGAAGAATCTTTAGTGCATGATGTACTCAACAGCCAGTATCACTGAGATAGCTTTTGCTGCATGGGGAAAAATACTGGAATAGTGGTTGCGTTACATATCGTAATCCTTCTTACAATTGTCACACATTGTGAGTCTACATTCAGCTACATATAACAATTACTTTTTAGAAGTAAGCATGACTGGTTTTGTATAGTTATTATTAACTTGCATCATAAAACTCACACTTGCATGTTTCAAGCCTGTTTCCATGTTAAGGGTACAGTAGAACTGGATCATAAAATGCTTCAAATGAGCATGCTGACAAGCTCAAATATCTGCTTGTTAAAAAAAAAAAAAAAAACTAATTTGGGCATGATAGCTTTCTATTTCCAATCTCAAATGTGATCTTAGCCCTAGAATGGACCAGGAATAAGAAGASGAGCTTTTGTTCTAGGAATAGCTTTTATAGAATACTGAGGCTTATATGAAATAATCTTTATGAACTTCATGAGAAAAAAATCTCAAATACATTTTTGCAGTAAATACAATGTGTATAAACCTGCAGACCATGTACCAACTTGCTGTTTATTTCAAATGTGACATTTGCAATAGCTTGTTTTTAAAGATTACTTACAGCTGCTAGTGTCCCAGAATATGTAGGTGCATCCAAAAGGATATTGTCCCCAGGATTAATGAGCATTTCAAACACCTATGGAAAAAAAAAAAAAAAAAGTTTTAGGAAGATTGTGCCATTCTTGCATCATGTTTCTGACTTCCTAATGGAATTATAAATCCCTATTATACATAAGCATTTCCATAACCATTTAAATAACCATCCWGTCTGCTATGAAAACACTGAGTGGAATAAATCTGTTTTAGAAGCTAAATGGAGCTAGATAATCAGGTAGAGAATACCAGTTTGAAAACAGCTCTCTAATATCATACAAAAAMACACCACTACTTTAGTTGCTTGCCAAGCAGTAGTATCAATGGACTGAAAAGGGTACTTTGTAAGGAAGTCTAACATGATTATAATTGAGTTATTGTAAATCCAATAATGTATCAACATACTCAGTGGCCTGTGAGTAATATGAGATGTTATCTTATGATATATTCTGAGAAACGCTTAGATTTTTATCCATTCATGTAGCCTTGACAGATGAGACTGATTGGAATTCTATTATCTTGTATTGATAATACCCTGAGATATTTAAACTAATGTGCAAGTTATAGTGGCATTTATGCTGGGTATAACTCACCTGACTGAAGAACATACTGCTAAAAAAAATAAGTTCTTATCTTACCTTGCATAAGCCTTCCTGGCTGCCAGTTGTGACGCACACTTCCATTTGTCCTTGCTCAGGACTGTAGTTGGCTGTGGGGGGATTATGCAGATTCTTCTGAAAATTTCTTAGCCAAGACAATAGTTCTGGAATCCTGAAACATAAATTAAGGTGCATCTGATATCTTGTATGGACTGAGGCTAGGCTGCTCCTCTAAATCAGTCAAACTTGGCATGCAGTGTGAAGAGTTTCTTGAACTGTCAAATATATCTAGGTGCTGATTTTATCTATCAAATGCTAAAAAATAAAATTAACCTTTATTTTATGCAAAAGCAGAGATGGCCATCTACCATTAATATACTCAGTTATCATGGCAAGTTTTACGCAGAAATGATTCACCAAGGAGGGAACAGGGGATGGAGACTGAACAATATTCGTTCCTAGGAATGATCTCTTCAGACTTAATGCGAGTGTGACCTATGCAGCTAAGGCTGCAATAAGCTGCATGCAAATAAAGGATTTGGAAGCAGGTTTTCTTTCAAAGTCTTACCATCTTAAAGACTTTCAGAAGTTTTGAATTGACTGGGGACTTGGGCTATGTTCCATTAAAGTATGAGACTTGAACTCACTGTATGCACCTAAATATTTTTTACAACCTGTCACAGCTGACTCAATACTGTCAGCTCAGAAGTTCAGAGGCCTAAAGTAACTTCACTGATGTATGATTACTTTTGTATTAACAGTGGCAATACTATATATATATATATATATATATCAGTTTACTTACAAACTGCATTTTTTGTAATATATTGCACCAAATAAGATCTAAATGAATATTTCAATGTCAGAACTATGTACTGCAATGTAGAAGCATTCAAGTGTCATTAAATAACAGTGATATTTCTTAGTGATCCTGGAGTCTGGCTTCTGAAATACAGCTGCAGAATGCTCTGGCTTTATTAAAAAAATATATATATATATACACACTTCAATTTTAAAAATTATTCATCTGCTCAGAACTTTCTGCTTACAACTAAAATGTAGATATAGAAGAAAATAAAACTTTTTGTTGTAAAGAGCAATTATAATACTAAAGATCTTATCATATGGTGGTATCTTCAAGTGTAAGCTGCCTTGGCAGGTACCCTGCAGAGGCGGAATATTGGAGAGCCCTCTTCATCAGCTCTTCCCCAATCTCCACAGCAGTTCCATGCTCAATAGTCACAGTAGCCTTCTTAAATGGGAAAGTGTTAGGGTTTGGAGCCCCTCCAGCCAGTGAGATGAGTGATGGAGGAGACCTTTGCATCAGTTCAGCTAGAGTCAAAGGAAAAGACTTTGATTAGAATTTGATTATTGCAACAGATGGTCACATGTTTTAGTTCAGTAAAAAATCATGAACCAGAGAGGTAGTTTGTTCTATTTTCACTTTTTAATATTTATCTAAGTTACAACTTGAAGAGAAAGATAGCTTTTAAACTTTCTACTCTGACTAACAGATGTTAATAAAATCACCTTTGTCAGGGGGAAGCTTTGTTTTAATAAATAAAATAAATTTTAAGCAGTTTTACCTGTAAGGATTGCTCTTCTATTAGCACAAACTTTCAGTAACTTGTACCTTCAAGCTTCAAGGATTTATCTTAATGATATTCTGCTTAGATTGGTATTTCAAATGATTGGCTTTGATTCTTCATTCAGTCTTGCTGTAGCTGATGTGGGAGTGATATGGCCTAAACTAGTAACATCTATGACAGTCCTTTTTGTAAGAGTGGGAGCATTTCTGGCAGCACAGAGGCACTAGCAGAGACTTCTTTCAGGTAAATAGAATGTTACTTCTATACATTCTTACTTCTGTCGCATGGGCTTCTGAAATGGCTCAAGGCTATTCATTTGCATTCATCYTGGTATCTGCTTGACATCTCAAATTTACATATGCCAAGGCAGTTAAGCTGACTTTGTAAATAAATATACTTATCAGTTTATTGCATGGCTTTCTCATGTTCCTTCTCTAGTTTTTAGCATGCTCCAGAAGATAGGATGGTTCTCTTCAAAGGCTATTTTAAAGAACARGAGTGTACTCACTTAGAAGCCTTATTGGAGAGGCTTTTCTTGCTGCACTTACAGAGGTGATGAACCGGGAGTAATTCATATCTATGGTGAAAGCGCCGTTAGTTGGACACTGACCTGGAAAAGTGAGCAAGACTCAGTGCTTCTGGTATGTGCCTCTTCTGCAAGTTACACCTCCAATTCATCATCTTCATAGGCTGCTTTGTAAAGTGAATGTTGCTGCTAAAATCAATTTTGAAAACTTATTTTCTCTTTGGAGTTGGTTGAAAGGTTTCTGCTTCATACTGGTTCTGCTACAGCTTTCCAATAACATGAACACAGTGAAATTAGGTCAAGTGCTTCTGGTAAGCACAGATAGTGTAGCTTTGAACTGGAATTTGGTCTGTTAATGAGTCATGTATACTTAATGTTTCTCTTAGAGCACTTTCAGCTGTTTTCAAACAAGAAAATCAACCCGTGGCTGTCTCCCCCTTCTCCTTTTCTCTTTTTTCTCCTTCTCCAAGCTGTGGGGCTTTAAAAACAGACTGCAAATTTAGAGATCTGACAGTTCCTAAGCAGCCATTAGCTCTCTTTTACTGCAACTCTCTTAATGACACTCCAACTATTTTTTAGCTTTATTAGATATTGCCTTTAAAATGCATCAACTATTGCAAGCCACAGTTGTGCCGCAACACTTGTCAGGATAGAAGACAGGTGCTTTTAGCAGGATGATTAAGAATGTCTTTCTTAGTATTTTAGACTTGTATTTCTCCCTTCTCCCCCCCCCACCCCTTTCCTTGGTGTCAAAAGTGACTAGGTTAATACATGGAGGGGAGGAAAAAAAAATCCTGCAGGAAGCTTCAAGGCTTGCTTTTCCACAAAAGCTATACGCTTTTCCAGAGAAGCAAAGCACAGGAATGAAATGCATGGTGAAAATTTGTCCAAATAAGCCCCTAGCAGCCACACTAGCATGCTTGTGCTTACTGTTGATTGAGAATTTTGCCCGGCAATGCTGCTCTAAATAAAGATTCTTTTKGGGGGGGGGGGGGRRGGRGKGGAAGTAAYTTTTTTCCCTTCCCTAAGGAGGGTTTTCCCTCGTGGTTGCGCGTGAGGGCCTGCAGTAACGGTATTTCTATACAGCAAGGCGTGCTCTGCTATTCCAGGCATAGCTCCTTGCACTCTACTTATTTCTGTAGCTCGTGCGAGCCCGCAAGCTTGGGGGGAACCCGAGGCTTCCTTCAMTGGGGGCGCGAGGCGGCGGCGGCGCCCGGCGCTGCCCGCCCGTCAGGGGACCCGCGGCGCCGGTGCCACCCGCGGGGCGCTCGGGAGGAGCGGGCGGGCGGCCCCGCTCCGTGTCCCGCGGGCCGGCGCCGCTCATGGCGGCAGCGGCGGCGGCGGCGCGCGCGGACCTACCGGCGGCGGTGGCGGCCGTTGGCGCAGCGCGGGCGGCTGCGCATGCGCGGGTCGGGGGCGAGGTGGGGCGGGCCCCTGCCGGGTTGGCGGAGGCCGTTGGGCGCAGCCGTTGGTGCCGCGGCAGGGCGCGAGCCCCGGGGAGGGCGGAGGCGGCAGGCGGCGGCCGTGGCGCAGCCAGCTCGGTGGCGCCGGSTTCCCATCCTGGCGGCTCCTTGTGAGGGCGAGCAAGCGGGCGGCTGCGGCGCCGGCGCCTCCCTCCGGCGTGTCGAAATGAGCTGGGGGGAGCGGGAAGCCTGAGCAGGGCGGGGAAAGGCCCCTTCCCTTGGGCACTGCCCGCGCCTCTGCCTCCAGGGACAGCTTAAACGGGGGAAACTCGGGTAAAAGTTTTGGGGTGGGCAAAAAGAGAGGAGAAGGTCCCTTTTTTTTTTTTTTAAATCTACATGATAAAACTCCTACTGGAGTTAACATGTTTGGTAAATCCAATAAATCTATCTTAAAAACTAATATCAAAGAGGTAGTGGTATGCAATGAAAGGTAAAAGTTTTGTCTTACTGACCTTGCTGAGGTTAGGGCAGGGATGATGAATARCTGAGGATTTGGCTGTCCTTGCACCCAGGGCTTTGAAGTCGCCGGGCAGCAATCCTGCCCTCCGTCAGGTGCTGTGGCATCTTGTTTGGAGCTACATGGGATGGAGGAGCGCACACAGGTTAAAATGCAGCCCAAAGGAGCTATTTTTCAGCCAGATGATGTTCTTACCCAGTTGACTTTGTGTTTTCCCTAAGGCTTCTGCTGGTTCAAGGGAAAGTGGGTTTAGAGCAAAATCCGATCTGGGACATTTAAAAGTAAAGCTCTTTCACAACTGAGCAGGATGGGTATGAGGTAAAGGCAGGTGGGCTTTGCTGCAGTGTGTCCCTGCTTTCCTGGGTGTTACGGTGTTGGTGCAGCCTGTCACCACCACCTGCTCCAGGGAGAGACCTGCTTTCTCCCTGACGCTTTCTAGTCACAGCTTTAGCCTTTGGCAGGTGGCAGAGTGCCACCTCTGTCCTTGTGCCGCCGTGCAAGGTTGAAGGTCCCGGTGCAGTGCAGGGCGACCTGAAAGAAATGCTGAGGTATGTGAAGTGGGGCATGGTTTGCAATGTGTAGGTATTCCTCGGTAACTTGGAGGTCAGACAGTAAAAATGATGGAAGAAGGTGAGAACCAGAAGACTCTATGTTTTAAATCAACAAATTTAACATGGCTTCAAGGTGTCCAGAATTTTTAAGTATATGTTGACTGACACCTTCTAAGATCTGCTCTTGGAAGGGTTGGTGTTTGAGCAAAATGGCCCATGGAAAAAAAGGAGGAACTAAGGTGAGCTACCTTTTATTTGGATGGCATAGCAGCAGGTCCTAGCACTGTACAAATCTCCATTTTTAGTGGAGTGATCCTGAGAGGGGGTTCCTCCCCAGCTTTTACTGGGTAGATAAGGATGTATTGGGTACTTAATTGGTGTGTGTGTGCACGATATTGCAGTGAAAATCATACTTCACCGCAGATTTTTATGGACTGTTACTTAAGGTAATCACCTTTCTAATAATACAGTAAGGGCAAAAGTAAAGGATAGGTGTATAAACAAAAATTAATCCTGAGATTAGTAGCCTATAAAGAAAACCTTTGGGTATATAAATATCTTCCTACGCAAATGCAAATGAATAGCTATCAAACTTCTATGGGAAGCTGGCTGTGATAACATTGATTGAGCTGTTCTGTATGGAACTTTCTTACCATTTCCAGGTTGCTTGTGTTACAGTTCACAGCACAGACCAAAGCCCAGTGACGTTGAAAAAAGTTGATTTCAGTGGGCTTTGTTTGGTCTCTTAGCCAATTACTGTGTCATCCGATTGAAACAAATTAAAAAAGAAATTAGAGTGTTCAAATGTTTGGCTGCTTCTCCCTGCTGAATTCTTATGGCAGAGCTCTGCAGTGTACTCGTCGCTGTTTATATTCCTTAGCAACCACAAATCAAAACGAGTGCTCTGTTTCCCTGCTGTGGCAAGAATAGTTATTTCCTCGCTGTCTTGCTGTATTACATAGACAGTTAGAACAAAGGCTGTTTGTCACCAGTCTTATATAATTCATGAAGCAATTGGCTGTGCACTGGTGAGGCCCCCACATATGGTTGTTGCTAATGGGTGCTATTTCTTGTCTTCAGAAAATGTGTGCTACATCTCTGCAAAATATCTGCCTGCTAAAGTAGGTGGTTACATGCATGTGCACATGCTCCTGCAACAGGAAAACCCACAAAGCATTTGAGATTGAATGAACCAGGCATTGGGTAAATTATGTCCTTTTCTGATCGTCTTTGCTCCTTGGAATTTCAGAAATACTAAAGCAGCATTTGTTTTAAAATGGTCAGGAGGAAAGCTGGCTCTCCTTTGAGATATTAAACACCAAAATTCAGCCTAGATGCGGTTTTAGCGAACATTAGTGTCAGTGTAAAATATAAGTAACCTTAAGCCACAGTGTAACCTGAAGTACTGTATCTTTTAGAGTTTCAAAGTGTGTTTTTTTTTCTCCTTTTGACAAAAACTTGAGTGGCTGAATTCAGTGACTGAATGGTCTATGGTGTTCTGATTCTGTAGAAATTACGACGCTGCCAACCAGGGACCTGGTTTGTACTGGGAACTCGAGCAAGGGCTGGGTGGTGTTGGTGGTGCCAGCAACGTGGCGCTGCCTTTGAGAGGGTGCGAGGTGTGGGGCCTCGCACTGGCTCCCGTTGACCGTAAGATGGCGCCGTATGCGCTCAATTTCGAAACAGCAAACTTGAACTCAATAAAACTGCCTGAAAAAATCATATCGGCACGTTTTATTTGATTGTAATTGCTTCATTGCAGGCATTTCTGAAACCTGAAATTGAGTCCCACCTGAGCTGCTTTGCTATTTGCATTTGAATTAATGGGTTAAATTTCAGCCAATAATGCCTTTTGCAGAATCTTAAAAGTGAAGCTGTCAGTGTAACGTTACTTTATGAAGGTGGAAATTTTAACATGACAAATTGGAATGGCTGCCAGTGAGAAAATCGCATAAGACCAGAAAATGAATAAATATGAGAGTTGCCATTTAATATACAGATACAAATTGTTTCTATCAAGGGTACTTCTGTGGGACGAAATGATGACTCTGGCACTATTTGTATGTTTACAGAAAGTCCTGTGTGCAGCAAGCCATCACGGGCATGCAGCAGTAGGAGGGCTGCATGCCAGCAGGGAAGATCACCAAGATCTCCTCTTTACAGCGCAGAACCGAGTTTGTGTCGAGGACATGGACATCTATTGACACCATTAGTACATAGTTCAGAGGTAGCTTTTTCTCCTGTGGGAAATTAAAACTGCTAGGAGAATTCTGACTTTGTATTCAGAGTGAGCTCATGGAAGAGATGGGGTGTTTGCTGTTCTTTGGCTTGCAATTTACAAGAGTAATATCTTCAGCCTTTTGTCTGTATTCATGACAAGCTCTTGAGGAAGCTCCTGATGTGTAATGTCTGTACAGTGGGATATTTTGCTGGCAAMTAATCAAAGCTCCTGTAAAACAGATTGCTGTGATTTTCTCCTCTCTCTTTATTGAGGTAGCTCCTCAATAAAACTTAGAGTGTCTTCATCCAGGTTTGTTACTGCCTATTCAGGTAAAGTAAACGGTAGGCTAGTTTTTGTTGATCAGAGTTGGGAGGGTGTTCTTATTGTATCAGTCTGGCTTGTGCATATGCTCCTTCTATTATAACTTTTCCTTTCTACTGTTTGCTGCTTGTGATGCTTCAGAAACTGTCAGCGGGATGGAAGTGACAGGACACCCATGGCACACATCATGTTCGTAGCAGATGTCAAATCACACAGTCTTGGAGGGAAAGACTGCTGTAGTTCTGCAGAATGGCACCTTTGGCTGGTATGTTTTGGAGGCAGCCCTCTGCTCTTAAAGGTTGCCGCACCAAGAAATGTAGCAGTCTTTCTCTTAGATTGACATCCTTCTCTGCCCTTTTTGGTACAGAAGCTGTCATCATTGCATCTGTCTTTGCCCTTTTCCAGTCAAGTAGAGAGAAGAGTAATTGGAAATAGTTTTCTAGACTAGATATTGTAGCATAGATTCTAGAAAAGCTCACTTTTAGTGAAGTATTCCTGAAAAACAGTTGCTTGTTCTGGAGTGTGTGTGTTCGATGGGATGTCTAATAAAATGATGTGTAACAGGCCTGTGATAAAAAAATAAGCCAGAAGTGATACTTTCCAAATCACTTTGTCCATGATGTTGAAGCTAAAATTGGATGGAGCAAAGATCAATAGTGTATCCAGTTAATACACTAACATATAAATGAAATGAATCATAAGAAATGAAATGACTTCCCTGACAGTCTTGAGATAAATATTGTTCCATAAAACCTCAGCCGTGACAATTTGGATTTATATTATAGGGAAGCAGTTGCTGATATGTGAACTCTATTGTGTAAATCTTTTAAGATGTGGGTACTTGGCCTTATTTGCAGCATATGTTATTCTCTGGGCTCAGCTTTTATTGCCTATTTTCATTTAGTAGGTGAAGGAGTTTTTTTCCCCCTGGCTCTAAATATTGTTCTGTTTCTAGCAAGGTCATATGTTTTGGTTTGAACAAAGCAGGAGTGGCATGGAATGCACCCTAAGGGCTGAGCAAGATCATGGAAAAGTAAAATTGCTCCTTAATTCTTGTCATTGGCTTGAGAAAAGATTTCATAGATGTGGCGACAAATCATACTTGAGATGTGGTGTTTTCCCATCTAGTACTTGCTCATTAGGCTACTGAAGATACTTTTTCCATTGCTAATAATTCTTGTTTAGGGTTAGGTCTCTTGTCCTAAGAATAAGTTTGTCTCAATTGGGGCATTTAATCTGTATAGGGATATGAATTAACTCCTGAGTTACATATATAGTAATACCCATTCTTAGACGTACTTTGCATTTATTGCATGTTATTGAACTTTGAAACATTTTGGGAAAAAAAATGAAAAATGTGTTTTATGTTTCCAGACATGGTTAGTGGACTAACTCCAGCTTTTGCTTAACTTCATTAATGACTATTTTTATCCTGGTTGCTTTACTGTACTGTATTATCATGTTGGTGTATACCTACCTCACCGCTTGCCAATGCATTTGAGATCAAACCCAAAATAGGTGAGAAGCGGCAAAAGTAGTAGAGTCTTCTCTTTTATATAAAAAAGTGGCAATGTTATTGTTATAATGAGGATGTTAATCCAGATTGCAGCAAGTTCTTTTAATTAGCATCATTCTCCATAATTTTTATCCAGAAATATATGTAGAATCCTACAATTGTGGGAGTGAAAAAGTGTTTATTGTTGCTCAGATTTTTTTAATTATACCCTTGTAAGCAGTCCATGTGACTTTTTTTATGAAACAAATTCCTGTCTCCCTGAACTTAGCAATGTTGAATGATTTTTATTTGCACCTTTCAGTTTTCTTCCATTAAAACTTGTTATTCCTTGGTTGTTGGAGGTTGTCCTCCAACTCTATCCCTAATTCCTTAAACTTCTTTACATTATGCTTTTACGTTCCATGGAAATACATCTTAAAGCAAATCAAGTTTTCTTGCTGTTAAGGAGGTCCTTAACCATCCTTTTAGGTTTCAACCACCTCTGTTATAACCAGGGAATGTTTTATTGACTATGTCTTACTTTGTGCTAAATGTGATTCTTTTCTAAACTCTAGCCTTCCCCAGACATTGACAACAACTGTTTTGCTACTATGTCTAGTACTGCAATGCATAATATAGCTTCCTTAGGACAATCAAAGTGATGTATTATTTTTTTAAAGTAACAAGACAAATGGAAGCAAAGTCATGAATTTTGCAAGTCTGGTACTTCATGGGAGTGCTCCGAATGCAAGTGGATTCAGATTAAATAAGGATATGGTAATAGATCACCAAATCATAAGAAGAAAGTTATGTGAGATTTAAGTTTATCATCTTTTTAAAAATAGCAGAGTCAGTCTCTGAACTTCTTCCTTTCACTTTGCAAAGCAGCTTTATTCCTGTGCCAAGTGAGTCTCAGTTGTGCTATCATTGCTTACTTTATTTTGTACTTCAGCATTTATGTCCTAGGCAAGTTTCACATGTGCTTTCCCTCTGGTTTATCTGGGAACAGCTTCAAAATTCTCAAAGGTGACCTCAGCCAAGTTCATTTTTATGATCTAGATCTGTAAAGCATACCGGCTTTCTGTATTTTTTGTACATCACTAAATTTAAAGCATGACAAACAGTTCTGCAAGCACCAAAAATATATGGACTCATACCTCTCTGTCAGCCTATTCACAGGAAGCAATTGCATCCACAGAAAGAATGATGAAACAGCCTGTATCTTTACACTATGAACAGCATTTTGATGGCATTTTAGTCATCAAAAGTTCTTAGCTCTGCAGTTATTCTTCCTTTGCTCCCTGTTTGCTTCTATGTCACTGCTTTGAAATCAGTTTTTAAAAGTGCTTTTTTAATGCAGTCAGCAATTAACCTAGGAAACTTAATTCCTTATGATGCTATTAAAGTATGTAAATTGAATTAATTAGCAAAACTAGTAAAGCAGAGATTGGTAAAAGTAAGGTGACCTATAGAAATAAGTTCAAGAAATAGAAGTATTTGCAAGGCAGATTCAGTAGGTGGCATGATAAAACAATTCATCTTGCACTGCATAGGGGATGAATTTCCTGCATGTCTCTGCAGCCCTGAGTATAAACAACTGTTGGTTGTAATTCCAAACTAGACATGTCACAGGCCTTATTACAGGAAAGTTTGTGTCTTCAGTAGAGCATGGATTGATGGAATGTAGATGTCCTGTGAACATCTTATTCGAGTTGGTGAGAGAGGCTTTTCAAATTTTCTAAGGGCTCATACTTGAAATGTTATTTAAACCTGTTCTTTATACAGAAGGAAATATAGAGGAGGAAATTAAATCCAGCAAGATGATTAATACAGATATAAAGATACTTTTACTACATTTGCCACTAATAAAAATTGCCAAGGAATGGGGAAATGTATATCATCATGTCTTAATGTCTTCTCATTATGGACTCAATTATTTCAGTAAGAGTGAGTGGTATTCAGTGTGGATACAAGAATTACTATTCTTCTGAGATTCATTTTCTAACATTCTGTATCTCCTACAGTCTGTATGAATTCTTCCTACATAATCGTGAAGTTCAATTTTTCTTGATCCTGCCAAATGGTGCATTGTGGAATAACATGTAGATCAAATAGTGATCCCTTAGGGCCATACTGAAAATCTAATGCTGAGCAATCGTTCATGCTAACGATCCAAGTGGTTGATTTGGAAGAGCTCTTCAGTGAAATTTCTGCTCTGTTACAATAGGCAATCCAGCACTTTTTCCACTGAGTATTTTGGTGGTCTCTTTCTGGGGATATGCTAAGGGCTAACATAATGGATTTGTCATGTTTTGCAGCTCTGTCTGCTATTCATGTGCATCTTTAGACTTCATGGAAGTTTTTCTTTTAAAGATTTGTTGTGTTTAACATCCTGAATTCTTTCCTGAAGAGATCTGTGAAAAGGATCAGATGTTCTCATTTCTATTTGAACAGAAGAAAGAAGCACTTTCTGTGGGTACACAGAAGCGCTCTGATACTGGCATATTAGGACCTTAAGTGTCTTACGTGGCAGATCTTTCAAACTGATTTTATTTCGTGAACTAGTTTGACAGCCTTATCCATCTCAGAATGGAAGATGTCTGGCTTAAGGACTGTTTAAAACCTTTTATGGACTAGAAACTGAGTTTCAAGAATTTGGAGTTCACCTTGTAATGCAAGATGAATGTATGCTTAAACACTGGAAAGATGCTTTCTTGGATCCAGTATGGAGAAAATAAATGTTATAGACTTTTTTCTATTTGTGGAAAAATATTTAGAAAATACTAGAAAATATGTTCAAATTTAGGATTCTAAAATGTGTTCAACAGTGAAACTTGGTGTTGTCACTTAACCACTATGAGCTTTGGCCACAGAAGTTAAATGCTGTAGTAATCGAAATTTCAGCTTTCTACATCAAAGCCAAGTGGGTTATATCAATGATGACACCAGCTTATCTTACTACGTAAAAGCAATTTTAACTTGATCCCAACTAGCTTTATTACTAAAATATTGCACCAAAACATGCCCATCATTGCTCATAGGATTTGTTTTCAGTACAGATGCGGTATATCTTGTACTTATTTCTGTGTAATTAAGCAGCAGTGTTTAATTATCTTCTAGGTAATTTCAGCATGGCATGTTTCTGAGCAAGATTTCGTTGCATGTTTTTGAGAAGGAAGGAGAGCTTAGAACTGGGATAGAAAGAGCTAGAGGAACGCAGTTGCAGATGCTCTGGGGTACGTGATTTTGTGCGGTGGTACTCCCTGTAACTGATTAACTGTGTTTATGACAGTGTCCTTGAGAGTGCCATCACTAATACCATGCCATGTAAGATCTTACAGAAGTTCTTTGCTTCTGCAGCATGCAGTTTTTAGGAGAAATTGTGCAAATATGAACCCAATAGCTTGTTGGAAAGCTTAGCACCTGCTCTGGGATTCACTGAGGAAGTTGGGTTCAGGAGATGAATCTCTGTGGGCTTGTTTTTAGAATAATTGCAGATACCCACACAGATAATTCAGGCTGTGATTTATAACTTTTCAGAGACCTATAGTTGTGTAAGCAGGCCTAACTCATACCCAGTTTCAAACTCCTAACCAACTCCTAGTTTTGCTGTAATTCCAACTACCATAGACTGATGTGGGGATGATATAAACACTTGGAAATGTTATTTAGGATACTAAGCAGTTGCCTTACTGAGCATGACGTGGAATTTAAATCTTTCATATTGCTTTATTCTTGAAATCTGCAGATTTATCTGGTAACATCTATTGTATTTTAAAGTACAATGTATTACTCATGAAGCTTATGAATTTATGATTTTTGAACAATATAAAGCTAAAACTCCGTGGCAGAGTGAGCTTTGAAGCTTTCTGTTTTTTCAAAACTGTATTTCCCAGAGAGCACCATGTATCAACTTTTTGGTTTTGAGAGAATATGTTAAGGTTACTAGCTGCTTGGAGTTGAATCTTACAGACTTGTCATGCTTGATTTAAAAAAAAAAAAAATCAAGATTTTCATACTTACTGCTATCTTGATTTGCATTTTGGGGCAGATTTTGAGACTATCAGGGCTGAGGTATGTTAGACATATTTTGAGGATTTTGACAGATGAAATATAGCCTTCAGCTATCAGTCAGTTCTGACTTTTGACATTAGTCACTTCATGTTAAAGCAGCCAGAAGAGCTCTTGAACTGAGAAGACTTTGCACCTGAGCCTCACTTTGGGGCTGTAAATATGAACATGAAGCTAATATGATAAGATTTACAGCTTCATGTTCATATTTAACAAATACAATAATAAAAATGCTGTTTAAAGTAAGGCTTTCCGTAGTTTCATATGACACTACTGCAAACTCGTTTTGATAATATAGGTTCTACTTGGTCTCTTGAAAGGTCTTTCCTTAACTTCCCAGGATACCTTTTGAAACTGGTATGAGTCACTTAATGTTCTCCTGCCTGCTTGATTGAACTGGTGAAGTAGCCATGGTGGAATTGGTTGTTAGTGCTCCAATAGCCCTTCCTTAGGTGAGTCTTCCTGTCAATACTGGTAGAAGCTTCTTTCCCTAGGCTGGAAATAATGTAGAGACCTCAGAGCTGAGGTCTAAATTATCCATTTCCTTCCTTGCTATTTAAATTCACTGCACTAAATCGTACCAGAAAATACAAGCCACTAGGCTGTCTGTATTGCCCATATGAATGCACAGATAGAAAGAGGTGTTCAAGATTTAGGTTGGAGAATAAATTGCAGGTGAAATATTGTCTTAAAATTGCTTTGAAAATTCTGATAACTTATGAAGATAGCAGAAATGATGCATGCAGACTGTGAGAATAATTTTTTTTAGGTTAAATTGCAAACACTTGTAAGCTGTTTGAAAGAACTCAATGAAAGAACTTGCATAAGATGATATAGATTTAAAAACTGGTTTTATTTTGAGCGTTTTAGAGAAGATCTTACACAGCATAGTACAAAATGAATTTCCACTCTTGTCCTGCCAGTTGTTTACTATTTCTCTACTCTTCAGTGACCCTAAAACATGTACTATAATCTTATACTTTATATGAGAGAATATTTCGCCATATAGTCAAATCACTTTGCTATATCCAACAGTAAGCTTACAGTAAATAAAATTGTTAAAATGACTGCTTCCTTACTGTCTGTTGCTATGTGGGGAAAGCTACATTATATTTAATGAAAGATTTCGGGGTTTGAGTCAAGTAGGAGAGGATTTTGGAAGTTTTTGTGTAATGGGAGGATAAGCTCCACCTTGACCGAAATTTTTATAATTCATTGTACAATTCGTCTCCTCCAGAAGTAATTCATGTTTCTTTTTTCCCCTCAGCAATATATAGTTGACAAAACTATAATTCAGTGAAACTTTGATATCACTGCCTCTTCTGACAAAACCTTCTCAATTTTGTTACATTTATTGCATTTGTCTGCTTTCTGGGCTCTCTGACTTTCCTGACAAGCTCTTTGTTTAGGAAAAGTCATCCAAAAAACTGCTGTTCTGAAAGTTGGAATTGTCTATCATCAGTTTTTCCCCCTCCTTTTATGCTGATACTAACTTCACTGTAGCCAGCAGTTTAGATTTAACATAATCTGAGTAATGTTCCTCCCCATCCGTTCAGGCTTTTAGTCACTGAGTAGTTGTTGGCTGTACTGTGGTCATAGATGTGATATTTGTCAGTTCTCAGACTAGACTGCACTGGAAGTACTGAATGTTAAGTTTGAACCTCTTTGGCTATTTTGTAAATTGACCTATTCATGAAGGAATAAATCTAAAAGATCCTGCAAACTGCTTCATTTTTCAAAACTCTTAAAACATCCCTTGATGCTCTTCAGTTGGTTCTCTTTCCTGGAGTGAATGATGTCTGTGGAAAACAGAATAACAAAGAGCACACAGAGTGCAAAAGGTTAGTTAGAATGCATCTTATACCCCTTATTTTGTGTTTATTGTGGTATCTGAAGTACCAAGCAGTGATAACGATTGATGACAACATGTCAAAGGCCAGATGTCGGTTCTTGCATTCTATGTAATTCATGCTTTGTAATTCATTTTCTGTCCAAATCTTCTCTTTGCACTTTCTTTTCCTTTTTTTTTCCTCTCCACTCTCCCCATTTTTTTCTCGAGCCTCTTCTCCTTTGAGGTCTCTCGTAAAGATATGAGTAATAGTCCTGCAAGAGTAATTAGGAGTATGCATGAGTTGCAAACCTGAGTTTGACTGTTTGAACTCAAATGCTTGCTTCCAATTATGCAGAATCAAATGAGAAGTCTCAGTTTTCACAATTGCAAAATCAGTTACTTGAGTTCTCTCGTTCCAGACTACTATGAAGCAATATGGTTCAGTGAATAGAAAACAATTTTCTTTTAAGGGTCATATTTCAAGCAGATTAATAGAGGCCCTGCTTGCACATAAATGCTTTTTTCCCTASCATTTTATTTTTTCTTCTAGATATGCAAAAAGCATGCTTCTGTAAACAATTGCAAAGAAATTTCTAGGGTAGAAAAACTTGCACAAAAACAGCAAATGAAGAAAGTCTTTTCCTGTAAAACATTACATTCAGCCTATACTTTGTCATCTCAAGATGCAGCTGTTCTTTCAGATAGTTCATTTATATCATCCMAAATTAAAATGTCCCTTTTTCAAAAATACAACTCATTGTTCATATGAAAACCTGTATAAACAAGGGCTTGTTCAGTGAGAAAGACTCTGAATGCTGTGTGGAAAACTTGGAGTCTGTTTTTATCTGATATCTAATAAACTTGTGTATACTTACATCTTGACAGTGAGTTAAAACCTGATGTGGAGCCCATAATGGGTTTGTGCTGTAGTTGTGATTCTTGCATTATGTATCTACGAGTCCATTCATGCTGATCTCAGCAAACATTGTCATTTTTTGTCAAACAGTCTTTGTTACAGTAGGTGCATTACTTCACCTGTTTTAGGTACTTAAGGATATGCAATCCAAAACTTTGAGGCTTCTGATATATTCTTAATCATCACTTAAAGGGGGAGAGAGAGAGAGAGAGAGAGAGAGAGAGAGAGAGAAAGCCATCAGGACTATGGGGTTTGTGATGTTCACTGCAGTTTTAAAGTACTTAGAAGCTGAGCCCCATGGTCCTGAATATTGCTGCATCTAGCTCCTTTGTAAATACCACATACGTGGATTCCTCTTTTGCGTGTAGCCCCAGTTAAGGCTTGGTTCAGTGCACATGACACTTAAGCCTGAAGATTTTTGTTTTCCCCTTAGAAACAGCCAAGCTGTTCATCCTTTCCCTGTTAGCTGTGCTGTGCACAGATATACTCAGTGTGGCTGTCAGCATATTCCTTAGAGATGGTTGCAAGTCTCTGTTGCAAATGGTTTGTGACACTGATACGAGTTTTACATGAAGGCTGCTAACAGTCCAGTGCTCTTGCTATTCTTTGAATCCCAATGACTACCACTTCCCATGCTGCACATGGAGATTATTTCTGCAATCACATGCATTTGAATAGCAGTCACATGCTGCCCACCATTCCACTTCTTTTCTGTTCTCTACCTTCCACATGTAGCTAAGTGCTATACATGTGCCAAAATCCTGGCTCCACTGGTGCTGATAAGAGTTGGCTTACATCAAAGCCACTCTGTGTGTGTGTGTGTGTGTGTGTGTGTTTTGTTGTCTAATATCTAGTACTTTTGGAAGAATATTAATCTGATCTCAGGAAGATTTTTTTATGTAGCAATTTTTATGCATTTTTGTAGCTATTTTTCCTCCCTTCAAAAACAAGACAATCAAATTTCCAGTACACTAAATATCTAAATCAGAAACTCTTCTGTCTAAAGTAATGGACAACAGCAAMAAAAAAATCCCCCTGTGTGCTCACTTTTGAGATATAATGCAGGCTGCTGCAGGAAAAAAAATTAGTACCTTAGAGTATTAATACTCGAGAGTACTAATACTTAGAGTAAATGCTGGGTGGGCATGAAAACACTGGAGGTGGTTCTTTTTTCTCCTTCAGAGAATGTTTTTTGTGAAATATGAAATAAAACAGGCCGAGTTTAGTCAGGTCTGGCTCCTCATTTGCTATGGTGGCTATTTCCTGGACTCTTTCTGTCATAAAATTAGGAAAGGACTGAAGAAACAAAATCCACATGGAGCAGGAGAATTTGTAATATATTCAGAGCTCATCACTATGTGAGGATAGCAGCTGCTTTGCTACATGTATCATAACACTACACAAAGGGGTTTAGTTTATTTTTACCAGCACAGAAGAAGACAGCACATTCAGCAAATACTATTTCAGGAAGAAAACTGTTTTATGCTGCCTGTATTATGAGAATATTCCATTATTCCCCCTCTACTCTATATTTTCTCCCGTACCTCTCCAGTACTCCTCATTATTCAAAAACTCATTTTACCACTAAATTATAAGAAAATATTTTCCACAGATAATGGAAGTAAAGAAAAGTCAGGGACAAGTCAATAAACCATTCTGAGGATCACAAATTCTCCCAGAAATGACATATGACTTGCTCACAGCCGCAGTTGCATTGCTGAGGTTTACAAGAAGKCTGATGATTTAGCAGATGTCAGATTTTTGAGTTTCGAAAACAGTACCTTGAAATTTATTTCCTCTCATATCTTAAGTCCTCACTATGAAAACATAAGTAAAACACACTTACTAATTCTTGTCTTTATTAATACAGTTTTCATTAATTCTCAATAGCCAGTGGAGACAGATTCCCTCTGGTAATAATTTAKAGGGTGTGAACTTAAGTTCTGTTCTGAATTTACTCCCAGTGAAGGACAAACATGTCTGTCAGTGGGGCAGYGGTGTGAACATTTATAAATGCTCTACTTCCTTTCCAAGCAAAGCATTTAAACCTTGGGTTTGCAGAGGTCATGTAGCTTAGTGTTGGAAGTCTGAACTCTGTCTTCAAGAATATCTGCATTATTAGGGGAATAATACTCAAAGTGACAGCATGACTAGGCAAATCACTGAGTTCTGCAACTCGAAATTTGGAACTGAGTGTGTAGGACAGTATTTGGATTGAATGGCAAATTTCCACAAAAGTTTGAGCAAGTAAGAATGAAAAAATTTAAATTTAATAATGATAATACATTTAAATTTTTTTTTATTTTTTTTTTAAATAATTTAAATTGAGTTTGAGTTTTTTGTTTTCATGCCAGGAATTTTTTTAATGTATTTTTTAATGTGTCTATATAATTATATGTGTGAAAACTTGAAAGACTTGGGGGTAAGGACATAAGACACTTGAAAAATGCAGAAATGTTTTTAAGCGTGTTATGTTTAAATGTAACTGAAAAATTTGCCAAATTTCATATGCTAATGAAGATGCATGTTTTGCTCAGAGTTTAGGTAACATTTTTACATTGTCTGTTTTCAGTAAATCTATAGGTCTTGCTCTCAATCTTTACTACACATGCACTACTGAGAAGAGGTAAATATATTCAATATTAAATGATGAAATCCTAAATAGAATATGATAGGAATTAAAGGTTTTAGAAATGTACCGAAACTCACAATATTTGTGTTGTATAGATGTGTGTTGGACCYATACCTCCTTTTGCCCCTTCTGTAAAGCAAGCATCTCTTTTGGTCCTTTAATTAGGTTTTCAAGTCTAAAATGGACCATAACACAGGCCACCTGACTGCTGGAGCAGAGCTACAATGCCCTCTTGAAACTAATTCTCTGTTCCATTGTCTTAAGAGTATTTGTATTCAGAATATCATCTCTGTCACTAATCACACTGTCAAATGAGCCTCTTGCATGTTATTGACATTAAAATGTCAGCATRCACCTTTCTTTTCATATTCAAATTGCAAATGATAGTTTCTCAAGTCTTTCTCCTTGGAATTTCTTTTAGTTTGTCTTTGTACTGTAGGACTGAATCTCCTAAAAATTGTCCTCAAGTGCAAGACATCTGCTGAAATTTCTCCAGACAAATAGTTTCCAAAATGGTACATGGCTAAGATGGAACAACCTTGTCTTCCGTAATGGAATTTACAGTGTATGATTGAAGCTTCTAATGAATATAACATTTTTTACATAGATAATGCTTACAGTTCTATTTATATACTGAGTATTATGTCCATACTTAGTTAATTGGGAAAAGGATTATTTTATGGATTTTGCAGTTCTTACGGATTTTATTTTACTTTTTGAACTACATAGAAATAAGAATGTCTTGCATTGAACTTTTGATGYGAATTAAATAATTATGTTTTTCCCYGAGAAGTAGATTTGAACTCACAGTTGTTACAATTGTGACTTCTTACAGTTGCTTCCAGTAAACAGAGGGATGATGACTTGGTTTTGCTCTTCCCCTCAAAGATGAGATGGTTAAAAATCAAGTGATGGAATACAAAAAAATAACAAGCTTGTCTCCCTTATGAGGACAGACAGCCTGGACCAAGAGCTAATGTAGGGGCCATTAGTRTAAAAAGATCCATATTTGGTTCTTTACCTTGGACTAACTAGTCCTGACTCTTAGAGCTATGAGAATGAGTAGTTTATGTCACTCCACTAATTGTGGAAGAAATGGTAAATCCTCCTCCTCCGCCACCCTCTGCTTCCCTCCTTCCCCCCCACCCCCCGCAAAAAAAAAGGTAGTAAGTGGTAGTCCGACATTGTTCTAACAGATTATATTCTGTTACTATTCAACAAAATTACGTATTGATGCAGGTTAGTGCTCTACAGACGAAATCTCTTACTTGGAATGAATTTGGGTAACAGAGCTGTGCCTTTAATGAGATGAGTTCATTTTTTGGTGATATTTAAAATGCTGTTCCTGTTATAATTAAGAATTTCAGGGATGACATTGTGACATCAGTGATTCACTGGGTATTTTTGAAATACCCAGTAACACATTCACAGATACAGTCAACRTGGTGTGTTATGCAAAGGACATTGCAAGATTCATAATGGGACTCTATACAAACTATCTTTTATTTATATCTTATATCCTGTATCCTATTTATCAATAGCTTCAGTCTTGGAAGGAAAAGACTTTAGAAAAGAGTGGGAAAGGTGCTCAGTTCCTCTGGACAAGCCTGGAACAAACACTGTGTTTGGGCCCTTGTGACACTGTAATTATTTTGCCAATATTAAATTAGATGTGATCATTAGGTAGTTCTTGGGTAGCTTGACATACAAAGAAGATCTTAAARGCTGTTATATTTCAATAAACCTCCTGACCTGCTGTTGCCCAAACCCATTAGGTTTACCCAAGGACGTATTTCCTGCTGCTTCTTTCCTGCTTATTCCCTCTCTGAACAGATTGTGCACTGTGTGAATGACCTAACCCATGCAGAAATAAAGGCAGAGACCCGCTTTGCTCTTTGCGCTCTTTCCCTGGGCAGATCAGGTACAGAGATGCTCACAAGGATTATTTTTTTTAAACCTTTAGGTAAAATGCATGAAGAAGTTTTGCTGGACGGATAACAATTCAAGTAYGTCACAGCCACTTAAATGCAACCAGTTCTCTTCCAATACAACCTKCCTTCCTCGCCTTATTTAGATATCTGGAAAAATACAATAACTAAGCTACTATATTTCTCCCTCTCCCTTCCCATGTCACATTAGCAGTGGGTTAGATGGTATCTTCATTGTTTTGCCTTTTGCTGTTCTTTGTAAAACAACTATCAAGAATGAGCCCATTAGAAAAGGAAGCAGTGCACCGAGCCTGATAGACTGCTTAACAAAAGGTTATTGCTGAAATTTGAGGAGGAGGACTCTGCCTCCAATAGCTCATTAATRAATGAGAAGTTGTGTGATTCTTAAAATAGTACAATTCATAATAAATAACAAATTTCTAAGGCCAAAAACATCTGGCTTAATTCTTGTAATTTTGTTCTATCAGCTATAAGTACAGACAAGGTTATTCTTGTCTGTCTCAGGCTTTATAGAGGGAAGAGTCACTATAGAGAACAAAGGAGCCTATTGATTTAAGCCATTTACTCATTCATAATGATTTTTCTTGAATTTTACTAAATTACTCGCTTGATTAACCTGCCACAGCAGCAAGTCTTACAAATTTATTTTACAGGACATTAAATTATAGCCCTTTTATGTCTTTTACATCTATTGTAGTTTTGTTGTACTAACTGTTTGCATGATATCAATGCTGGCCATCAATTACAAGCTAGGTCTAATAGGCTTTCTGCTTGTTTCTGTKTCAGTATTAGGTGTACAGAGCGGTTGTTCAGTATCACTATGGAACTTAAAAGTTCAAAGTAGACAAGTGTGTTCAAAATCAAGTTTTGCTTTTTCTCCTGGTGAGCTCAGTTTTTACATTGCTATGCTCTGATTTTTGTTAGTTTATGAAGTACCTGTATTCCATAAATCTTCCAAGGTAATCTGTGCATGTTGATGCAATATGCAACTTAAGATAATGCACATTAATACATTAAAATTCCTATCCAAATGCAACCTCAGGGCCTTTTTTGATAACTTATGCTGCTGAAAGCAGCATGATACCTACTTGATATGTACATGGAGAGAGATGAAACTAGTAAACCCTCTAACAGGTTTAGGAAGCTGTTGTGGTTTCAGAGGTTTAAATTCCAGCAATTGAGAAGTGAGTGTTACTGTGGTTCCATAGTCTGTTCTCCACCGTATACATCAGTACTTACGCRCTAACACACATGTTGGTTTTGACCGGGTTTTGTGGAAACAGGTATCAGTCAGGGTTGAGTAGAACAGCACTGATGTGCTGCTCTATTGTTGCCTTTTAAACTCCTCTATTTAGGATGACCATTGTTTAAAGTTAAAAAGAATAGCATTTACATAGATGAGGGAAGGGAAGGGCCAAACTGACCAAATTATATTGCGGTGAAGTTCACAGTTAAGGACATGACCTTGAAAAAGTTGCATAGAAGGGTAGAAAGTTTAACTTGGAGTCACATATAGCAGCATACTGTAGTATTTGTTCAAGGCTGTCCCATTTCTTGGTTGACTTGTGGCAGTCACTGAGTGCACACTGGGAGGGAGAGAGCTCTCAAGAGTCCCCCTATCATCAGCCTGTATTTGGAAGCTTCCAGTGTGCTACCAGACACCTTCAGGAGTGCTTCTAGTGCACCAAGGGTGTTGTTGCAGCAGAGATGGTAAACCCCTAGCTCGCACATCCCTTCCATAGAAGGAGAACGTATGAAGATATTTTTGGAATTGCTGGCTCAGTTTCTATGAATGTGMTGTTGAAGTTGGTTCTGATTCTTGGCTTTGTCGCAACTCACAACTATGTTTGTTACAGAAACTCCTCATTCGGTGCGCACGACAATGTTCATATGGTCAGCACAAGTGATATCTGGAGAAGCTTGGCACCGGATCTTAGGCAAACTTTTCTCTTTAATATGTACAAATTATGCCATGATAAGAGACAAAAGCTGYATCTTCATCTCAGTGGCCAGTTGCTGTGTTCTTATATGGCCAAGTTTTSGCTCCAGATTATGGGAGCGGTTGARATTTTTGAGCAGTGACTTGTAGAAGTTTTTCTGATAATGGAAAGCTATTCTAGCTTCAGAATGGATGCATTGTTTTGGTTGACATTTTTCAATTTTCATCATCTACCTGTTCAACCAAAATGGAAGACTTTAACCTGAGCAGTTGCTAAAGTCTGTTCAAAATTATAAGCCACTGAAAACAATCTTAAGAAGAAAAAGATCTGTGAAAGTCTATTTTGTATGTGAAAACAAACTTCACTCCAGGCGTTGTCTAGGGTGCTGGCTGAGCTTTACCAGAAGCTCTTGGTAAATCAGTGTGCATTTTTTCTTAACTTGAGACCTTTTTCTCTTCAGATGCTCACATAAATTCTGGTAAGAAATGTTAGGAGACAAAACTGAAGAGGTCTTAACTGAATTTCAGTGCACTGATGTATAGATTTGGCTTGAATCTGAATCTTGTCATTTACTACTAAAAAAAAAAAAAAAAAAAAAAAAAGCTTATTTTCTGTAACTCTCCAGGGAGGTGAGGTGGTCCTCTCACTTGACAGCTGCTGAATTTGAAAATTCCCACCTGTTAACAGTGTAATGATGCTCAACTATTGCATCAGATTTCCATGTAAGACATTGAGCCTCTGTGAGAATCTTGACTCTTCAGTAGCATGTGGTGAAGATGAGCAGGATTTTATTTGACTGTCTAAATGTGGAAAAACATGCCAGCCTGCTCCTCCTTCCTGATTTAGCCTTAGCATTAAAAGAAATTTGATTTGCATTGTGAAACTTGCCGATGTCAGAAGGAAAAAAAATAGGCCCAGATGGCATGATACTAAATAGAGCTGAGTACAAAATGTGCATGTAAAATCAATGTTTGCTAATCCTTTATAAAAGTATGAGGAAGAAAAATATTTGCTTTGAGTTCTTCCTTAAAGAGATCCAAACTATATCTATCTTATAGCCCAATAGAAACCGGTATAACAAGCTTCCGAC
Source organism: Nothoprocta perdicaria (assembly GCF_003342845.1). Classification (NCBI taxonomy): domain Eukaryota; kingdom Metazoa; phylum Chordata; class Aves; order Tinamiformes; family Tinamidae; genus Nothoprocta; species Nothoprocta perdicaria. The sequence continues at coordinate 639,514 of NW_020455821.1, forward strand.
TATGAAGTTGTAGAGTTTTTAGCAGGGCAGTTTTGTCATTACTTTTATTAGTTCTCAGTTTTTCCATTTCCATCATGTTTTAAAATTGGCTGTAATTTGGAAGTTTGKGATCATAGGCAAAGGTCAATCCTCTAAAGATGGAAAAAAGAACTGTAGATCACAAATACAATAATTACTCTAGATTTGTAAATTTGAGTGAGAAATAATTACATGCATTGAGTAGGCTGGTTAATAATTCCACTGGAAAGAGGCAAATGTGACAAAATTGTTTATCATGCATGTTTCTAGTTAGGTTACTACTAAAGGATCTTTTTTGAATGAGAAATGTTGACAACTATATGAAGACTGTAAAAAGAATCAAGAATAAAAAGCTCTGATGTTATTTATTGCCTTTAAAGTGGGAATAGCTCTTTTTTCCCCTGTTTCTATCAGTATAGTTTTTTTCAGCAAAACTAGGAGAAACCCAAGTAAGCTGAAATAACTTATATGGAGCTAAATTTGATTTCCGATAAAACTATAGATAATGGCTTCTAGCAATACTGAGGATTACCCTATTCCCCTCCCACCCCTCAAAACAATCAATCAAGCAAACAAAAATACCCTTTGGTGCCAGTTTATAATATATTCCATGGTAATAGCTAGAGTAACAGATCGTGTATTTTTTTAATCTTGGATAAGGCAGGCCAAAATTTGGAGAAATATACTTTGTTTCTTCTGTACAAAATTACCTCTTTGAATAGCAGGCTTTTTGCTGTATAAACTTTTCAGTTTTGTTGATGATTAAAATTGCCTGAAATGTTTTGCAAACAAGGTCAATGCCTGTAAAGGTCACTGCTGCATAAGTGTTTTGTCTTTACAGGAAACAAAAAGGGAGTGCTTCATCCACATCCTCAGTGTCCGTCTTTTCTCTTTGCATCACTCTTGTGTGATTATAGGTCTTCCAGTTTGTGCATGTGTAGTCATGGTACGTGTTACTTTTCCAAACAGTAACTAGTACTAAGATTGCTCGGCTTTTTGGGACAGGGGGAGTTTCACAAGGAACAGCTACTAAATCATAACTCCCTGTCAAACATGAGAGATTTATGATAGAGGAGTTGTAGGAGGAAGAAGCATCCATACAAAGGAAGATGACAAATGAGCTTCCAGACATTCATTCTCAGCTGTTTTTTTGGTGTTATTGACAGTGGTTTATAGCATATCTGCAGTTTGGGAAAATAAACAGAAGGAAAGACAACAGAATGTCTATAGAATGAATGAATTCAAAGAGGTTCTCCACCCATTTTCCTTGCCTGAAAACTAGCTGAAGCTCCAATATTTGTGAAGTTACATTGTAATAGCATTCTGGTGTGGCAACCTTTTCAAAAGCACTGTGAAGAAGTGGAGTATTCAGATTTATTCCATCTTTCCATCTTCAATATCCATAGCTAGTACCATTGCTCTCTTAAGCTTCCAATGCTAACTCCCTCAGCAGACAACCTTTAAAATGAAGGCATTCAGACAAACCTGCTCTAATGATYCTCCTTTTGACTTTATCAGAGCTGTTCCCAAAGAAACAAAAGCAAAAGGAAAGAATAGGCAGTATTTATCTGTAATGCATCACTTTTGTGAGAAGTTAAGCCAGAAATCCCCAAAAGGCCTTTTTTGTCTGATATAACATTTGCTTTTTTTTTTTTTTGAGAATGCATTTAGGCTTGGAAGCAGATGCTGCAATAACCTCTGTTATCACAAATGAGTTTAATTATTGAAGAGAGCCCAAACAGGGATATAAGAAAGGGCTCCTTAAAGCTTTTAAATTCACAACAACTGACTTTCAGATCAGCTAGGGTTAATTCAGTTTGCTGTAGCGTTTAGGGTCCATAAGTGGTTTGATATTTTTAACTCCAATATTTTTAGTGGAACGATTTTCTTGCCTCCTTAATATATTTGGCAGTATTTATAAAATGGTGTGCACCACTTGCTCGTGTTTCCATGTGTTACCTAGGTGTGCTCTGAAACCTGCTTGATCTTCTATAGGATGGGATATGATTCTAATGAAATATTCTGCTATACAGTAGAGAAAATAGATTTTGTTTTGACCTTTAAGTTGAGCTTTTCTGTTCTGAACCACATTATTTTGCTAAATACAGGGGAACTGGAGCCAGTCTGTGACCTTTTGTTATCATGCTGCTTTGAGAAATGGCAAAAGTCATTCCAATGCTTAGAAGTTCCATTACAGAGATATTGTTGGATTTTTTTTWAAAAAGGGAAAGTTATATAAAAAGAATCAAAGCTGTATCCCTATGCCAGAACAATCTAAGAAATTTTTAATATGATGTAAATAAAGTGGCTTCTACAGAGACAGTATTGCCTGTGATAATTATGATATATATTCTCCTCATCCCTTTTCATCCTGAAGGTTCTCAATACTATATCAGTGAAAGAATTTTAACCTCAAAAGTCCTTTCAAGTAAGGAAGCTGTAGCAGAGAACTAATTAAATATTTTGGGGGTTTTTTTTTTTGCTTAGTTTTCTGGGACTTTGGTGAATTTGCATTTGTGACCCTGGATCTTTGCTGTCATAGGATAGTTCACTTTCAACTAGTATCTCATTCCTCACTTGCTAATTGAGAGAGATGCAGGGTTCAGAAGAAGCAGAGATATGCTCTGAATATTTTAAATATTYGTGTTGCAGTTGAATCCTCCTTCAATCCCTCCTCTGGTTGTTCTGCTCTCTGAAAAGTTACCTGCAATGTCTCTAATCCTGAAACACACATGGAAGACCAGAAAGTTGTTTTCCTCTTGTGCTTTTGTCTGTTTGCATGTTGCCTTACTGACTCTTCCTTGTAGCAACAGAGAAAAACAAAACGTTAGAAGTGACTTTTTTGATGTGCTGTTGAAAACTCATCTCCTTCCTAGTACTGTAGGATTGCTGCTCTAAAGTAGCATWTATAGTTTGCAACATTTGAAATGACAAGGTCAAGCAGAGATGTTACCTTCTTACTACGTATTCCAAATGTACTGAGTGACTCCAGTTACCAGATGCCTGCAGAAATGATCAAAATATTCCTTTGCTAAATGACAGTTCTGTAAAGAACATGACAGTGCAAAGGGTAGTCTGTAAGTACAGAGGGAAGAAGGATCGCTGAAGTTGTATGCCTGCCATCATGGCAAGGCAGAGGACCCCAAATAAAGCTTGTTTCTCTCTTCCCCCGGCTTCCCTTCTTTAAATAGCCACAGTGTCTCGCTTTGGGACTTTGTATATTAYTTTGTATAGACGTAGTATAGGAAGCTTTTGTTATCACCGAGTGATTAATGTCATTGACTGCATTCATGTCCACCATTTGGTATTTTCCTGCCTTTTTTTTTTTCCTATAGTAGACCACTGGAGGTTCTATTTCAATGCCTAGAGATACTTGTATACATATATATGCAATGGCAGAATATTTGCTAAATAATACATCAGTGATTTTTTTATAGCTGAAGTATAAATGGAAGAACTGCACCTCATTTCACACGGTTAAAAATGCCTCCTTTTGTTTTTCTTTCAGTTGCTTTTATATCATTATGCAACTAAGAGCAAATCAAAATCCAAATTATTCTTTAATTTGTGAGAAGTCTTTTATTCAGTGAAGAACACTAAAAATGCTTGGCAAGTACAGATGACATATGTTTCACTACACTTACCAACCAAATTTACGTTTAAATCAGTACGAGGAAGGATGTGCCACATTTCACAATTCTAAGATTTTTCAGTGGTTGAAAAATTTGGTGATTATTTTTTTCACTTATTGTGATTAAGTGAAGGTACACTTAATCTGACCACTGGAAACATGTATTGGATAAACATTGTTTTTTTAGCTTCCTACGAGTTGAACTGAAGCCTTTGCAAGCATAAGTTAATAGTTTTTTAGGTATTACTAGATACCTGTAAATCTAAGTTAATTGGAATGTACCTCTTCTATGCCAGAGCTTTGGTTTTGCTTTTAGCTATGAAATATCACCTCGTGTTATCTTGTTATTTTTGTTTTTATTCATTGTGGATTCATATGGAGAGATAGAATGAAACAAATTGATTTTCTAGTGTACCTCCCTAAACAACATCCTTCTAAGGAGCAATCTACCTGCATACTGCTGTGAATTGGGCTTGGTTGTGATTCAGTGGCAGCACTGGAAATAGCTTCCTGTACTGGTGGCTTGAATGATGATTAGAGCCTCCATTTATCTAGCATTGTGTCTCAGAGACACCTATTCTTATAGAGGGCAGTAATGAGGACCCTGTAGGCAGACCTTATTGAAGAGGATATTTTGGGATTTTTGAAATCAGTTTCTAAACTTTTCTAACAACCTGGCATGAAAACCCTGGCATTTTTTTACCCGCAGTTAATCACTCGGGACTAATGGGCCTTGTTTTGCAGTTTRTTTACTCCTGTGCTAGATCCTGTATTTTGGGCTGTGTCAGCATATTACATCATCCTGTCCTGAGCTCATGCAGAAATGTTAGCAATTCATCTTAGCATTTTCCTGTTGTCAGCTGGAGGTGCAAACCAAACTAACATCATTTTTCAAAATGCCACTTTTGGTGGCAAAGAACTGAATCCTGCTGTTTTCATGCAGCCAAAAAATCCTACTGATGATTTAGCAGTGCAGAATCTGACTCAATTGTATACAGAATTCTCTTGTTTCAAAGATGTCTGTTGACTTCAACTATTATCCGTTACAGTTCGGTAGCAAACGTTGCTGCCTCATTATAGTCTATTTTTTTACATATATACAYGTCTAAATGGTATTTGGGAAGCTGAAATTTTGTGTTAGATATCGATTTTAATTCTGGAGTGGATTCTATTGGTACTCCTCTTATAGTAATAAATTCTAAMTTGAGTACTTTCTGTCTGGGATTCTTTTTGACCTTGAGTCCTAAGGTAACAGGAAATACGTAACTKCATAGTGTGTCAGTCAACTTGGCAGCGTGAAGAGCCACAAGATCATGATTTCTTTCCAATCTCGTAACAGAAAATAGCCAAGCAAGGAAATGAGATGCCTTTTTTTCCCAGAAAATTCAGAACTTGATGCAAATTCAACACTATTTTCAAAAGAAAGAGTTATTGATAATGACCTAATATCAGGAAGATCTTTAGATTTTTGTGCAATATTAGGAATCAGAGAACCTAAAGGCCTGCTAAGGCATGCTTTCCTGTTTAGATGCCTAATGTGTAACAACCTAAATCTCTTAGAATTGTGGAGAACTGAAAAATGCCAGTGTACCCAAAGCTTTTCTGCTTTTTTGTGATCAGGTGTTCTCRTAAGATATTATCCCTCTATATAAACATTACCTTTCCTCAGTTAAATTAAATAAACAGATATCTTCAGTTATGCTGCTCCCAGACTTGCTTGTATTRTGGTGGTAATAGGCTATATAGGAAGAAAAATGGTTACTTGTTTTTAGAAAAGCAACTGCTTTTTTGAGAAGTGCTGTAACTGTTAGAGTTGCTACTGAAACTGTAGCTGATAGTACTGAAACAGTCACAAACAYCACACTTATTGAAAAATATTGCAACTTCATAGCTGATTAATAATGAAAGAATGTTTGAGACTGTAGAAATRTTTCTGTCTATGGCTAAAAGCAATGTCAAGTTTCTAGTAATGCCAGTGCATGTCTTTTTTTTTTGTACTTCGGAGGCATGTGATTCAAAAATCAATAGGTTCTTTATGAACAAGGAGGAATGTTAATGCAAGAGAAATAATGTGTTCCTGATGAGCTGTAGGGATTGCAGTGGTGTGAACTTGCTGTCTTCTGTATGTCTCCAGTTAGCAGTAGCTGTTCTGAACTTCCTGCAGTGTGTCTGTACCCATATGGTGTGGCTCTCAAGCCTGCTGCTTGCCATGCCATTAGTATACCAACACCATAGGCCAGAAAAGCACCTCACAGCGTACTTGGTGTGTGTCTCCTAGAAACACAGAAGCTATTTTTTCTCTTCATAGGACAGTAAGTTGTGTATTTAAAAATCTAGACTTGATTTTGCAAAATTTGCTCCTTTTCCCTGCATATTGTTTTGTTTTCTGTTGAGATGCTTGTGTCTTCTACTTTCATAGTATCACAAGAATTAATTTYTTTCACTTTTTGCCCTGAGAGCGATGGGGGTCTTTGTTCCCCTCTATTCAGCAGCAGTAAAATCACATCTTAAGTGCTATGTTCAGTTTTAGGCTCCCCAGCACAAGACAGTGCTGATGCAAGTACACTAAAGGGCCATGAAGAAGATTTAAAGACAARGAAGAGGTAGTTCAGGAGGGATTTGAGCAATGTGTATTAATATTTGCTGGGGGGGGAGGAGTCAAAAACATGGAGCCAAATGGTGACAAAATTAGAAGCAATGGGCTCACACTGAAAAACGGCAAGTTTTGTCTGAACATAAGAAAACTCTTTTTGGGTTGGCAAACACTACAAGAGGTGAACAAGAAAGTCTTTAGAGATATTCAAAACTGGACTAGACATTTTCCTGAGCAAACTGTAGTTGACTCTCCTGAAGCAGAGGATCAGCTGATGAAACAGAAGGTTTCTAAAAGCCTAAAGCCTTCCAACCTCAACTGTTTTGTTAGAGATGCGTTTTTAGTCCAGTAATTATCATAGTGAAAAACTCAAAATCAAGACTTGATTTCCAGAAGTCTRTAATTTCTTCCTTCAGAAAAGTGAATGTAGGTTCTCAAAGTTTACTAAGTATGTGCTTAAGTGTGTGAAGGTTAGTGGCTTACCTAAGGTTTTGAGTTCATTTTTAAACTTTGCTGAATTAGGCCTTGTAGGCTAGATTGAGCTCTTTTCTGCTTGACTAAAACACATTCAAAGGGCTCAGCTTTCAGAAAGTCTCTGTACTGCAACAGATATTCTCTTTCATTTCAGTGGAGGGGCTGTTAGCTATCCTCTATTAAGTTTTAAATTTTCACGTATACTGTAAGTCTTTCTGTAGGGCATTTGAGGAAAGTACTCATTTAGGGATTATAAGATGCTGTCTTCAGCTTTGTATTGGTGGCATTATGGAGTTATGTGACATCTAGAATAATTTGATATCTGCTGCTGACCTTTTCCAAAGGTATTTAATGTGTATGATTTTAGCTATTGGAGTAATTTCTTGATTAATGCTATGCAGATGTTTAAACAGCTTGATGAAACAGGGCCTAGGGGAGATGTCTTCAGAAACTGATCAGCAGGTGTGTGTCAGCCTGGAGCAGTTAAGCTTGGGAGTTCAGTTTAGATCATTATTTGCTGTTGGAAAAGTAGAGGATTAGCTCAGAAGCAGGATGCGTCTCCACAGGCAGGTTGCTGCTCTCCTGGTTTCTCGGTTAGCCTGGGTGCCCTTCTCTGTTACTGCCATTCGTGTTTCTGCTTCAGACMCTGTGCAGCTAAAAACAATTTAATGTTGCATGACAACTAAATAGTAACAATTTGTAATAAGGACCCAGAGTGGTTTATTTTGTCAACTAGACACAGGACTTGCTCATTGAGCACACACCACCTTCATTGCTGTTGTTTCCTGTTATCCCCCTTACCTAGAATTAGGGATATATGGGAGAATTTCAGAATATAAAGTTTTCTTGCATCTGGTGGTACGAAATAAAGTTAGACAAAGCTACCGCTTTGTCTTTCTGTCTTCAGAGCAAAGGGATTTTCTCATTCTCTGTTCATCCCCTTCACAAGGTGGACAGATTATCTTGTTTGGCCTTGTATGAATCCAATTTCTGTTGCTGCAAGGTGCTGCAGTGGAAGCTCTTCTTGGCTTTCTGCCAGGCCTTTTGAGATTTAATTTCGTGGAGAAGAGAATAGAGGGACAGGTAATGATAGTGTATCATGTTTTGGGACTGCTGCTGCTTCCAAGTTTGTTCAGATTGGTTTGTTGTTTAACTGCACAGGCTGTCCACTTGGGTGCCATGTAATGATGTGAGCTCTTCCCTGAAGATGTTATTCCAGGTAGCCTTCAGATATGGGTTTGAATTCAAAGTTCTGATTCTTTTCATTGCGTGTGTAGCAGAGTGTCCAAGGAGGCACCGCCTGTTACCATAAGATTTACCTGACATGAATTTCACATGAGAGGTTAACAAATGCATTGAATCTTAGGATGAGAGAAGATTTATCGCTCTCTTCAGGATCAAGTATAAATTCTGTTTCATTTTAAAAACTATTTTTAAGTTGTCAGAATATATATTAAAAAGAAATTGTAGATGTTGTTGCTATTTCGTTTGTTAGAAGAGTTGTCAACAATAACTACTAATGTGTGAAGATGCCATATGATAAGCCTGGCATCATATCTAAGTAGGCAAATTAAAATGTGCAGAAATCATCCAGGGTAGAAAACAAACCCAGATTTATTTCAGAACTTGCAAAAGAAAGTGCGGAAAAATGTTTTTTTATATCTTAAGTAAATGTTGCAAAACAGTGCTGCAGGAGGCAGTGTTACTGTACATGCAGACTCAGTCTCGTACATTTGGAGACGATTTCAATTTCTTCCATGAGGTGATTTAAAAGCACATGGAATCACTTGAGTGCAGTGTGACTCAAGTGATTTGTGTTGTGTCTTATAGTACTGTCCTCCCAGTCCTTTTCCAAGCGAGTTGACTTGCTTGGGTGCAAATGGAGATATGCAGGGTGGTGTTACCCAGCTCTTCTGTCATATAGGCTTGGGGTGTAAGAGCATCACTCATGATGATTAGAAAGCTGCTGGTCTAATGTAAGTGTGATGTAGAACTGTTGAGTATTCTCACAGTGCAAAAATCCTGTGCATCTTAGAAATACATTTCTCAGATATTTGTCTGACTACCTCTGACTTACCATTCTGTGATGTTCTGTAGATATGTTGCTGTCTTCAAAACTGAATCAAAAATCATAATGCAGAGTCCTACATGCAGATGCCATATCAAAGGAACTATGGAAAGGATCCTGCCTCAGCGTGTGGGGGTGAAATAGGCATTTTTAGAAGGCTGAGATCTTTATATGATTAATAGGTGCCTTCTCTCCTAAACATAGCATCAGAAAGTTTAGAAATCATTCAATGGTTCCTTGCGTGCCACCTCCGCCTATGTTTTTTGGAGTTAGGGATGTTTCTTAAGTAATTTTCTTCATTAGTTTTTCTTCCTCCCTCTATAGCTGGTGCCAAATGATTACAGCACTTCATGTTCTGTGGCTCTCAATTTTTGCTGTGAAAGACAAACAAGTACAAAAGGAGAAATATGTGAAATACTGATGGAGCAACAAAAGACACCCTGCTTAAAAATAAAGATAAAGGGATGCGGTCTTCAAATAGCAAGCCCCAGGAGGTCTCTGCTGACTTTTAATGAAACTTCTGTATTTATTACACTTTGTTCAGTATTTATCCTCGTTCCGTCAGCCTTTGAATAAGATCTGCAATTGCATTGCTAAATGGATTCATGTTACTTAATTTCACTCTCTTTTCCGTAAGCACCAGTGTCCTTTGTTGAAATGCCATTTGATGACTTCAAGAATGCTTCTAGATAAATCACAGCCTGTATTCTTTTCACTCCTACTGAAAGTGTTGGGTTAGTCTTCTAGCAGAGCAGCATCCTCGAGAATGGAATATTGTCTAGCCTCTGTATTAGTGGAAAAAAAGGCCAAGTTGCAGCTGCTTTGATCTTGCATCACTGGCATTGCTATAGCATAAGCTTCATTGAGTAGAAAGTTTGGATCAAAGCTATCAGTTCAAGCATAGCTAATATATTCTCCCTCCAGAAAAGATCTCAAGCAGAAATATGTGTCTGTATAATTACTGATAGGTTTCTAGAAGAATCAAAGCTAGTAAAGTTTAAACATCTCCGGAGCATGCAACGTTGTCCACAGATGGCTGCTGTATTGTAGAATGCTGCTATTGCAGGAAGAGCACTCAAAGTTGGTGAGAAATAATGCTCATGGTGGGCTGATTATCCTATGTGGCTCCTGCATGTGAGAAAAGGCTTGAGGATTTTGTGGCATTACTGTGTCTTAAGGATGTGTTCTAAGCAGTACAGSTGAGCACTAAGAAAAGCCTCATGTGGGAAGGGATGTGGGCTCTGACATCTCCACTCAGGAGCCCTCAGGAGTGGCTTCCGAGAGATGCAGTCACTAGGAGCTTTGTCAATTGCTCAGCTTGCTCTGAGCTGTCTTGTCTATCAGCCTAGAACCTGAGATGCTGAGACTGAACAAGCTCACTGTTATTTAAGGAATATTAGACACTCTGATGCTTTGATTTCTTTTAACAAAGTTATTAACATTCAGTCAAACATAACTACCAAACATGACTAGGCTTTTCATAGTGATTGATGGATAGCCTTTCTTTTTTTTAACAAACTTCATGATCTTCGGGAGATAACTGCAGTTTCAAGGCTGTAAGCCCACTGGACATCCTCCTGTGCTTGCTCTGTATTCAGAGCTATTCAGATGCTATTCTTGCTTTGTAGGAAACACTGTCTGTATAGAGTTTTTTTCCTCTCGTTTGCCTTCTTGCTGGTTTTTTAGGTGTTTCATTGCAGAGAGCCTCATATTTCACATTGCATTGTTCTGCAAATGAGGGTTAATTTTATACTACCCTGATCTCAGTGCAGCTGCTTGTTTGGAACTAAGTGCAAATGTTATGATCACTATGATATTAGCACTTCAATAAACAAAGCTTGCTTTTACTAAGGAGAGATCTTCATGAATAGTAGCCCAGACCGTGATGTGCCTCTCATCAGTGGCCTTTTTCTCAAACTTAAAGTGTACAGGGTTGTGTCTGAGTTTAGCAAGGGCCCTGATTTTGTATCTAGGAAAGCAAACAATATATTGTATTTATGTTATAAATGCAGTGGCATTTAAGAGTGACACTGAATATACTCCATATGCTGAATATACGACCAATCCCACTCATCACACAGATTAAATGCATGTCTAAACATGTAGTTTGGAGTAGTGTGTACCTTTCATTTGTTCCAGCTCACTATTCCTGTTTAGTTCTGTAGTGATTAAAGAAAACAAAACAAAAAAACCTACTCTTCTGCAAAAACACCTGTTTTGAGATGTTGGCCTTTGGTCTGTGAATCTGCATACTTATCCTTTTAATGAATTCTTTTACTGCAAAATACTGAAGTTTTGCATGATACTTATCGTTCATTCTATAGTGGAGGAGAAATTCATTATAGGCAATAAATGAATACAATCATATTGCTGTAATAACATCTGCTGGTAGTGGGGAGGGAACTTTGGTTCAATATATTTTTTCCTATGTCAATATGATTACATTGGGAAGCATCATTTCTTGTGCACAGTAATGCTAAATATTCTCAGCAATTGAAAGACAGTAACATTTTATAAATGAGCAATTCATATTAACACAAATATATATGCTCTAAATGGACCCTTGAATCCTAGTTTCAACACAGACAGGTTGTTGATGTAGTAAATTAAAGCTGCCTTACTGCAGCTATTTTGTCCAATGTTCAATCACAGACCTGTATTAATATTTTAGCCCCTTTAATATTATTACATGATGCAGACTTTATTTAAATGGATTTGACGGGCCTCTTGGTTGGCTTGACARCCAGAGGGAGAAATTAATGTTCTGCATTTAATCTCAGCTCAAGGAGCTAAATTATTTTGGAGGTCGAAGCTGTCATGCATATCATACTAAATTATTGAATGTAATAACTATTAGCCTGCTGTCTATTTATAGATTTTTAAAATGTTGTTTACTTCATGCATCTTGAGCTAATTTTGAAGGGAACATCACTTAAATTTTCCTCATGCAGTACAGTAGTACTGTATCTCTCTCGGATAAAGTATGGGAGGTTGTTTAACCACCAGTAGAACAGGGGATGATGGAGTCAGCAGTCTTCAAAGCTGTGGAAATAAAATAGCTTTCCTGCTGATGATTAGATAGTGTACGCAGACTGTGCAACATATGCAGTTGTACTCAGTTCAACTATATTTAACTTTAAAAGTTCATAAAGGAAAGAATTATTTCCTTGTTTTTAGTTTTATTGAAGAGACACAGAACCAAAGGAGGAGCTGAACCACTATGCTTGTAGCTTAGAAGAAAATAAAACTCAGATTTAAAGCTCCACAACAGTGAATTGGTACATTAAGAACACACTCTGCTTTAGGAAAAATGTATTGCAAGATAGATTGAACTATAAATGCTATTAGCAGTTGTTTAGAAAATGTTACAATAGGAGCTATCATAGTAGAGCCTGAGATAATACATTTATCTTTAGTGTAGCAGGTATGCCCTTTCAGCAGTTCCCCTGCTATGTTAATCTGCAGTGATGGATTATGTCAAAAAGGTGATAATGTAAATATATATGTACATAGTAAATACAGTATAACATGGTTAAGCTTTCAGGCCTGTTTATGTAGTGCAGGATCCCAGAAATAGCCATCTCTAAATATGAGCTGTCTGATATTCTGACTTGCATCTTCTCTCTTCTGACATGAGAATTAGTTTCTCACCTTTTCTTTTTTTTCTGTTCCTTTTGCAATCAAAATAAGAGGTGCTTTATCTTACTAACGGTCTCTATATGCTGTTTAATGAAGTTGATGAAATCTGTTTCCTTTAAAACAATGTCAGCTTTGAGTAATGGTTCATGAGGAAGTATGAAATATGAGATGTTTGCTTGCAATGAGTAGTTCTAGGCCAAAAATTTCTATGCTTTCTCAATAGAATTCATGTTTATCACAGATAAAAATGGAGAGCACGTACTAGCTTTCTGTGAATTGACACACTTAGATTTATAACAGAAGGTCTTCATATAGATGTCCTGTGGATTCCTTTGATATAATACTAAAACAGTTAACAAAGTAGCTTCTTTTAGCTATTGATATAACCAGTGTGATTTCAGAATTGCTTTTCTGTTCTGACAAAAGCCCACATGAAAGATGATTCTGTATTTTGCAGACAGGAAGAACAAAGATCTTCTTGGTATAGTCATAAATATAATTAAAAAATAAATCTACTGTTTTAACTGAATGGAGTCCCTGCTTTGCATGCTRTGGAGTTTCTAAATGAAGTAAGTTCTCCTTACTGTGTTCAGATATACCCTCTAGCCCTCACTCATTGCACATTCCTACTCTTCCACTGCTACAAGTTCATTGCTGTAATACAGGGCTTGAAACTTCATTGTAGCAGGTTATTTAGTAGYTTCAATAGCTTGAATTATAAAGAGAAACGAAAAGGTGAAATAATTCCCCTGGTTTCAGTAAAAACAGGTCAGTGGCAAAGCTAGGAATATAACTTCAGGTGGCTTGAGTCTTACATTTTGACCACAGTGCTTCTTGACTTCAGGGAAGAAACCCGCTTTTGTACCTTTTATTYTTCAAGTTCTAGCTTCTCTTTTGTAAAAGGCTCTCAGTTAATCTCATGACTCAGTAGAATTATTTCCTTCTCTTTTTCCACATTGAAATGGTTTTAAGTGGAGAAAATACCCTAATGATGACACTAATCTCTGCAGGCTTGCTCATGATTTCTCTAAAAGACATTGGATATGGAGAGGAAGGATAAAGGAAGGATTTTCTGATACAGGATTAAACCTCTAGTTCGTTTTAATGTGTCTGATAGTGTCCCTGATGGCAGTGAGTATTAGGTGCAAGTGTTCCATTGGCAATTCGTTTCAGACTAGCTTTATGACTTACGAAATTTTTGCAATTTTGCAAGTTTTATGAAGGTTTTTGTACATTCCTGCTTTTTATAAATGTCCTTTGATTTCAGTCACAGATGAGTGTGGTGTCTTCCATGTAAAGCAAGAACTTTATATTTAATTTCTTTTGAAATCATGTGGACCCATTCTTTTCATGTTGTTGTTTTTCCCCCTCCAAAGGATTTGGCAGTCTTCAGCCTAAATGTTAAAGGTGGGGTTTTTTTTGTTTTGTTTTGTTTTTTTCTCCTGGTAAAGATCTACAGCATTTAATACTATGGCTCTCCTATGGATGGGGGACCAGGCAAAATGTTCACCAGGCCCCTAGGTTTAGCATCCACATTCCTGCCTGCAGACTTAGCACTCTGCTTTAGATATAGGCCAGCTGCTTGAACTAATTTTTGACCTCTGGCTCTTTTGTTCCACACACTTCGCTCCTGTGCTTGCATGGAAATGGAGCAGTGCAATCTAACTGCTCTGAATTCTAGAACCATTTGTTTATCATTTTCCTTATGATATGTCACTTTCTTAAAGATGCTCTTTTGCAGGACTTTGGCTCATACTTACCTCTCTTCTGGTGGTCACAAGGCACCTGCAGATCCAAAGAAATGATAAGAGTCTGTGCTTTCTGAGTTTACTTGTTCTAAATTCCCTAGAATATCCAACTGATTTTTTCCTATGCGTTATTTCTTCTCTGACTCAGGTGACCTCTCTGAAGTAGCTACATGTTCAAGTGTAAATGAAGAGCACTGAGTCTTAGTTATCTGCTGAGGTATATTACTACAAAGTTTATTATATGTTATCTGTTACTAAATTATTACTCACTATTTGTCATATTACTACTTTTCAGAATTCTGAACCAAAATTAAGTTAAAAGGCAGTCTACTAACTGTTACTGAAACAGGTTTTTAATTTTAAAAACACAAGGAGTTAAAGTCTCAAATCAAAATTATAAATAGTCCGTCTACTCCCTTCATCACAGCTTACATTCTGTTGTGCATTAGGAAAGGCTGATAAAAAAAAAAAAATGTATGGGGAAGTGTTTCCTTTGAACACAAAGGCTTTCTGTGCAGTGTTGCTGTCACTTTGCCTTCTTCACTGACTTAATGTGACCTGCCACAGTTCAAATATACCGTCATAAGCATGTGGGAGTCTTTTAATTGTGTTACCTCAAATCGGTGAACTTAATGTGATTGAGTAGTTTCTTTACTTTAGCCAGCAAATGTGGCTTTAGATTTTCTATCCAGCTTCTAAATGGAGCTTTTCAGTCTTAACAGGCCCATTCAGTTCAGTAAACATGACTGAAATGCACTCCCCCCCGACACCATTGAGACCCACTCCTAGAGAAATAGTGGCAAAAGGGTCTGAGGACAGGGACAAGTTCAGGCCTGTGTACTTTAAAGTCAATGGCAGCTTTGCTATTAACTTCTACAGGATCAGAAACACAGTATAAGAATGAGATTTCTCAAGCTATTTCTCTAATTAAAAATTGATTTTTGGCTTTGTGTGGATTAAAGTTGCTAGATACAAAGTTGTTGGTGGTTTTCATGTTCCTATCCTGTAAGCTTAGTTGGCATACAGCTCATGAGAACTGAGCTGGAACTAGCAGTAAATCTGATTCTGCCTTGAAAACAACACAAACCCTCCCAATGAATGTCTGGCACCTGCCAAATTTTACTGACCTTAATATAAGGTACTTAATAAAACTGCCAGAATCAATGTATGTTGATCATATTTTTTTCAAGGCAAAATCCAAACTCTGATTGCATCTCAGTTCTTTTTTTGTCAATATTCTGTAGCTTATTAGATTCTTTGTGAGCTGCCAGTTTTTGCTGTCCCTGCCAATTTGAAGTAATTATTCCTAAAGAGAAACAGCAGTACACTTCGTGTTTAGATATTTTTTTCCACTCACAAAGAAAGACCTTGCTACTGATGGGAAGCTGCTTTCCAAGACCACTGAGTCAGGGTGTCTGTCCTGCATCCATCCAGTGGCTTTTGAAATCTGAGTTAATTCATTCTGATTCTGAGCTCCTTCAGTAAACATTCCTGAATGCAGTTTTTTTAATCTGTGTTCAGTTTGAACTCTCTATATTGAGGTTCATACCTGAGAGGGAAGTCTTCCTAGATTATTACCTTATCTATTGTAACTGCTCTAGAACTATAGCAAAGAACTGCTAGTACTTTGGTAGATTCTCTGGAATTAATTGTCTTCAGGAGCTGTTTTTAGTTGTTTGGAGGTATTTTGATTTTTTTGGTCAGACTGTTGAGCATACAGT
This sequence comes from Nothoprocta perdicaria, assembly GCF_003342845.1. Taxonomy (NCBI): domain Eukaryota; kingdom Metazoa; phylum Chordata; class Aves; order Tinamiformes; family Tinamidae; genus Nothoprocta; species Nothoprocta perdicaria. The sequence goes on from NW_020455821.1 coordinate 655,406, forward strand.
TAAGCCTGCAAATCTGTGTTAGGAGTGCATAATAAAGCATTACAGTTTAGGACTTGCATGCAGGGACTRTGAGCTCTCCAACTGCTTAAATGAGATTTTTTTTGCTATTGAATGGGTAGTACTCAACTGAGCGTTTGCGCTTAGAACTTTGTCCAACACATCTACCAAATAATCTCCTTTTATTTTAGTCACAGTGTAGAAGTACAGCAAACAGAATTGAAGTTGCACGATAGGATGAGCTGAGAAACATGGGAACAGAYGATTGAGTGAAGTTTTGGAGGCTCTGTCAATTGACACAAGAATGGGTTGGATGCATCTCGAAAGGGTTTAGGTGCTCTTCATGCTAGATTAGGGAGGAATGTGACCTGTTAAAGTAGTGTTATCTTCTGATTTGCACATACTGTACCTGAGTATATTTGTGCAAGTGTAGTATAACGAGATGCTTATGAACTGTATCACTGTATCATTTAGAGGTAGGAAATCATATTTGCTTTCATTTTCCACATATTGAAGATATGTAATGCGTTGTAGTGCTTGCTCAGAATATAGAGTTCAACTGGACCAGCAGCTTGGGAAGAAGGAAGTACTGTTGTCTCCTTTTAACATGGAGAAGCCTGAGGCATGGTGATGCTTGCTTGGAGTTGCACAGTAAGCAGCAAGTSCAAAATAGATGCTAATGCTGCTAAATCATCACAACCAGCAACAGTGCCCTTGCTGTGGCTCCCCAGCATAGTAGTAAAGGGTGAGAGCATCCAGAAATGTATTAAATGGTCATTTTGGTGTTGTAAAGATGGGACATGTGCTGTAAAGAATCTAGCTTTTAACCATGTTTCAAACCATTCTATGCCCTAAAAAATAAGGGAGTACTGGCTTTCTTGGTTTAACACAATTAAACAGAAGTAGAAAATACAGGGTAGCTTCTCCTATCTTTTGTTCTTAGGTGAAAGCTGATGAGAATCCTTTTTATTTTGCAGTTTTTCCTAATGAAAGACATAACAGTGTTCAGATTTCCTAGGGCATGCTGCCTCTTTTTTGTGCCGTTGTTCAATAGGATGTACTAAGCTCTTTGAAATCAGCAGAAAAGTGTCTAAATGCCAGGATCCTATTAAAAAGGATTAAGAAAGTAGCTACCTATGCATTTTAATAGAACGGATATTTTAATGGTAAAATATTCCTGTATAAGCAATTCTGTTGCTGAAAGTCCACAAGCTTTTAATGCTCTCTTCATCACTTTCTGTAATTTCACATCATATTTGCAGTTACTTACACCTTGAATCCTGGTGAACACCATTTAGCCTGCTTTTATCCTTAGCAGTGATCCTTCTGTGCTGCCCTGCCTTCTGTTAAAATGCATTGGAAGTGCATCTCTGAGGTGAAAAGTTGCAGCCCTCTGAAGAGTATGTAGAGTGGCCTGATTGCTCAGCATTCTCTGGAAGCATGAAACGTGAGGAAGAAAATCCTGTGTCCTTGTGAATGTCTTTGAGGCAGTAATGCTGAAAAGAAACAGGAAACTTAAATCCTGTGCCATTCATGGAGCTGGTGACTCAGTGCCAATAAGAAAGTAGTTGGGGAATTGTAAAAAGGTGTGAGGAAGAGAGTGGTGATTCCCAACAAGGTGTATGTGTGGGAGTTTGCTGGTATAGAAAGCTTCTCAGCTGCTTAAGATCTCACCTGAGAAGGTGCCTCATACCTATTYATTCTCCCCTGCTGCATAAATAGTACTGCTGAGTATCATTGGAACATGGGCAGAAAATATACTTGATTTTTTGTACCTTGCTTGACTGTCTGAGATTTTTTTTGAAGGAAGTTTATTTGGCTTGGGGTATTTTGGAATGAAACAGCCACAGTGACACGCCTACAGAGAAGGCCACCACATGTTTTTTCCTGCAGTTAGCACAAAGGCTCATCTCTGCTATTAACTCTGAGTCAGAATTTTCTTTAATCATTACCACAGGTGGAAATAGAAATAGGGTATGAGAAAAGCCAGATGTGAAAAGAATGGAATAACAATTAAAACTCAAAGTATCTTAATCACTCAAAGATCAAGCCCAGAAGCTCTCTTAAAAAACAGTGAAGTTACTGAAAATTTTTAGTAAGAAAGTGGCAAGTGGTCCATTATCAAACTGTGGTAAAGAAAGGGGAGGGATACTGTGCTCTGTGGTAAGATCATTCATTTATTTATTTTGGGAGGGAGATTTCAAAGTGAAATAAAGACRCAAACTTTGGGAATGTGTTGAATGATCTGGGCCAGTATGCAGGTTGGTGGACCCTCTCAGTGGAAACTAAATTATAATGGTGCACCGTGGAAGGCAAGACTGATAAAAGATTCTGGTTRGGTAGGGAAAAAAGCCGTGAGGCTTTGGCTGCTGCACAGAATTAGATCAAACTATACTGGAAAAAATAAAACAGAACAGCATTACACTTAATTGATGAAGCAGCTTACACTGCAGTCAAAATAACTTTATGAGAAATAATGTAGGTGACTTCAGAAATAATCAAAATAATCAAAGAAAAAAAGAATTTAATGTCTGGGTTTTTTTTTTTTTTTTTGGTATAGGTAATTATGAGAAGTGAGAAAAGTGTGGAGAAGCCTGAGGATAAAAATGGAAAATACCTGAAGAGAAAGAAAATATATTTTGTGCAGCAAAGGTATGGAATTGGGAGAAAGTCTTTCATGGGCAGTTCTATCTAGTGACTAAATTATCGTCTTGAATACAAATGAAACTTGTATTTACTTATGAGTTTGCTCACTCATACAGAAACCAGTTTATTGTAGTTAAAGTTATAATAAAGGGTGTACAACCTAGTTATGCTCAGTATAGGCAGGTGTTCGTGTCTCAGCTTGCAGTTGGGGAACATGCTTACTAAAAGCATCTGAGAGTTGGGTGGGAATGCTTCAAGAAATGAAATTACATATTCTAGGGCTGAAAACATATTAAAAACTAAAATTTAGAAAGATAGTATTGAAGGAAAATAGGAGCTGCTTTAGAGAAAAAAGCCAAGCTGAATGAACGCATGGAAATAAAGTAGGAAAGACTGAATTCTGTGAAAGAATATAAATGATGCCATTGAACAAGTGATAACATTGATAATATTTAATATTGATTGATATTGAATAATATTGAATATCGACACATCATACTCATCAGTACATTTAAGGACCCTTAAAGGCCATGGTCTGATATGGAAGTGTTTGCGTGTATAATTAATTACATGATGGTCTTATTGTTATTCATACAGTGCAGAAATTACATGTTGAAGTGTCACTCCTACACATAACTTGATGTGTAAAATCTACCTTGAGTACAAAACATGGAAACTTGTGTATAATTGATCACAACTTGATACCTATGAATTGACCAACCAAAACAGAGTGCACGACTGTTTTAATGCTTGGTACTGTGAGCTGATGCAAGTGTTGCTTGCTAGRAGATACAGAATCTGACTATGTGCTGGTATGACATGCCTGTTGAACAGAAGGACACCCAACCAAGTTATACGCTACAGTAAGGATTGATGAGATCTAAAATTTTTCTAGTTATAGGAGCATGTAACTATACAGGAGCCTTAACTATGTGACAGAACAGGCTTTGCKTCTTTGTCTGGAGCACTGGCTGAACGTTAGACTACTAGATGGATTGGGACACGTTGGGAAATAGTGACATCAGTATCAAGAGCTGAGTTAAGCAACATGGACTAAAACTGCCAGGGTGGATCCTTGCATGGGAAGGATGTGACTCTCACTGAGTGTCTGACAACCTTGATTTATGTAGTATTTGTTCAGTAGTGTTTTTTCTTTTGAAAAGGGAATGTAAGTGTGGCTAGATGTTTACTGCACTGAAATTGTTTGGATCTGCGTATTTGAAACTGATTAGTGTGCAGTCATATCAATGCAATGTTCCTCCAGCCAATGGAGAAATATTAGAAGATCATTTTAGGGGGTAGAAATCTCAAATATTCTCTTTAAATGTAATTGAGCCTCTGGCTGTGTGATTTTGTGCAGCCATGGATGTAGCAGAAAGAAAGCAAGGTGATGATTTGCTCCTTTTGGGGCAGTGGAGATGACAGATAATGGAGAATGGCCTTACCTGCTGGCTCATATCAGCTGATAACTGATTTTCATTACTAGTGGTCCAGGCAGTTCCTTTCATTGCACTTCCGATTCAATGACCTGTGAAATCAGAAATGTTCAGGTCTTTGTCAAAAAAGTATATATTTTATGAGCACGCATTATAGTTGAGAGCACTCAGTTTCAGGTGAAAAGAAGAGCTGAATTGCATCTTTGAAGAAATGGTTCAAAGCATATGTTTTAGGAAAAGTGATATGCAAATATGACTGAGGGTGGCAATTATCTACAAGCTCTAGTCTCCTGTGCTGAACTACAGTGCTAACCAGAATGCCAAAGGCTATTCCTTTCAGACTGCCTTGAAAGGATTAGAGGGGAAAAAAAAAAAAAAAAAAAAAAGTGTTCAAGTCCTAGTATTTTGGAGTTTTGTGGAGGCTACTTGATTTAATTCTAATACCCAAATTCTACTTCAGAGTACTCTTTGATGGATTAGCAATTGTTAAAATTTGTCGTACTCAAGAAGGATGAAATGCTAGCTGCAAAGAGGTCACTGGGATGATATCCAGGGACTTGGAAGAAAAATTTATTTCTTGTCTCCTAGATTCTCCTAAAGTAGTAATTGCTATTACACAAAGACAATCAAACTCCATAAAGACACAAATTTTCTGTGAATATCACTTAAATGAACAATTCTCTGTTCATAAATAGGTCAACAACATAACGGTCCTTAACGCAGTGTTAAGATTGCTCACTTAAGCCAGAAAATGCTGAATCCTGGCTTTGTGGATGTCTAATATCAGAGTTACTCATTAGATTAATGCATACTGTTTCTGAAATCATGCACTATGATATTCAGCTGGCCTATTTATTAGATTTGTGTTTTGAGCTTTGCTTTGAGAATCTATATACTCAAATCCCTGGTTACATAAAAAAGTCTATAAAATGTAGAGTTCAAATAACTGGGGAAAGAATTAATAGGAATTGGAACTTAWCAGAGCAAGAAGAGAAAAGGACATTGATCCTGTTAGATCGCATCCATATTGTACAGAAATTTTGGAAATTATATGAAGAATGAAAAGGAAATCAACAGCRCAGTGATAATCATGAGGAATAGACACATGCTGTATATAATGGCTGATTGCTTTTCAGTTTTGTTTCTGCTTTCATGTTGTTTCTTTGTTTCTTACAAGTCTGGTTTGTTTTATATATCGTGTTTAAAATAGAACAAGAACTCCTCAGACTTTTTTTTCTGTCAGTAGTTTAGAGAAATTAAAAATATATTTCAGGTCTAGATCTACAGACACATTATTCTGAAGAATTACACTGTGGCTTTAGGTATGTTCATGCCTGTGATTAAAAGCTCTTTACATATGCATCCATCTCCTTTAGCTGTTCCACTGCTTCGCTGGAGAATAACAGTGCTATCAAAGTGACAAAAGGCTGGCTTGTACTCCTAGGGGAAGTAATTAAAGCAGCAGAGAGCAGAAGGTAAAATTATCATTTGCTTGCTATGTTATAATGCTGTACCAAATATTTATCATAGTATCAGTAATAACAAAAAAAMCCCAACTTTATGTAGTTTTCTAGAATATAACAATAAATGCACTTGCACTGCAATGAAAAGCTCTGCTTTCAAGAAATCCAAATAAAATACATTCTAACAATAGTTTAGTTCCCGTATAAAATATTTGGGATCTGGGATTAGTATTTTGCTGCCTTGTTTTATATACAAAAAGGGAACATTTATCCTTGCATAGTYTTACAAGCTTGGAAGGGCTGTTCTGAAGCTGAGCTTTTATTGTTATCCTATAGTGTCCAAAGGAAGATGCTGGAAAAAGATATCTGCAAAGTAGCCTCAAAAAGCCATCAATATTACTGAAATATTAATGAAAAGGATTACTTTTCTACTATCTGTAGTATTTTGTGGTAGTCTGGATTGTGTCAGTAAGATCTTAGTTTAGATCTTTCATTTCTGATTGGACAGGAGCAGGACTCTACCTATGCCTGACAAGAGCCTGCCATGGTTTGTACCCTGTGCTGCTTCCTTTCGTGAGCTGCTGTTGATGTGGCACAATCCCCTGCAACAAGTCCTGCGAGCCCTGAAGGTGCTGAGCGCGCGCGGCCGCCTTCGTGCCGCTCGGCGTCAGTGCTCAGCGCGTTGGTGCTGTGCGCGGGGCTCGCGCCGCCTGCGAGGCGCAGCGCTGCAGGAGGCGCGTGGGCCTCCCTCGCCAGGGGCTGCCCTTCACACACACGCAACCCAACGCTCGTGCTGCCCACGGAGCCAGTGGGGTGGCTCAATGTGTCATCTGCATTGACTTTGCTTGGGCAGCACGTGGGGTTTGTGCCCCAGTGGCTTAGCAGCAAGCCCTGGTTTKCCTGTTAATGCAGTGGGGCAGCATCTGTCTCCCTTGGAAAGGGAAGTGCGACCAGTTTCACAATGGCCTTTCCTCTGTGCCATAGGGCATTTGGTGCTGCCTTCCTGGGGGAGAAGAGCTTGTTATCTCCAGGGTCACTGAGAGAAAATTAGAGTAAGAGATAATGTTGTGTGTGGACAGGGTTTTCTTTCTCTTTCTCTTTCTCTTTCTCTTTCTCTTTCTCTTTCTCTTTCTCTTTCTCTTTCTCTTTCTCTTTCTCTTTCTCTTTCTCTTTCTCTTT
>NW_020455821.1:662193-778019 GCF_003342845.1 Nothoprocta perdicaria
TTTTTTTTTTTTTTTTTTTTTCTTAATCAATGAATGGTCATTGTGAATGCAGCTTAATCTCAACCACAAAAATGTTTTTTTTCTTGCTGGGCAGTGGAAAGTCAGGGCCGTGGGTTTTCTGTAACGCAATCTCATGTGGGTGCTGAAGAGCTCAAGTTAATATTGGTTGCTGAGAGCTGAATTGGAATTGTTCTCCTTTGCTGCACTCCTCTGAAARCTCATCTGCTGGCTGATAAAACTGAGAAATAACATAACCATCCTACGGTGTGAGTTCAGTCTGGAGACGTAGCAAGTTGCACAGATTTTCACTGTGGCTCTGCTGAGCACATGTGGACACTAAAATGAGGAAAGGAAGAAGAAAGAATAAATAGGGCTCATCATATAAGTTGTATGCTCTTTGGAAAAGCCATGTTATGATTCATGTGTTGGCGTATGTAATTAATTGATAAATTTGTGTTTGCCAGAATGTTTAGTAAACATCGGTGCCAGCTATTCATTTGAAATTCTGCTCATTCACTTGAAGCTAAAAAAGAAAAAGGATTTAATTTCCTCCTTGCCTGTACAAGAGAGTAATGCTTAACTCTGTAGACCAAGAGTTACTTAGATGGATGTATTCATTACATTTAGTGTATTGTGGTAATACATATAAAAAATCATCAGAAAAGACATGAGGTGTTTTTGCATTGATTATGCCTCTATGTTATATATTTTTTATTGAATATTTTTACTTCTATGTAGTTACTTCTGTGTTCTTGTTTACTTATTCCTGGGTTGTCATCTCATAAAAAATTTTGCTGAATCTCTTTTCTATTCCATTTTCAATAAAATTTGGAATTAAAAATAATTAGCATTTCTTGCTGATAATATTCCAAAGGACATTTACTTTGCACTTAAGCAGCGTGTATGTATACAGTAAGAATAATTTTGATTTTCAGACTTCTAGGCTTAAGCACGCTTCCATAAACTTTGTATTAAAATAAAGAGCCATTAAGCCTGTTGCAAAGTACGCTATACTGGCAGATACATTTCCTTAGCATCAGGAATAAGACTGAAAAGCCTGAGAAGAGGAGTGCTTTGGACAGTGGATTGCAGGATGCGCTTCCAGGCGGGGGCAGCATTGCATCAAAAAGGGAAACAAGAACCTCGCGGGCCTTGACTAGGAATCAAAGCGCTTCACTCTGAACGAAGCAGGTAGACTGCTAAATCAGACTAATAAATCTGTGGTTAATAACATGTTAGTCAGATCAGCATGCCCCATAATCACTGCTGTTGATCTATTTATCTTTCTTTACACACTATATTGATTTAAGTTAGGATTCATCAAAGGAAAACAAAATAGGAAAATGGGGAAAAAATCACAAAAGGTAATAATCAACTGTGCTACTTTCTTTAACTCTACTGGATAATTTCGCCTTAAAACTGTGTCACTTAATTTCTGGAAAGGATTAATTCCTGCCATTGTAATTTAAAATGTTCTGCAAAGTGTGTTTTTACGGTCCTGCTTAGTAGCAGGAATTGGCTACCTGAGGAATGGCAAGAGCAAGACTGGTGCTATGGAGAGGGCAAGTGACCGAGTTTAGTGCCAAGAACCTGCAAAAACGTAGACTTTGGGGTTTGTTTGTAGCTCTGCATTTTTCAYGCTTGCACTGCTGGAGAGGTATTCTGTCTCCTTCAGGCAGGCGGGTGTTTGTGCACGCTCATTTACTTCCTATGTCTCAGATAACCAGAAGATGGAAAATCATCTTTATTCTAGAAAACGGAGTACAGAGAATGACAGTTTGCTCAATAAAGGAAAAAAATAGAGATTAAACTGTCCTGAGTGCACCTTACACAAGTGAGGGCTCTCATTCAAATAAATCTTAGAGCAGTTTTAAATTGTGGCACTCCCTTGCTTTGGAACTAGACCACTGTTTTTTCTTCAGTTCATGAATTTCGCTGTGTTATCGATGTTTTCCATGGTCTGAATCTGAGGTGCACAAAAAGCTAATGAATTTCAGTGAGCAATCTGAGGTAACTTTGTGCAGGTTGTTTTTCCGGGGCTGGAGCAGAGGGTAGAGTGGGTAGAAGGAGAGAGCCCGTTCCTCCTCCTGCCCAACTGCAGGTGAAGTGTCAAAGCTGGCTGCCAAGGGCTCCTTTACTTGTTAAGTGGGACAATCCATTTCTCAGTCTGAAAAAGGAGGAGGGACAATCCAAACACTTTAATGTGGTTTTATTACCAAGAATGGTGATCAAAGCCTTGCTGGAATAAGTTTGTGATGCTCACTGGAGAAAATTCCTTCTGTCAAGCAGGTTAATTGTCAGCCATAAAATCCTCTTCTGGGAAGAGAGCAAGCTGCTGGAGATCTATTAGTAAAACTTCGCACTTTTGTGAGGCATAAAATGCGCTTTTGGAAATGTATACTGATATAGTTGTATACAGTAACAAGTGCCCCTTGTTTGGTTTCACAAGAGCCCCCCAGAGCAAGCAGTAAAACAGCGAGTTGTGCTTATGGCCAGTGGGAAAACTAGGCAGACTCCTGCGCTGATAATTGGTGCTGCTGTGTTTGTATGCAAAGATTTGTATCCAGAAGCCCCTGGCAAGGGTTTTAAAGTCTGTTATGGGTAGAGATAATGTCAAGAGATGAGTGTCCCTACCCTCTGTGTCAGCACTAATAAATTCTAAAGGTGAGTTCTCAGGCTGAATGCTAGTCAAGAAATCTATATGCTGCTGCATATATTCTGTGGSTGACTAAATACTGCATGGATAGATAAATGTCATGGTGTGCTCTGGGCCAACTCAAGTAGTGAAAGTCAGAACCTCTCTGGTGCTGGGAAGGGGACTGAGGTCCAGGCAGGCTGTGCATGAGGCTGGCTGCATGACTGTTCAGTTGAGCTGCTGGATGCACTGGATTCCTTGCAGGTGATATAAAATTACATTACGTGCAAACTTGGTACAGGAATTTCAAGAAGAGTAATTTTCAGTGGCAATTAGAAGGGAAATAAATCAAAATGTTTCCTAGAGAGAAACAAATCTAAAAAGTTGTGTAGGGAGCATTTTTGTAACTATTGACATTGCAGTGAGAGATGTAATCGTAGCACGCAAACACTCACCCGAGTGGTCCTCATCCAGCCAGCACCTGGAGGCGATGGTAACATAGACTGCACAATGAGACAGAGAGGGAGCATCCAGAGAGAGAGAGAAGTGGCTTCTATTTACTGAAAATAAGACTAAAAATGAATAAAGTGGAAAGCAATGCAAGCTTCGTACAATACTCTAACACAAGTAACATTAAACTTGAGTCTTCTCACTAGATGCATTTCTCGTATGCACGTGTTATCTCTAATCCAGGTTTATAGTTGAATTGTTCATATGGCYACTGCTAGAAATGTTCTCAAATTCTCAAAATTGTCTCTATAGCAAAAGATAATTCTGAAGAGATTTTTTTTTTTGCTTGACCTTGGTACATGAGGTTATTAGGACCTGTTTGTAAAATTGATCATTTTTTATGTGAAGTCACCAGGCTGTTATTTTAAAAAGTCTGTTTTCTGTTTTTTCTGCTTTAGGAATAAATTCATGGAAGAAAGAAAGAAAGAAAAAACAGATATTTCAAAAGCTTTTACATGTGGCTATGCAAAAATTTTTWAAAAAGTGGACTTAAAGCACTATGTATTATTGTACTCTCCTCCCTTTTCAAGGTAGATGTTTTTAATTGAAAAAAAGTGAGCTGTTAGGCATACAGGGTTGTTTTGATTACTGAAAATATTCCAAATGTTTTATGCATGTAAGATGATTGCAAATGTAGCATGACTAATTTATTTCTCAATTAATTTTAGTCCATTAACTAAAATATTTGTCTACTTGGACATGTTTTTTAGGCGATAAACTGTGCTTCCATCCATCTGCCTTTCAATCCTTGTATTGAAATACAGTTTGTGGAATAAAGCTGTATCAGATTTATCCTGTAAATCTCCATTGACATTGGCCACATCCTTTTCTGTTAAAGGCAACCAGGTTTTACTGCAACTCAAACTGGCTCCCTGCAATGATTTCTACAGGGACAGAGAGCAGGACACTATTAATGCCTTATTTTTCATCCTCCTTAGGAGGTGAATAATATTCCCTGGTGTGAATAGCAGAGAGAAGGAAAGTCAGCTCTTATTTTTAGAAAGGAAAATTATGCATAATGTGATTTTTAAACCGTGTTTGATGTATTTTGCACTTAAGTAGGTTTCTCTTATTTTCAGGCAATCTGTAAGTTTCTTGAAATCTCCATGTTCTCCAAGCAGTTTCTTGGCCTTGAATTCTTTTTCTTTGAAATGTAGTGTTAAATTTGTGCCCTGCCCAGTCATTCCATATTTGTCATTAGTTTCAAATCCTCCCTAGGACAGTGTCTCCTCTCAAGTGCACTGAAGCTAGACCAGATTTTATGGCTTCTTACGTCTTTCTCGTTTAGCACTGCAGGCCCCTCTCATTTGCTTCTATAGCTCTTTCCAGTCTGTCTCTACTGTTACTGATGTGGAGAGCTGCTCAGTAAAGTGCCCCCAGCAGTCATTATCTTCTGGGTCTGGAAAAACAAAACAAAAAGTAGAAAACTCTTTAGTGTGATGCCCAATTACTGTCAGTGTGAAGTGCTTAATTTGGCAAACCCTTGTCATATCCCCTAGGTGGCAGGCAATAAAAGCCCAAGCCAAGATATCTTATGATCAATTTTAGGCTACTAAAAGAATTTAAATGAAGAATATTTAATGGTAGTGGGTCTAATCACATTATTTTAAATTTGTGTTTCTGTGAGTGAAATATAAACCCGTAATAGTAAAGGCTGTGTGCAAGTCCTAACGTAAACAAGCCTGAGTTCAGTTAGGGACTTGCTCTCAAGACTGAACTCAGCCAGGTGTTTTCAAGAGGATTTGCTCAGCTTCAAAGCCTCTTTGTTACACTTGGTTGCAGCATATACCGTGATATTGATGCTATTTCCCTATGCTCTGTTTTTCACTGATTAATAATCCATGCAGTCTGTTAACTGCCAAGAAAAGAAATACCAACTCTTCCTCCTGCAGCGCTCCCAAAACTAGGTACTGGGAGACTCTGGAAGCAGAACTCGGGGAGACTATCTATTGCATTCAGAAATGTGAACACACCTCATTACTGCCCTAAAAGATTTTTTCTTGTTCTGCTGAAGCTCAAAGTGGTTTGAAATATTTCTAATTTTGTAGGAAAAATATGTCTTTGAGATGTTCTTTTTTGACATTGACCAATATCTAGCATAATGATTAATTTCTTATCTGTCTCAGTGCTGGCTTTCTACTTCTGCCAAATCATAACAGATTATTTACAAAATTGGATATCTGCAGGGGAGAATAGAGTCAGGACTTAATTTTGTATGTCACCTGTCTTTTTACCCATATGCTAGGTGTGGCTCTGAAATGATCCCATTTGCCTGTTGTGGTATCTGTCTCATTACTAGAAATCTTGGAAATTTCTAGTAATGTTCCTGTTTTGCAGCAAGGCTTGAGTTAGAGGCAGGCAGCAAACTCCTTAGGCAGCTCCCTATCAGAGCATCTGATCTCATTTCAGAACCCCCCATAAATAAGTGCTGCACTAAACTACATGGCTTCTCTCCAAAAGTGAACCCTTTCATGCCACAGAGAAGAGAATTTGAAAAAGACCTGAAACATCACTATCCCTTCTCTTCAAGCTCTTATTCTCAGGTAAATACAAGGTGTTGAAGAGGGACTTTCTCTTACCTTAATTSTCTTTGTGTCATGCTTGCTGCATAAGCACAGGCACTTAAATTGGTGGCACGCTGCGTAATGCATCATTAGCTAGTTCTGAGGTCTCACTTCTAGCTTTAGGAAGTCTGAGTAGGTCTCCTGAGTAAGTTTGTTTTTAATATAAATCCATATTTCTGCCTGTAGCGGGGAGGGAAGGAGTGAAAGAAGACACAAGAAAAAAATGTTGGGTTCAGAACTAATATATAACAGATGTTTTTCTCTTGTGAAAAACTAGCTAGTTTAAACTGAAGGATGTTAGGTTCTGGATGTCTTAGCAGGAACATTATTATCTGAGAACCATCAAATCTTTATTTTCTTATTTCATTTTTATTGGTGAAGATAAAAATTAGATGAATACTGGGCTACAGAAAGACAGTCCTGCTTTTTAAGCACATCCCTCATTCTATACAAACTTGTAACTATAGCTTGGGAGTTTCTTCAAATTTGAATGAGGCCCAGAGGTAAAGTATTGCCTTCCGTATGCTCATTACAGACTAGACTTCTATTTTACCTGCCATTAGGTGGAATCATTTGGGAAGGAAGTTTTTTCATGAAACTTTGAAAGCGTGGGTGTGTGGTGGGGGGAGGAGAGTTAATATTTAAGGCAGTTTTAGTATTTGTCAGGGCAAATTTGTGCAAGGTCTGAGAGCTTGGACTCTCAGATGAAAGTGCTCCAGGTCTGCACAAATGGCACGTGGTGCATTTTGAGCTGAGACCCACTCAGTCACTGTCTGCAGCAACTGCAAGCTCCATTCTGGTGTATTCAACTGCTGGGCCTCTGAGTCAAATTTAAGATGGTCTTTTTAATCCTGCTGTAGCCTTGAATGCTCTGGGGTCAGTGTTTCCGGGATGCCTTCATAATCAGACTTGAGACTGGATTCTCTCTACTGTGTGTGGGGATATTTTTAGTTTGTCTTTTTTTTTTTTTCTTTTCTGAAATCAGCCACCGAATCCCACTCTAGCTGCTCCCTTTAGACCCTAGTGTTTCAGAGCTCACACAGGTGACTGTTGCTGCCTTCAGTCTTGCAGGAGCTGTATTCTGTGCATGTTCTTTTGCCCAAATGCAGCTGTCCCTGATGCTGCTTTCTAAGAACCAAATAAAATCCTGCCGGGGAACAGCATGCTGTAGCAAAGCACAGTCAAATCTTTTGCTCCTTTTTCTTTTCTTTATCCCCCTCCTTTATGCCTCCTACCTGCTCTCCTTGGTAGCCCTCTAACATTCCTCCCACGTTGGACTGGGCATAGACCAAGATGTTTAAAGGAAAAGAGTAAAGCTAACAGTTGTGAATATTGTTAATTTTGTTGACAAATGAATAATTACAAACCTGTGGAGAAGAGCGACAGATCCAGTTTTTCATCTATTCAGGTGCTCTGTTCTTAGAGAGAAGCTGTGGTTCTGTAGTTCCTGGTAGCTACCAGGAAATGTCTGAGCCATTTCACAAGCACGGTGTCAGTTAGGAGAGCAGCCGTTTGGGTTTTGTGAAGTGTATTAGCTCCGGCTGACACAAGACATTTATTTCTCTAATGTGAAATGTTGGCAAATCTGGTAGGCAGTGGCTGAAGATGTGCATGCCACCTACTTCCTCAAACCCTGAGCAATATCTGTGACTGCATGTGTACACTACAGGTTTTTGTCTGTGACACCCACCTAGGTGAAATGCGGTTCCAGCTGTCCCTCTTGATGCTCATTGTTTGTCATTAATTTCCACACTGAATGAGTTGCAAAAGTGCTTGCAGAGTTGTTATATTGCAAGCTACCAATTCTTTCATTTATATAAAGGCCATTGGGCTACCATAACTTGCTTATTAATAGCTAATATAATCTTTTTATTTATGTGCCTTAATGCAGTAAAAATACTGCCCTCAGATGTGCCTTATTTTTAAGATTTCTGTAAACTGTAATTTCATTTTTTTTAATTATGCTTAAGCTGTGTTTAATGCTGCATTGAGCCCACTCACATCAGAAAAAGCAAATAATAATTAGAAGTTTTTTGTCCTTTCTCTTCCATTCTTTTTATATTTGAGTCCATGGTCAGCAATGGATAGTGCTACTCTAGGCCTCAGGTGTTGCGCTTTCATCTTACTGACTGCTTTCTTCCTGTAAGTGAATACAGATTTCTCCTTCACGGCACTTAAAAGCCTTATGCTGTTTGTAACTTGTCATTTGTCATGTTCCTTTCTTTTACCCTCCTAAGTGCAGGGACGAGGGCTAGTAACTCTTGCATGCTAAGGGTATTGTCAGTGTGGATCACGGTCACTGTGACTGTGTGTGTGAATGAGCAGAGAATAAATGACTAGTGTTGAGTGTAAAAATGTGTCAAGGGTTTCTACATGTTACTCTAAGAATCTACCTGTGTCTCAAATTTTTCAGTCGTTGCTTTTGACTTTGAGTATTCTTGTACTTGTTATTACAAGTCAAATTGCTTTGCTTACTAATGAGTGCTTTAGATGAGGAAAAAGTCCATGTTTCCACACTTGTGGTTGTTTGAGTAGTGTGAACTTCCCTTGGTGATATAAGAGGGAGAAGCAAGCAAAAGGAGCCCTTTTTTTGAGAGAGAGTTTTAAAGATTTTGTCAAATTGATGCACACAAACTATTTGGCCTGCGTCCTGTACACAGACATATGCTTGAACAGGTGAAGGCCAACACCACCTACTTGATGTCCATTTCAGTTTTGAATCCTGTTCATCACAAACATGAATTTTATCTATAGTTTTAGGAATGATCTCGCAGTAATTAGGAGCAGAGCCAGGTGAAAAAATGAAAATGCAGTCCCTTGTCAGTGTGAGTAATAAAGGTCTTCTCTACCATAGCACTAAGATCTAAACAAAAGCCATGTCACAGTAGTTTTTCTCATAAAAGATGTTTTCTCATTTTTTTTGTCRTTTACATGATAGCTCTCAAGTGTTCCAAGACTTTATTACAATCTATTGGTTAAAAATAAATGTGCTTTATAAAATTCCACTAAGAAAATTCTGTTGTAAAAAAAAAAAAAAAAAGCTTTATCRTGTTTTATATTTTATACCATACTGTGTTTTTTGTGCATGATTAATCAGTCCCATGTGCAGTTGATGCAATATTGTGCTGCTGTTCCGTGCAGCTAGGGGCAGCCAGTGTTCCTTAGATGAGGGCTGTGTGAGTAAATTATATGTTAGAAGGTTGCAACAGAAACTACTGGAGGAGACATTGTTGAGAGATTTGAAGCCAAAAGAGTATGAAGGAAGAGGTCTCTAGGAAAACAATTGTCAATTGATATCCATAAACTTGATGTCTGCCTATTTATCCATGCTATTACTCTTGGAAAAAGAAAATGGAGGTGAAGGTAAAGCAGGTTTGATGGGAGTGGAGGGAAAAATTGTTCTGTTTCAGTCTTTGCTATAGACTTTGTGTTGAACTTGTGCTACCACTCTGAGTCATACAGCCCGTCTCTATAAATGAGGCTGCCAATTTTTTTATCCCAAAATGAGTATAAATGGGTGTTCCTCCAAAAAAATCAGATCTTCAGATAGGAAAGTCTTATCTGCATGTTTGATGTCATCACAAAATAAATGGATTAGTAGTGTGAAGATGCAAGATTTCATGGTAAGTCTTGTTCTGAAGAGTTTTCTTATTACGGTGTTTCCTCAGCGCGTGCTGAAGGCGGTCGATTTGCCCGAACCTTGCAGGGTGCTGAGAAGTGGCTGCAGTGCTGCTGCGCATTGGATGCACCACCGCATCCCCAGCCGCAGGGCTGAGCTGAGGAAGGAATGTCAGCTGTGATTACAACTGCCTGCCTTGCACCAGATTTAACCTCTCCTGAAGTGTACTTCTGCCTTTGTTTGGGGGTTAATTTACACAAAGTGCACTTAATGTATGTTTGCACTTTTATGAATGCCACTTGTCTTCTCTACTCTTGCATTCATGCCCCAATCCTTTTTTTCTTGGAGAACGTAGGTTAATGATACTCTAGGATCAGGGAAATTGCAGTTAAAACTGTGTGAGCTGCAATGCTGCAGAAGTGTCAAATCTAACTTGTTCATAAATTAGCCCTAAAACGTCTTCATGGTTCTAAATTTTTACTAATTGAATCTACTCTATATTTTTTCTATGAGGCAGTTATTAAAGGTGCTATTAGAAGTATCCCTATCTTTTCTTAGAACATCTCTCCATTCTAGTGGCATCTTTTACCGTTACCGCCAGCTGCGCTCTCTCCTTGAGTGTAGCAAAGGGAAAGGCAGTGCTGAGGGAGTTTGCTCCCTGCACACAGTCTGCTGAATGAGAGCCTGGAAGATTTGGAAATGAGAAATGAGGATGGAAAAAACATTATAGATTAAGACTGGGTAATTGTAGACCACAAAAGAAAGAAAACACTTGCTGACTTGATTACTTACATGGGCCTGACTGCTGGAGACTGGAGCTCTTTATGAGTGTGCATGTTGGCATATGCTAAGCCAGCTATACAAGCAGGCATTTGCCAGCACATAGCCACTGGGGTACTTAGCTTCATATGTAAAGGGCATTTGTCATCAAGACAGAGGTCTACAGCTTGATTTCAGGGAAGTGAAATGGAAACATGGCTCGATCAGAATACATTAAAAAAAAAAAAAAAAAAAAAAAAAAAAAAAATCTGCTTTGAAGCAGCAAATGAGACAACACTTCTTGCTTTTACCTTGCTTGCCACACTTAGCTCTAGTAGTAAGAGGTATCTGGACAGGTACAAAATTGTACCAAGTAAAGCACACAGTAAATCATGTGTCTGTAAATATTTAGGTTCCAATTGCAAACAGTGTTTAAACTGTTTGCTTGCCTTCAGAGTAAATGCTATCAGAAGTGACTGACGTGGCATGTTTCAAGCAAGTTGCTGCCCCTCCACTGCAGCTTTGAAGCTGTGCTGCACTGAAATCAAGTTGGCTGTTTTAAGGCAATGGAGCTGGTTTGCAGCAAGCAAGCACTGGCCAGACCTCAGCACTACCTGCCCCGTACCAGAACCAACCTGTGGGAGCAGTGACTCCAGGGGCTGCCCGGGCTGGGTTAATCCCGTGGGAGTCTTCTCACACTAAATAGTTTTGGAGAGGCCCTGTAAAAGAGGAGCTAGAAGAGTTGGATATGATTTCTGTACTGAAGAAATACTATTTAATCTTCTGCTCTGTCATAACCACTATCATTGAGATTTGTTGTTTTTCTCTCCAAGTTAGGCTTATTCATTCAGGGTAGCATGGAGAAAGCGGATAGCAATGTTTTATGTTGGAGAAGAGTGTTCAGAAGGGTGGGGTTTGCTGGTTTGGTTGTTTTACTTATTCCATACAGTTGCTTTTGTGATCTTTACTAGAGCTGAGGCTGACAGCTTCTCAAACAAGGGTCAGAGAGAGAAAAAGAGAAAAATGACTTGAAGCAGAACAAATGATTTTTACTAATGTGGTTGGAGGGATTTTTTTTTTCTCCTGCAGTACCTCTTATATAGAAAAGGATTCAAAATTATGCTTCCCTGAGTTTACCTGTCTTCCTCTTACTATTAGTGTCTTCTCGAGGACTTAAAGAGGGAGGAAAAAGCATCATCTTCAGTGACACTCTATTTATAATGCAGCATGGTTATAATGCATCCTGGTTTAGGATTCCTTGCTGGAAAGATCTGCAACTAAACTCAAGTACCAACTAGAGCTAGTGTCACCAGTCAGGAGAATGAATTGCAGTAAGCTAGTGCTGTTGATCCTCAGCCTGGAAGCTGAATTCAGTGTTACAGGTTCCAGAGCAGAAGAAAGAGGGTTTTGAGGTTTGTAGAACTGAGTGGGGAGGGAAAGAAATGGCAGGGGAGAGAGGAATATGAAGAGCACACATTTTTCATTGTGGAGAAACAAACAGTAGAGCATGAAAAATGTGACATCTTCCTAGGACTAAGCTATTCCTAAGCATCCTTTATACACCTGCTGAACAAGAAAAACAGGAGAGTTAAGTTTAGCTGTATGAGAGCTCTGTGACATCAAATTAGCTAGTATAAAGTGAGGGTAACAGAGATGCACCTACACTCTGAAGGAGATTGATCCTGCAACTCTTTTTTCAGTTCAATAATGCCAGAAGGAACCCACAAGATACTTATGACTGCATTGAGTGAAACACTTAAATATGCCTTTTAATTTAATCCTGGGAGTTTATTTCCATACTACTTCAGGGGCTGCTGAAGTTTACCCAAACATAAGGTTTGTTGCTTATACACGTGAAGTGTGGCCAGGTTTATGACTTGTGTTGTAAGACTATTTAAAATTTCTGAAATAAAAATAATAAACACATTAAATAGCTACTTACATATCATTAGAACTAGGTGAACTGTCTTGTATTTACCTCATGGGGCATTTTTTCATGTATTAGAGACCAGCTTAATCAGTAAAATATTATATTTTAAAAGGTTGTTGAAGGATTAGAAAAATCCTGACACATGAGAACAACAGTTTTTATCTTTAGAGGAACTTAGTTAACAAAGGTCTAATTTAAGAGAACTTGCAGTCTTAGTTGTGTATTTATAATCTCAAAAGCCTGTAGTACTGTTTTTTCTTCCAATCTCTCTCCAACAGTACTAAGAAACTTCTATAGGCCTGTGTTAGGCTGTTGAACCCACTGTTGACATACCTGCTACTCTGTTACGCAGTGAAATGCCTGCTTGAGCAGGAAGGTTGGACTAGATGATCTGTAGAGGTCCCTTCCAACCTTAAATATTCTGAAATATTCTGAAATATTCTGAAATGTGATGTTGAATGTGTTTTTAGGTCCGAGGGCCTCGTGCAACTGCCCGTTCTAGTGGCAAGCTTCATTACGCAAGGAGAATACAACAGATCTGAGTAATGTTATCAGGAATCGTGTTTAAATCTATTTTTTTCTGCCGGAACCTGTTCCTTATGAAATGATGAGATGTAGTAACTAATTGATAATTGATAATTCATCAGCTTCCACTGCTAGAAGAAAAAACATGTCCTTTCCTCAAGGATTTTTGATTTTTGTTGCAAGCTTAGTGCATGTCTCCAGGAAGAAGTGTTTTGTGTGGATATATTGTGCACTTGGACTGACTTTCTGTGCAGCTTGTGTTCCAGATGTGATTCCTCTTCTTAGCAGGTATGTTCTTATTGCAAGGTTGACTGTAACAAGCTAAATTAATGCTTGACATGCCACAAATATTAATAAATTATCTCTAGCTTCACACAGGGAGTCAGCTAGCTTGGTGATATGAATTAGTATGTCTGTTTCAGCTGAGAATTTAGGTTCTGATATAATGAAATTATTCACCCAAATCTGACCTTAAATGATTTTTTTTTCCCATGACAGCCAGGCAGGGCAGAAGGCCAATGTGTTTTAATATGTGCTTTGACACATGCTTTGACAAGCTCTGCAGAGCTTTTAAAAGGAAGCTTATCTGCTGTTAGTCAGTTGGGTGTTTTTGTTTGGTTGGCATTTTTTGAGTGTTCACAGTTGGATGCCAGATTACCAAAAGGAAAAAAATGTGCAATGAAGGTGACTTGATTGCCAGGATTATTGAGGACCAAGCTTGGATGTACCTAGCAGACCTTCACATGCCTTCCTTGTGTGCTTGGGTGCTGAAATTGCCTTTCTGCTTAGCCTTGTGGACATATGGATGTCTTAGCTGGAGGAAGAAACCTGTGTTTGCCAGTTTTGGCTGACACCTCAGAGCTGTTTGCTTCATGCCACCCCTAGCTTTTGTGAGGTGATACAACTCTACTGCTCTGAGTTTAGTTGCCTCAACCATCCATAGTGAGGTAAGGGGATGTTACTGGGGCTACTAGGATGTTGAGACTTGGAATTTGAGGGAGCCCAAGGAGCACTGAAGATTCTTCTGCCCTAAGCACTACTCCTTTGGTATAACAGGAAGAGAAAGAAGGGAGAAGAAGCTGCTTCCTGTCTTCTCTTAAATGTTAGTATGTGAGCAGGAACACCTCCCAGTCATAGGAAGGGTACTCTGAACTACTTTAGACAGCCGGTTGCTTCAGTATGTTGGACCAGCTGTAGTCAATCTATCATGCTTCTTGTAAAACTATGATAAACCTATCTGTGATAAACCCATCTGAGATAAGCTGGCTCAGTGCTAGTTTGTTTTCAGAGTTTGTAACRTTTCATCTAATTTGCAGTCCAGCTTACTCTTAAATCCAGCTTTCAAATACCAGTTTTTGTATCCTTGTCAGCAAAAGCTAAATACCTTCTGTGTCCCCTGTGAAAGGTCTTTTTCTCTACAAAACCCTTTATGAAGTGACAGCCGCCTCTCAGCCTGGGCAGTGAAAAATTGACCTGAGGTGAAAAGGCTTTTTGTAGAAGGCTGTATCCAAAATGTAAAGAACTATGACTTTTGAGCCCATATTGCAGTTATCTTCAACAAAGATTTGTTTGGTGAACATTTAGCTACCCAACTTTGCAAATGCTCATGTGAAAGTTATCGTCCCCTGTGTGCTTAAGACTTGCATACAGGATTTTCAACATGATGCAATTTGACATATTTTACATYAGTTAAAGGGAAACAGAATTCCCCACATCATTACCTGTATTAATGAGAATGATCACCTCTGCTTTTAAAAAATTTARTCTCTAAACATTTCTGAAAGTAACCCATTTTTTTCTTKTTCTCATCAAATGATACTCCATACATGTGTGAGAGATTTAAGTGCTTCGGGTAAAGAGGCACTGGGAGAAGTCATTTAATGAAACATCTCAAAAGATGCTCTTCAACCATTATATCCATCTAGGAATTTACTCTGTAGCATGAGCTCCTAGTTACGAGTACCTTTTTCCATCAAGACATCTGCTCTGACTTAATTTGTAACATCAGAAATAGCATTATTGAGATTGCAGCTTGTAATCTTTTCCTGAGAATTGCAGTTAATCTTTGAAAAATATATTAAAACCTGTTCTCCCAAATCCCTAACAGTCTCAAATTTGTACTTTCAAGTATAATGATTGAGACAAACTGAGCATTAGAGGCACACACTCACCCTGAAAGATACTTAACTTGAGCACAAAGCCAAGTCATGTCAGAGTTGATGCCTATTCCTGGTTTGACTGTGTACAACAACACATTTTCTTTCTTCTGTCTTGAGAAAAGAGATGGTGACTGATATCCTTCCCTTGACAAGACATCTGGTTAAATCTAAGCAGATGAAAGTCTCATGGAAGTTGGTGGGGCTACTTGATAGCTGAAAAAAAAAGAGCTTAAAGTGGTTTACTTTTTTTAGGTGTATTTTTCTTACTTGCTCTTATGCTAGCTTATATCAAAGTATTTTTTTAAGTAAATGTTTCTAAGTAAGTGTAAGTGTCTAAATTCAATCACTACTCCAAAACTAAATAAAATCTGGAATGAAACCAGTAACATGAGATTTTTCATCTCATTCAGTAACATGAGATTTTGGAACCTCATGTGTTTGAACCAGGAAATTATTCAAGC
The DNA here is from genome assembly GCF_003342845.1 of Nothoprocta perdicaria. Taxonomy (NCBI): domain Eukaryota; kingdom Metazoa; phylum Chordata; class Aves; order Tinamiformes; family Tinamidae; genus Nothoprocta; species Nothoprocta perdicaria. Next base: position 677,356 of record NW_020455821.1, read on the forward strand.
TGTAATTGTTTTAAGGATCTAGATTTATATGCCTGCTACATTAAGATGCTTCTGAAGAACTTCAAATAGAGTTGGATGTCTATCATGAAATCATTTCTAGAATCTTTTTTTTCAAAGTTAAAGGTAAAAGTCTTTTGACAAGGAGAGATGTTTGGCCAGCTTGCTAGACCATATATTCAGGAGAGTAACTGGCAATACTGTCTTCTAATACTTTCTAATAACTCTGAAAAATTGTTGCTGTGAATATGGTTCAGCATTTTTCTATATTTTTTTGACTGACAACTAATAGTGGTTATCTATCCTTGACTCCTGTATTGCTAAAGGAATAATTTTCAATTTTAACCAAGTGAAACTACTTGCAGCTGAATGTGATAATCTTATTACCTGACAAAGGGAAAAAAAATGGAAGCTCTCTATAAGGCCACTGCTGGACACCTCTAAGGTAGAATTTACAGGATCTCCCAGTCCCTGAACCATTTCAGATTTAACAAAAAACCAGCAACTCCTCTCTTCCTTTCCCTCMCACCCAATGACTACCTGGAATTGGCTTTTTGAGCCCTTAGGAAGCTGTTAGCACAAGGGACAATAGTCTCACCTGTGCTGCTAGTCCTTTAAAAATGGTTGCTTTGTTGTGAGAGTTATTTGATCATCGGGCTGTTAAAGATCGGGAAAAGATTTGGACAATTCTACCTAGAAAACTTGCATATAAGTTCCTAATAAACTCCTGTCTATTAACTGACTTTTCACTGGGAATGTGCCTGCCATGGCATGGAGTCTCAAGTACAGTATCTTGTTGTTTTTTTTGCTCTTGATGAACTTGGAAATAAATCTTTCTGCTAATGCTATTAGTTCTCTTATTTTACAGTTTTGCCTTTAACTATAAAATGTATGTCTCCTTGTGTCCTCCTTGTTTCAGTTTTGTGATTTCTTGATTAGCTGTGAGCCCTGTTTCAGTGACTAGATTTGTGTGGACAGAAGAGGTGTCCATTCATATCAGCTGAATTTAAAGTTATCAACCCCYTTTTTAGTTGATGTTTTTCATAACAGCATTTATGTCTGTCTGTCCCCTGTGTGGCTAGTAGTTTTGTAAAAATATATTAATTCTAAACACTTGCTCCCTGYGTGGCAAGGTGATGATTTGTAAATGACAGATCTACTGAACAGGTTTGCAAATAGAAAAAGAATTTCAAGTAACTGAATAATTGTGTCAAAGCACTTTTAGTGTCAGAAGAACTCTTTCATACAATGCAATAATCTTTGGATCCAGCCTATATAGCCCATCAAATGTATTTAAAACATTGTGAGGGCATAATTAAGTCCTGCAATATTCCCGTGTTCCTTGAAAATATCCCCCTTTAAAGCCATAACATCCTATTATCTGAAGTAGATTTATATAATAGACTTGCCTGATGTGCTATCCAAAATGTTTTTTGTTCTACGGGAACAGCAGGCCAGTCATGTCAAACCTTTTCTCATTAGCAGTTACAAGGGCCGTTTGAAACTCTCCGATTCAGYGCTCTAGGAGTTGAAGAATGTGTCATTTTTATAACGAGTGTCACTTGACTTCTTCCCCCCCCACCTCCTCAAGCCGAAATTGCAGAAAGAGGAGTGAGTATTCAAAAGGAAACAAGTGGTTTGGTGTACCCCCCCCCCCCCCCCGTCTTCAGCTGATGGTGTCAAATACAAGGTCACTGATCTTGCAATGGTGACTGAAAAAGGAGAGAACCTAGTGTGAAAGCTGGCTTGGATCAGAGTCTTGCTGCACTGGTGGGCTATGGTTGGAATGAAAAGTGTGCTTGTTCATTTTGGTGAATGCATTGGTTTGGTGGAAAATGTATAACTTGCATCAGTTTTACACAGCAACAGGTAAAGGAAATGTTTTTAGGAATAGCAAATGCAAATACCTATGCACAAATTCAAAGGTCTGTGAGCCTAACATTGCTAGATCACCTTTTAGATTGCTTTGAGTCAAGTGTTTCCTTTTGAGCAGGTTCTTTTAGAGATTGGAGTGGTTTGGAGTTTGTCCTTTATCTTTAAGAACTTATCTTTTCTCTTGTGGCCTTAAGAAAATATTTATTAGGCTATTCTCGTCCCCGCCACTGAGCTAAAGCAAGCAGTCCTGCCAGGCTGGATGGAGTTGCCTTGAATTTTCAAGAAAGCAGATGGGAATAAAGTGAACCTCGTACTACAAAACAGGKGTCAATGCCCAGGTTTTTAAATGTAGCACTGTGGGAAAGGTGATTTTTTTTTTAGAGAACTCCCAAAAGAACAGTGTAAAATATTATGCTCATTTTAACCCATTTAAAATAAGAGATCAAGCTTTTCATGTGGCAGATGATTTGAAAGGGTATGAAGGCAAAAGAATCAACAAATAGAAACAGCAAGTCCTTACAGAAAGCATAAGCTGTGAGAAACTGCTAATGAATTATWAAACTGCACTGTGACCCTGAAAGATTAGAAAAATAAAATGATTGGGGAAAATGACACCTCTTGAATGATCTGAAACTAATGTGGCAGTCATTGACTTGGAAAGCAGGAAAGCATTGTGAGGATATTAGGAAGATGCTATCTGATTCATACGTTTCTTCATCAATTGCATGTTTTATGGTAAATGTAAAAAGGTTCCTAATTAGTTCTTTGTGCAGCTGTCAGGCTACTTTAGTCTTTATTTAATGTTATGCTTYTGGTCTGTGATAGAGTGCCAGTGATTACAGGCAGAGACTTAGACTGAAGGGATTTATTTGAAATGCAGAGAGTGACTTGGAAGCAAGTAGTGATGTGTGGCTTGTGGCTGGAGGATGGCAAAGGAAAGGAAAGGAAAATGTCTTTTCGGGTGTTATGGGTCACTTTAAGAGGGAGGAGGGGATCGGGGTGTTCTTGGAGTAGTTTTATTAATTTGGGCAATTAAATATTAAGTTAAATATTCCTTCTTGTAAGAAAATCTTGCTTTGGGTATACTTGCAACTGAAAACCAGAACATGCATGTACACAAGCACACAGTGTCTATACACATCCATTTTGTGCATATGGAGAGTGACACTGATAAGATACCAGGATATGCAATTATATTTCCATACACCCATCTGTCTCTTAAATCCATATTCTTTTGTGTATCCTCTGAATAATATGAAAAAAAATACTCCAGTGAAAGTTTTGAGTAAGGAGAAAAAAAGAAAAGAAAAAAAAGTTTCTCAAAGAGGCTCTGGCTGCCCTATCACTGGGAACAGAATTCCCGGTGTGCCGGGACTGGGGATCAAAGGGATCCTCACCTGCCCGGGAGCAGAGGCAGCCAGGGAGCAACTGAGCCTCCTGGGGAAGGAATCATTAGGCAGGAYTCTCCCGGCATCACCTTCCTTGGCTGTTCCTTTAAAGTGCTGTGAGTTATTTGAGGTTATGAGGAAAAAGAAAAAAACTGCAAGAAACCTCTGCAGGCAGGTTTGATAACTTTGTTGGAGAGGCTGGTGTTGCTGTCACTTGCAGTGTAACTTCCCTGAATGCCCCTCTCATGGCTTAGCGCTGGTGGGAATTGCCTTGCCTGCGGAGCTTAGCAGGAGAGATGCTTGTAATCCCCTGATTCCTTCTGCCGGGAGGAGGACTGTGTAGCTCTTAAATAAAGCACAGAATGATAGGCCTGTCACAACAGGGAATGAGGATCTATGTTTTTTCTCTGTAGTGAAGACACCTTTGAAGTTGGATAACAGGTGATCTTCCCAATGAATTGGACTGGTTAGGCTAGATCCTTGCAAGAAGTCACATAGCATTATCAGTACACCAGAACGCTAGTCTAAAATTGCTGGAGTTAATTAATTTCTGGTTTAATTTTAAGCCAGCTAAGTGTTAATCTCTCTTCACAGAGCCTAACAGTGATGAGCATTTCAGTAGAGGTGTGAGCTTTTCAGCTGAGGTGTTAGCATTTAAGTTTGTATAGTCTCCACTTTTTTATCAAGAAAAATATAGAACCTTACATTTCATAATTTTCTTTAAGAAGGGGTGGGGGGAAGGAAGAGAATCCATTTGCTAAGAAGTAGGTCGCCTCCCAGTGGAGATAAATGTCTGGACAAAGATGACCAAAACTGTCCGGCCTTGTTTGTACTTGCTAGTGTGTGCTTTGCCACTCACTGTCAAKAAGTTGAAAATAGTTTTTAGATGAAGATAATTTTGACAGGAAAATAAAATGGCAGTTATGTTATTTACGAGACTAATGAAAAACGTCAGTGCAACTGGTGAGCTTACAATGCCTTTGAAGTTACTAGGTTTTCTCAACATAACAGCATGTTATGCAATAGCCTGACTGTGCTGCTAATTAATCTGTGGGATGCAGGTGTCCAGCAGTGTGKAAGTCTACAGGAATGTGGGCCAAGGATGCTGTGTTTACTTATAACAGACTCGTTCAGCTTTCCCAGGTGTCAAGGTTTCACCTGTATGTGGTTCTTAAAATAGTTTGTGGTACTYGTAATACTTTATATAAACAACAGAGCCCCTTAATGAGGACGCTTGTTCGTCTTAAAGTGAAAGACGAATGACAGCCTTCAGGTTCAGCTGGCTGYGTAATTTGCTCTGTAAATAAAAATAGTTTCTCCCTTGCAAGTACTTTTTTTCCCAACTAAGTGTGATCTTTCCAAGCAGAATCTGCATTTTATTTATCTTTTTTTCACTATGCTACACAGACTTTAATTTTCTGACAAAGACATTTGTGTATTATGTCTTGCTGTTCTTAATCAGTTCTCCAGGGGATATGCATGATAGAAATGCACAGTGAGGATCATGGTGCCTCTTATTTATGGAAGTTAACTAATGACAGGAAAAGTGTGAAGTTAKACCAGATGTGCCAGAAAATATACGTACACCAGAGGTACACCAGAATGTGTAAAACGTGCTGAGAAATGCACATAACTGAGCAGGAAGAACTACAACCAAAAGGATATAAGTAGGCACTGCCCTTTGCTGTACTCATAGCTCTAAATGTTAAGACTGATTCATAGTTTCCTTGTATTGGGCTAAGGCAGCCAGGATTGTTAGGTTTTTCGTTGCGTGGTATCTATTCAAATGCTGGGATCTGTAAACAGGGTGAAACTCTGTACGGCGTTTGCCTGTTAGTCCTTACTGGTTTGCCTTTCACAAACTATCATTTAAACTCGAGCATTTCTCTGAAAGATTTTCTCTTCAGTTACAGTCGTGTCTGCAGTTGCAGCAACTGTGCTGTGGACTTGCTCCTCCTTGCTTGTCTTCTACGGTGTCTGCTCAGAGTGGGAGGATGCTACCTTTGCTTAAGTGTTAACTTTGCATAGACAGTATATTTTGGAGAGAAAAAAGCATGCCAAACCATAAGCTGTGCAATTTTTTTTTGTGGCAGTAAAACCTAATTGCTACAAAAACAAACAAACAAAAAACTTCTTCCTTCTTTTTCCTTTTCTTTTAAATAGGGACGTCTAAGTTCTTCAAAATGAGGTAATAAAATCACATGTATTTTAGTATAACTAGCAACAGACTTTATTTTTTCTAAATCTAGCTCCATTCTATTTGTAGAGAGATAGGAATAGAGGCTGATAGCCACAGAGTCTTGAGAGAATTTTTGCTTCAAGTAGATGAAGAAAATTAACCTTGTTCCGTTGTTTAATTTGTCTTTGTGCTTTGCTGATGGATAATGCCAGAAGTCTCAGTTGAAACTCTGCTGTAGGCAATTTTGTTCATGACACACAAAGTATATGGAAATTCTGCCTTCTGTTTTTTAAGTTATTTTTAACTGGTCTCCGTGGAGTCTTCTGCAGAGGTAGAAAAAATGTGGGCTGTTTATTCAAGGTTTCAGTTAGAACTACGTTGTAGTCATTACCCACGTTTGCTTTATATGTGCTAATCTGGCTAGTCATTGTATATACAAGTTTAATTGTTCTAATTTATTGGCTTTCTTGACAGCAGGAATTACCAAGTCAGAAAGAGTAAGCACAGGTCTCTTCTGTGCAGGTACATTTGCAGGTAGTTTTGCCTTCACATCATTAGCTGGACTAGATATTGCTCTGTAGGCTGTCGGGTAGTGCTCAGTAGTTTTGAAAGAATGAAAATAGATGTTCTTACATCTGCTATTGGCAATATATGCTAATGCAGCATCTCTTGCCCTTTTCTATGGCAGTTATTTTTGGATGTTTTTCTCTCACGGCACTAGAAAGAATGCAGATAGGAAAAAGTCAGACGAGTTCTCTAAATGCTAAATTCTGTCATGCTGAAGGATATATCTAAACTAAGCAGTGAATAGATGGACATTTTCATTAGAAACACTTTTCTGTATTTTTTTTTTGACAAAAGATATATTTCAAAGCTAAAAAAAAAGATCTGAATTGCAGCTGTGATGTGCAAAATTGTCTTTTGGTTGATAATTCTTGAGGGGGTATGGAGTGAGGTGAAGTTGACTCCTGTCCTGTCTGCAGTGGAAGAAGCCTTCTGAGCACTGCTGCTTTCCCTGACCCTTGAGACTGTTAAAAAGCAGAAGACCTAGAATGGTTCGTAATGAGTGTCTAGAGCTTTGTGTGTGTGTTTGTGTGTGTGTACATATGCACACTTTCCTTGATGAGTTGTAGATTTTTCAATAAACTAGTATTGGAGTAAAGGCTCTCAGAGTTATCTAAGCTTGACCTACACCCACATCTTAGGCAGTGATTCATGTTATCATGGATGTTTCTCGTTGCTGCAATATATGGTTAGACGGGGTTTACCAGTGAGATCAAATGACAGCCATGCTCTGTTTTAGTTGCACTTTGCTTCCATATGCAATTGTATATTTTTCCATCTGTATTATATATTTTCTTAGGTCAGCTGTGATGCAGATGTCCCCCAATTGCAGTTGTCTAAGGGAAATTCCCCAAGCAGTTCATAATTTGGATTGCTAAAAATAAAGGAAAGAATGTTTTGTGTTTATCATTTTTTCCCTTGGGTTTTGATATGCTTGAGATTATTCTTCCTGGATAGATAATAGAAAAAAACGATGAATAGTTTGGCTTCTTAACAGGGCACAGGGCTTGCATTCATCGTGGTTTATTGTAGATAATATTTATAAAATCATTTGATCTTGTTTTTAGAATTACCATTGACAGAAAGTCAACTGTGTGTTTAGGAAATTATTCATAACATCTTTGCTGTTGAATGCGTGGATCACTGAGCCTAGTGATATCTTTATTCTATTGTGTTGTAAGAGCTCACTGGCAAAGTCTGTCTGTCTTCTTACTTGGCCGTACCTTACGTTCCATACAACGCCAGGACAGCAAATAAAAGAAAGCTATGTTTTTGATACCAGAGCTGTTCCTCGAGCATCATCCCTGGCCCCTTTCTGATTTATGAATATTACTTTGACACAGATCTATTATTCTAGTACTGGTCACACTGTCAAAATTACCTCATTACTCTGCTTCTACTCCTTCCTTGATTCCTTTGTCCTTCCTTTGATTACAACTGCCAAGACAGCAGCAATCCTATTATGGTGCAAAATGTTCCCTGGTCAGCCTTTTTCTCAGTTGTCTGGTGAAATATGTTGGTATCTCCTTCACAACTGATCTGCTTTTGACTATATTTTAAGTATTTAGTAGCAGCTTTTAAGTATTTAGCTAGAACCAGGTGACTTCTAAAGTTAGCACAGCCTTTCATATGCTTAAATGCCTGCAGGATCTGGACCTTAGCTCTCTTCTCTTCTCTGAAGAATATGGCTTTGTAGTATTTGAAATACCATAGTTCTTTACCCTTTAAAAGATGTTTTTTTCTAGTTCTGTTCTCTTCCACTTTAAGTCATATATCTCCTTTTCAAGATTCCCCTTGACCCTCAGCGTTTTTCTTTTATTGACTTCCTAGTTTCTCCTTGACTAATCATCTTGTATTTTTTTAATAGCCTGAAGAACTTTAGCCAAAATGCCAATTTTAATCTCATTTTCTGTTTCCAGCATGCATTTTACTAATCCTCTTTTCTTATACTACTTGCAATTAATGTATCCCATTAGTGTCCCAGACTATCAGTGTTTCATTTGCTCAAAGCATTAGTGTTGAAAATGTRTTAGCACTAATACATAGTAAATGAGAGGGATTCCACTTACGCTTTTGACATCAGCATGCTCAGTGGAAACGAGGACACTTGCTTCATTGAAGCTCCTAAACAGAATCAGTAAAGAAATATAAACTAAGTACTTCCTAATAGATGATTTCTCAGATATTTTTAAACTTTTTTTCCAATAGTAGGCAATACTCTCCTTCAATTCACTGAGAAACATCTCATCACTATGCACTGCATTATGGCAGTAGTCTTTGCAATATCAGTCAGCAGAAGGAAGAATTGACACATTATGTTGAACCCTCTTTATTGCTGTAGTTTTGAAAAGAAAGAGTATGAAAGTGTTTCTTTTGTCTTTGGATCTCTTGCATTCTGGATGGTGCCTGGTGAGGTTAGGATGAACCATCAGAAGGCTTCAGCTGTCAAGAACTCTGCCAAGGAGAAATCAGGAGCTGGGGGTGCATCCTCTGCAGCCTTACCTGTTCTTGGCACTGTAGCTGCTGTTTTTCGGGTCTGTACCTTCCTGGGAACTCATGTGACCTTATCCATGGGTATGAATACCTTCTAGGAGGCATTAAAGAAGGCATCGACAGACTTTTCTCAGTGATTCCTGGGGAAGGAGGCCACAGACACAAACTGAAATACAAGAAATTTAAACTTTTTTTTTCTTCCTTGTGAGGTTAGTTACACAGGAACAGGATACGAAGAGTGGTTGCCCAGTTTCCATCCTCAGAGATGMAAAAAACTCAAGTGGGTATTGTCCTGGACAATCTGCTCCAGTGGTGGCTCTGCTCTGAGCCGACACGCTGAAGCACTTCATCTTCAGAAGTCTCTTCTAGCCTCAGTGATTCTATAATTGTTCTGAGGATGTAATCAATACATTTGCYTTGGATTTATAACTGATGAATCTTTAATATGAATAAGTAGATTAGCAAGCAGTGCTAGGAAACAAAGTCATGGTTCTGTATCAACTACTATTTTAATTAATTCTATATTAACCCATCTGTGATGAATGAGTGTTGCAACATGATGATGTCAGTCATTTGTGTCTACATAATCTGCTTTAAAAATGGGAATTAGATATTTTGCCATGTGCMTTTTTCTGTAAGACTTTTAACATCAACTTTCTCAAAAAGAAATGGAATCCAAGCCAGAGTATTCCAGGATACTGTGTTTCAATGATTGTAAATGTCTTCGAAGAGATAAGACGCTTAAAGATATGATAGCTCTCATACTGTAGCATTATGCCYTTAACCTTTTGAAGATGTTTTGAACTGTCTGGAAGAGACCAGATTCTGATTATGTTCTGGTGCTGGAACTTCTTTCTTATCTGTGAGGATTCCAAGTGACCAGACTGTMAACTTCAACCAAAATGCCCAGGTGTGAGCTGATGTCATTGGGTGAGCCAGGTAAGGTGGTATAGGTAGCAGAGMTGGATAGAAAATAACAAAATTTACAAACTTGCATTTTTACTTTTCAATAAAAATACCAATTAATTCAAGTCAACCAACTGCTTCGGTGATAGATAAGAAAAACAGCTTAGTTTTAATTTTAAAATTGTTATTGTTATTTTTAATACCTCCATTATTTWTTCTATCTAGCATTGTTGAGAAAAATCCAGATAAGAATTCAAAGGTGCTTATTCTCCCTGATGCCAATCACTGTAACTGATCTAACCTGCATGCACTCTCAAAGCCCATCTTTGTGCCACCAAAGATGTCCATTGACTTCAGTGATGAATGCCCAGAGCATCGCTAAGCATCTGCGTCAGTGCTTGCCTCTCTGAGTCAGAGGTTAGGTTGTGTCTCTGCTCAGCCTGTAGCGGAGTTGATGTTGGGGCATGTCACAAGGCTGATGTTGCTGTTCTCTCTGTTACCAAGGCCTGGTGCTTTGCCTTATTCACAGGCAAAATTGTTTCCACAAAATTGTTTCTAAARCTAAAGAGCTTTACTCTTCAGTGAATGTCAGAATAGTTAATTTGGGGGACCAGGTTCTCAGTAAATTTTATTCATAGTCTAGCTGGATTTCACGGGACAAGTGTCACTTTCAGTATGTTGAGAACTTGGTTTTTCACTATGCAGAGGATTTCCAAGCCCTTCCATCCACAGATATCAACATTGCCTTGGGTGTGCTATCTGGTACACACCCACAATTCTGCAGAATTGCTCTTCACAACATCACACAGTGCTGAAATACACAATATTCTAGGTTATGTTATTAATATTCATGTAGATGATTTCTTTGTTCTGTCCATTTTGCAGCCAGTCATATTACATWAAAAAAAAATGTTTGGTTAGCTGTGTCTATCTCTTATCTTGTAATATGAAGTGCTGCATGAATTGCTGAATGAGTGTATCCTCATTACTTAAATAAGAAATAATTCTAAGGCAACCTTAATATGCACCTTGTTACATATCTCACAGTTGCCACTAATTATCTGATAAAAAGACTGCTAAATTTATGGTTGTAGACCCAAGCTGTTAACTGGGTGTTACAGCAATGTCACTTCATATAGCTCAATTAGTGGTTTGTTGACATTAGGAAATAATTGCAGCAATTTAGAGGTCACTGTTAATGGTCAGTTATTGTGTCTTGTCTTAGCTCATTCCTTGAATGCAATTTGACATTGTGTTCTGAAAAAAAAAATCATTAAATGACAGTGTTTATTCTTGTGATTATTATTTGCTAATTGTCCAATTAGCATTTGTTGTTTTTCCTTATATGTGTGAAATACYCCATTTAAAAAAAAAAAAGATTTTTGCAGCTTTCCTCACTCCTGCTTCTCTTTTTTTTTCACTGTCTCTTGTACCTTCTCTTGTCTCTTATACTTTCTCTTGTAAAATCTGAAATCTGTTTTGAATTTAGTACTTGATGAGTTACTTTGAGGCCTAAATTCAGCATAATTCTCTTGGCATTCAGAAGACTATACCTTTGATTGTTATATTTTTTTGCTTGTTTTCTTCCTCCCATGAAGTCATGAAAAAGTTGTTCTTTGCACATCATTGTATTACATATTTGCAGAAAGGACTGAGTTAACATAAACAGTTTTTTTTTTTTCGTGAACAGTGAGGTCTGATCTCTTTCTCAAAGAATTCTGCAGAGGAAACTAAGATTTAGGACTTCCAATTGAAGTTTCAGAATTTCCTTTCAATCCTTCCAATTGTTTTGTGGAAATTACGGGGCCGGCRAGGGGTGAAGAAGAGTTCTAGGTTATGAGCTTGTAAGTGAAGGAAAGAATTGACTGGAAGGCAAGTAATTCACTCAACGAGGAGAAGTAAATGACTGAATGCACCTGTATTTTTTCTTGGTTTTGAACCATCTGTTGGGATCCCATCTTAGGATGCCTGTTTCAGTATAGTAAAACCAAATGCCTGAAATGGAGCTTCAGAGTGTTTAACACTTTCATTTTTGCAAAAATTTTGCTTTGTGGTGACTCAGTTCATTTTGCATCTTGACACAGAAGAGTATATAACAGAAACACTCCTTTCCCTGAAAAGCACATTTTTTTCTTTAAATTGAAATCAGAATATGAAGTGCTTCCAGGAAGTGGGGCAATGTAAGTCTGAATTAAATTTCTCATTATTCCTAGTGTTATGTTAAAAGCTTGTATTGACCTACTCTGTAAGGGCTGACATTTTAAAGGGAAAGCTAAACAGTTAATGGCATTACTAAATTACCTGTAAGAAGGATAATGGTTGTGTTATCTACAATCTTGGTTACAGGAAAAGAAAATCAGTCCCATCTTTTGTATCTACTTAAGATTAGAAGCAAAATGCAGTTTTTCTCCTCCCTTTCCACAGAAAGAACACCCACTTTTATGTCTGAATCGTTAATGTAATCTTTTTTGCCCGTCAATGTTGACAAGAATTATTTTACCGTAACCCTTACCAGCAGTTGCAAACGAGGTCAGGATCCATCTATGCTTGTTCTGACTACATATGATAGCAGAAGGTATCCGGTAGAGCATTTAGATTCTTCTGTAGTGTTCTGTAGTGGCTGTCTAACTGCATGTGCTGCCTGCCTTTGCCACAGCATCGTGTTTCTGTGTTGCTTGAATAGCCAGGCCTACAGGCTCCTAAAACTCAGGCAGTCTCAAGGCACCTGCTCATGCAGCTGAAAGTTCTGCTCGTCTGTAGTTTCGGGCTAGCACGGAGTAGACTGACGTAACAGAGCCTGTTACTCGGGCAGCTCTCCTGCGCTCTCTAGCTATCTCATGACTGGTAGAAAAAGATTGCATATACCCACTGAACTTGATAGCTTTTAGCCCAAAGCCTACTCATTGGTTTGTGTTTTGTAGAACTTTTTTTTTAAATTATGAAATGGAGATTGAGAAACAAATTAAGTTAGAGTTCACAGTTCAAATATTTTATTGAAATTGGCTGTTTTAGACRAAACCTTCTATACAGAAATTAGATTTTTTTTCTGTTGATTTGAAGCAATTTACTTTCAAAGCGTTTTTAATTTAGCTTGAAAAGCTGACCTCGTACCTGTCCTAGTTAAATTTTCCATTATAGTTTTTTTTGTTTCCTAGGCATACACAAGCCAGCCAATTCATTAACTTTTTATACCAGAATCATCTATTTAAAAAAAAAAAAAGTTATTACCTATACACACTGAACTTATTTCTTATGTCAATTATGGCAGTTTCATGTCAGAGAAAGCAATAAAKGGTGCATTAAAATACTTGTAGGATTAGAGATAATGCTTATAGAATATAATGATGTGCTACCTAGATTCCTGCAAAGTTAAATTTAAAATGAAGATTAATTTTTTTTCTTGATACTTGGATGTTTGGTAGATGTTGGATACAARTTATTTCAGTTCTTGACAAAGGTGGTTTGGTGTTTATATGAAGATAGTGTAAATAATTGTGTAGAGGGGCAATTTAGAAGTTCTCATCTATTGATGTATCATCACCATGGACAGAAACCTGTCATGCTGGATACTGTGAGAAACTCTCGTCTGCTTTAATAGCTGTCCAAAGCGATGCTTTTTCAGATTGTGGAATCCTCCAGCTCATTTATTTAGCCAGCTGTGGAATTATTTTCTCCATGAATCTTTTCTAATTGTTTGTCTAACAGTCAGGTCAAAAACTGTTTTGTTAATGACTCTTCCTAAAGTGTTGAGAGCTGAATGAGCCACCATTCTATTAGATGTAAGAAAAGTGAACCATCTATGAACATTTCATCTTTATTTCCATTTTATTTGAGAAAATGTGTCTGTTAAGTAGCTTTTCTTCTGAAAGCTACTTCATGCCCCTAATTTTAGCAGCTGCTACTTGAACATGGCCTCACATGAACTAAGAGTGCGGGAGAAGAGGAGGAGATGCTAGGACGCTGCAATCCAATCTTATGCCTGTTCCAGGAAAAAAGAAAAGTGCCAAACCCAATCATTCCTACTATTCCTAGTATCCCCTTTTATAAAAGTTTCTGAAGTCCTTAGAAAATGTTCCGCATTGACCTGAATTATTACAGGTGTAATGGGAGATTAATGTTAATACTTCAGGTATCTGTGAAAAATAACTTGGGGCAAAAGAAATGAAAGAAGAATTATGCTCACATAATTCTTACTTTTTTGATTTTTGYGTCAGAAGTCAGTTGTGTATTAGGAATTGAAGAAAATCTGTGTTTAGATGCATGGCCGAGCTTTACTCATGCGGTTGAGGGCCTGCTTGAAGACTGAATAGTTAAAGAAGATGAAAATGCCTGTCAGAAGAAAAGCAATTTGTAGGGTTGGCTTTTTTTCTGTGCAGGGAAAAAAAAGGTGTCTACAGAGGTGCTTTAGTCAGGTTGGAGAAAACCTGTTGCTATCTGTCAACAGGACTCTTTATGCTGAAATTCAAGTAAACTGTGAAATACAACACTGAACTCTCTCACCATTTAGATTTTTTTAATCTGAAAGGACTACTGGCATAATTTTGTAAAATGCTAACTATGACTTATGGAAGAAAATTGTTCATTTGAAAAATGTCTCTGTATTCTGGCTCCTGTGAAGCTGGGAGGCTGTAAAGCCTCCCTGAGACTTTGAGATGAGCGCCCAGCCTAGGCGGGCGAGGAACAGCTCTGCTCCTCAGCGTCCTTCAGAAGGCTCGCCCTTGCTCGCCGCCGTGCTTATTCCTAACAGCAGTTTAAATGGCTCCCGGGCACAATGAAGTCCTCTCCTGCCAAGCCGATGCTGAGAGAAGCAAGCAGCTGCCTCGGGGAGCACGGCAGGCAGTGAGCACTGCTGCTCAGCCAAAAGAGCAAAAGCCTCTACAGGAATCATTCTGATCTCTGACTGCTTGTCGATGTCCTTGATTTTCTGAGCTTATTTTTGTACCTAGGGAAAGGGTACATCCCTTAAAGGGAGGGCACATATAAGAAGTTTTCTCTCCCTTTCCTGGTTGCCGTTTTAGGACACGGCAACAGAGGTGAAAGGCTGCTATTTGTGGAACCTTCTGATGAACCCTCTCTCTTCAGGGAAGTTTGGCAGGAAAAAAAAAAGTCTTTCCTTTTTTTCTCTAAGAAGTGTCTCCAGGAAGGACAAGAGAGTTGGAAGGACAAGCAGACAGAGAATGATGTTATGACAAGAAGACAAGGTGCTGAGGAGAAGGGGCAGCAAAATGCAAGGGGAAGTGTTTAGAAAAGATGAAAAACAGATTTCTGCAGCCTGTAAGGCTGAATTTGACTGTTTTTCTGAACAAACGGGTGTTGCTTTCAGAGATTTCTCCTCCTGTAGTATTATATCTGTAGACTGTCAAGTGACACAGGTATAAAAAAAAAAAAAGGAACAGTGCAAATCAATTACTGCCATTTGTTAGAGAATTACAGTAAAGTTACAAAAAAAAWTATTCAAATACTTCAAAAACGGCTTGAATACATTTTAAGTATTACAGGAATGTTGTACTATTTTGAAATTACAGCTAATAGCCTATTGCAACAATTAATAGCCTATTGCAAATCATCCACTGTTCATAAAATGCCACAACCAACATACAATCTTGAAATAGTACTGCCTTCAAGTGTGAGTGGAGTTGGACCTTTTGAGAATGAAGCTTTTGATAAATACGGTGTATAAATTTAGATACTGTGTTCCTATTACTGGCCTTTTTTTTTTCTCTCTCAAAACTCACCCTATTACGAAGGTATGTTCACAACTGCTGTTTTTAAGGTAGCTGCAAATTTTAACTTCATGCACCAAGCCTTCTATGCCATGTATTATTTAAAAAAACAAAAACCCCCCAAAACCCTCCTCTTGCTAGTTCCGATGCAGGAAGATGCTATGCTGTGTACCTGCTTTGGAGGACGGCCAGGAGAAGCCGGTGCTGCCTGCCTGTAGTGAAAGCTTTATGACTGCAGCTCGCATGGGAGTACTGAGCTCTTGCTGGGCCCTGATGTACTGCTCAAATAAGTACGGTGGAGATCAGTGCAGGCTGYGAAATCTACTAGAAAAATAGGAAATGATTAGCTAGCACTCTGTTATCATGACTACTACTCTACCTACTGATAGCAAGTATAAAGTTAGCTTGGTTATGTCAGCAAAAACTGCTCTCATAACTTTGAGCCTAACAAAGCCTAATGAACTCTACTAGGCCTGCTCTTTTTGAAAGGTGTAATCTGCCATCAAGCAGCCCTAGCTCAGCTGAAAGTCGCTTGTGATGTTCGCAACAAAGKGTGAGCGGTACAAAGGGTGTTAAATCCTGCTGCTAGGCTGAAAGAGTTAGGAAGCCATGGATATATTTTCCTGCAGCGCAGTGTCACAGTGGTAGATTTCCATCTATTTGCTTATCAGCAGATAGGAACCATGGAGACGCATGTAGTTAGGAAAAGCTTGTTGGGAATGAGAGTGTTGGGCTGGAGCAGTGACAGTGGTTCTTGGGCCTGCACACCATCCATGAATAGAATATCCTTTCACTGCTTCTTTTTTTAAACACTGTTCTTACCACAGCTCTCTATCTTCCTTTTCAAGAAGGCGGTTAAGCTTGTGAAGGTGTTGGGAAACAGGACATGCTATGTCTTGTTTCCTTTGGAATTCTTCGCTCTTTCAGTACTGTAAAAGAGTTCCTTTTTCAGCCACTTTGTTAGCATTTTTTTCCATCAAACTCGGTATTATAATGACGTGCTTTGAATGGTCAGAAGTTGCTACTTTGTAAATGCCTTTAAAACACCAAGCTTTCTATGTGCATCTGAGGTGAAGGGAGCTAGTTGCTTTATGAAATAATTTTTTTTGCATCAGTTATTATTTATGGGGCTGCAGCAGGGGGTTTAGGGACTCACTGTTCTTGTGTAGAAAAAAAAAAACAAAGAAAGTTTGTGCTTCACAGAGCTTAAATTAGGATCCCAGTGCTAACTGTAGGTTTACCTATGAGGTGTGGAAACCTGGTGTCTGACTTTTTTTTTTTGCATTTGTTGTCTGGTTTGAGGGGAGGAAAAAAAGAATTGTTTGTAAAACACATTTTTTATACACAGGCTAGAGTTAAGATTTGTATTGTGTTGTTTGTGTTTTTCTTAGTTCCTTGAAAACACTTATTTAAAMTTGCATCAAATCAAAATTTCCTTTCCCTTGAGCACACTTTTTCCATTTTTTCCCTCAAAGTACTATTAATACTTTCTGATTGTTCAGCAGAAAGCTCGCAGTCTCTTTGGAGCCACTCAAGCCGATTTAATTGCTTTTGGTATGTGGCAAGCTAAGTTCTGATTTCCATTTATCAAACTTAGTCTCTCCTCCCCTTTAAAACTGAGCAGTGCTCAGGTGAAAAAGAAGTCACCAAGTGAAAACTCTGGTACTGCACAAAGATTTTTTTTTTTTTTTTTTTTTTTTTTTTAACATTTACAAGGTCACTGCAGGGAAATACTTAAAGGAAGGTCGGTGGTTTGCATTCTCCCCCTCTCTGCCTCCTGCGCTTCCCCGAGGCCTTAGGAGGTTCCTACCACCAGCTTTCCTGGTTTCTCTGATTTACTCTGAAGTTGTATTTTTACGTTGTTTCTTGTTTTCCCCATTTTTGATTTCTTCTTACACCAGGTGAAAGGAAGGGGGAGAGCATAAGAACACAAAATACTCTCTTCTTGCCCATCARACACAAGCAGTATATTCACAGGGCCAAAGTGCCCTTCTTTCCTGGAGGGTTCCATTACCTAGGCCCCTCGAGCAGCTGAGTAAGTACCTACTCAGTAACCTTGTTTTCAGCTGAAATCTGGMCTGCTTTCCTGCAGCTTTCCTGTGCTTGTTGGCTTTGCATACTGTAGTCTTCCAGGCAGGGCATAAAACGCAGCTTGAAAATAAGTGACAAGACACCTGGAAGAAGCGTATGCTTTCCAGTTTAAAAGTTAGTTGCCTGTTTAACGAAAACATCTGGTGTCTGTGTGTTTGAGCTTAGACAAACGTCAACCGTCTAACAGTTTGGTTTCACGACTGGACTGTTTCAGTTCTGTGCTGCTAGTGCCCAATGTCCTGATGGAGACACTGCTTTGTTCATCTAAAGGTACTTGCAGGATGGAAGAGGGCCTCAGCTGAACCACTGCTGCTGCATTTTTTCCTAACTTGGCACTAATGCAGGCACCTGATGGCAGAATTAGGGCATATAGGACATATAGGTATCTCCTTTGCCTTGCAACAACAGAGGATCCAGAGAAGCAGTTACAAGTAACCTCATGATGTGTGATAACCCTTGGATGTAGTGTCTGTAACCATGTGTAAATGGAAAGAAGAGGCAGGAACACAGAACTCTCTTTCCCTGGTGAAAAGTGTAATTCCTACTGGAAAATGTATTTTCTGTTGTCCTGGAAATCTTGACTTTTTTTCTGTACAATACCAAAGAGTAGGGAGAGGAGTTAACCATCTTGTAAGGTTCAGAGCTTGGTAGGCTGCTCTTCAAAGCAAGTGTAGGACAAAGACAGCAAAACTCTCCGGTTTACAGGAAAGAAAGGGGTTTCAAATACAGGTTATCGCTTTTGTGTGTGGAGCTCTCCGCATACTTTTATGCTTTGTGTCTAAGCCAGATGCATCTGGATTACTCGTTCTTATGTAAAGCCTACTTGTCCCTTGAATTTATTGACACTTCCTCAAGAAACTATCAAGGAATTAAATTGTAAAACAGTACTCTTGTAAGCTGTGCAGTATAAAAGCTCCTGAAACTTTACATGTACATATAGGGGTGTGTGTTTGTCTATTTATATGTGCACATATCTATTTAAAATTTTTGAAAATCAGAGAGGTTGGCCTTACATCACTAAGAGGCTAGCACACTGGAGCCCTGTGATGAGGAAAATGTAAGTACTTTAGACATGCACAGTCATTTAAAGCCTAGAATGTTCTGTTAAGATTCTGGATTTAAAATTTAAATTTTAAAATTGTATGGGGTTTTTTTGAGTGCAGTGACCAAGATTATAAAAAAGTATGTGATCTACTTTTATTATTATAGAATTATTTTGAAATTATTTTAAAGATTTCTTTGTCTAAATTTTCTAAGGCTATAAACGCTGAAACGTATAATGAAAAATGGGAAAGTTTTTTGGCAAAAATTCATGGGCGGAACCTGTGAATGGGACTGGGGAAATAGATATACTTTACACTTATACTGTTTGCTTATAAATAAGATAGTGCTGCATAATTCAATCTAAAAMTTTCAGACCTCCTTTCTAAATGTACAGCTGACTGTGGTTTGAGAGAGGGAGAGAGACACTTGAGCAGCACTCCTACATATTCAAGCAGTCTGATTTCTTGAACAGCATCTAGTTATGGCAGAGAAGTCGTCTTTGCTGTTTGCGTGTGCAGTGTGGAGAGGTGGAACACCTTTGTGTGCTGGTTGCGTGACAGGGTGAGGARCATCTGCAGTAAAGTGGTTAATGTTGATAATACCAAATGGCTAATGGTTTTGCCAAGTAACCTTAAGATTATGGAGTAAACTGAGGCTGAAATATTTCCTGGTGTAATTATAGAGCCTGTTTTGAAATTGAGCAGAAGATGAATCTGACCTTGGGCTATACTCAGGTTACTGAGAGACAGTGGGAAATAACTGAAATGTTATTTTCTGTAATKTAGGACCAGTATCTTCAACAGGGCTACACAAAGCATGGATGTGTTCCACTAATTGGTGATTTTGCCAAGTTGGCTGGAACTGACTGGAACTTTATCCTGGCTTCTTGTTATACTTGGTCCAGGTGCCAGGACTGGGTCTGTTTTAGAGCTGAAGTAAGGCAAGTTTTACTTTCCAGCTGTGTGTCAACCTGCTTTGCTAGGCACTTAGACATAGCTTGAAAATTGTCAAATAACAGGTCAGTTGTAGAAGCAACCCTGCTCATTTCTACATAAATCACACTTTCTCTAAGCCTGTATTCAATAGAGAAAGCCGCTATGGTCATTTGAAGATCTTTTTGTTTGAAGATCCTCAGCAATAATGGGGAGAGGGAGGGTAGGTTCAGTAATATGAAGCTTTACGTCATCAAGCTATTACAGTTCATAATTCCTAAGAYAGGAAAAGAACAAAGCAGAAAAACATTTAGATCAATGAATAGACTTCCTCTGGTTCACATTAGAGTAGCAGGTTTAATTAACTGGCTATTTTATGTTGTCAGGAGACATTATCACATAGACTGTGCTTATTTGTGTGTCTRTTTTCTCAGTGCCGAGGGAATATCCAGGGTTCAGCTTCCCATTTCTGCCTCACTGGAGTGCTGCTGTAATAGTAATCTTTCTAGGTTGTTTTAATAGTAAAGACAAAACAGATTTCTTTCAGCCCGAAGAAGCCCTTACATTGCAGGCCCGGTCGTTCTGCCTGGGGGCCGACCTCTGCCTGGCACCCGTGCTGGGGCCTGGTGGTGGCTGCAGCCCAGCTGACAGGAGAGGCTGGCTCCAAGATCCTGTGCTCATCTCTGTTGCTGACTCCCAGCTTTGAGTGCTTGATCTCTAAAGAGTTCCATGTCACGTATAGCCAGGTTTCTCTATATAAATTATTACCATAAACATTGTGCTGTGCCTTTAAAAAAATACATTTCTATAGGCAAAATGGTCCTCAGTGCAAAGAGGCTGGATATTGTCTTTGAATGGAGCCCCAAGCAAGGGAAATCCTATGTTGTTCCTGGGGAAGCACGGACTCCAGGGCACTCCGCAGCACAGTTCTCTGGTTTACTCCTTAGCCTGGGGACCTGTAACTCAATATTGGCCTGTTTGAGCAATAAATTACTTCTTTCTATTGCTTTGGTTTCAGCTACTCTGTAACTCTGAAAAGGATGAGTCAAGGTGACATCTGCCCCCGGCCTGCGCTCCCGCTTCATGCAGGGAGGGCTCCGGCAGTGCTGTTTCGTTACTGCTCGGGCGCAAGGGCTGTGCACGGGTACAGTGCCAGAGCCAGGAGCCTGCAGCAAAATTCTGTGCAGAATGAGTGAAGACTCGGGAAGAGCTGYGCTTGCGTAAGTGGCTCAAGGATATTATTTCCCAATAATAATAACACAACAGCTTTGGCTTTGTCCAGSTTAATGGCTTTCACTGATACTGAGTTACCAGTATTAATTTTCCTCCTGCAGACAAGATCATAGTGATCAAGTAACTTAAATCATTTTATAATCCTGGGTACACAAACTCCTCGTACTTACATTTTATTCTAGGCAACTTCATCATGGTGTCAAATACTCATGAAAAAACCCATAGTGAATCTCCCACTGTAGCTGACTGAAATGGTTTAGGAATATAGATGAATCTGTTTAGCTTGTTTTTAAGAAATGGGTTTCCCTGAGGATGCTGACAGAGCTGCTCCAGGAAAAGTGCCCCTTCGGTCTGCAGTGTTGTGYGCTGTGGGCCTTGCTAAATACCTGCAACTGCACGGCCTGCGTATTCAGACTGTCTCTGTGATGTCTGGCAGCGTGAAATGGAGATGCCGCTCACTGCTGTAGCTCGCTGCACTTGGGTGAGCCTGCTGTGCCACCGGCTTAGGCACACTTGTTGCTGAGATTGCTGAGCAAAGGAGCTTCTGTAGCGCGAGGCTACACCAGCGTGTATGGTTCCCATACCTTGTTTCTCAGGTAGATTCTGGTTAGTCCTCCTGGCTAAATGGTACTTAAGTATCTTGAACTCATCTTCCCTTGTAAATACCAGCCTATCCCAATAGTTTGTTACAGGTGTGTTTTCACATCTAGTTTTGCTGCGAGCAGAAATTTATAGGCTAAAAGGCTGGAAGAGGGATGCAATCTGTCCTGAAGCTTCCAGGTCATTACCACATGGTGTTGTACAAAAGAGATTAGTGAAGGGGTGGGCATATAGGCAAGTTATGTGCTAAGTGGAGGTTGACTTTGTTTTGAATGCTGTGTATGCATAGTTGTTTAAGGTTAGCAATGTTATGTGGAAAACTGTAGCCTAATTTTCCTTGTTTTAGCTAGTTTGCCCATGTGTAGAGTATTTTATAGGTATAAATTTCTCTTAAACTCTTYAGGTACTTGAGAAAGCAAAATGACTGTCTAACAAGAAGCATAACAAGCATTTTTTGTTAGCTTTTTTTGTTTGTTTTCTAATTGGTGGTGACTGGAGAAATTAAATGAGTTAACACATTCAACTAAACTTAGGTCACTGTACTTCAAAAAGAGTGGCAGAGAACCAGCCCTGGTCACTTAGTTGGGTTAGGCAAGAGTGCCCTTCTTAAATTTGTCAAGAGGCAACTCAAGCTAAATCAACAAAGTTAACTTTCCATTTTTTTTTTCCTAATGCTGCTATTACAGTATGCTAATAATTTACTACAGTAATGCTGGTATTAGAGTTACAACTCCAAGATTTTATTCAGCTTTCAGGAGCTGGCATGAAATTCCTTACACAGCTATAATGGTCAGCCATGCCTGTAACCAAAAGTCCATTGACAGTCATTGCAGGTTGCTTCATGAAGTGAAACCCTAAAATGTACAATAAAAAGCCCATCCTAATTTGAATTTGCTGCTGTGAGCTGTGGGGRAAAAAGTATGCATCAGACTCTTTAGATTTTATTTCTGTTCTCAGCTCTTTGCGGTTGATCAGAATTGAAATGTTGTTGCATTTTTTACTATAGCTACTGTAAATAAATATATTCACCTGCCTTAGCTTTGATTTCACCTTAATATAAGGCTGTTCTCAGAAGTCCTGCAGTACTTGCTCTTTGTGTGTCTTTGATAGCTTTCTGTAGCACTTCCTCTGCAAAAATAGAATTTAAAAAATAATGTCTTAGGGCTTTTCTGATGATTTTGCCAGGAGCAGCAACAAACATGACAAGGACCCAAGGATCAAATATACCACTAAAACAAATWATTTGTGGAATATCTTGTATAAAGTATATGTAGACTACCTAGGGGGAAAAAAAAAAAAGTTTATTTAAAAAAAAAAAAAAGTGTCACTATGTCACTATAGCAAAACTATAATGACACTTCTAAGTGTCATTATAGTGTCTAAGAGCAACCAACCAGTTAATATCTATATCATTATCTTTGGTTTAGGATATAGGTCAGTTTTTAACCTATAAACATTTTACACTGCCCTTTAAGAAGAAGGGCAAAATTCAGGAAGAGAGTGGGATAGAAGAGTATAGTAGCAAAGGAGGGATTAATGCTCAGATGTTACAAAAAACAAAGAACTGACAGTAGGGCTGAGAACTGGAAAAAATCTTTGAGTTTTCTTAAAGATGTTATTGGAATCCAAAAAAAAAAAAAAAAAAAAATTGGCTAAGTAGCACTGAGTAAGCATGGAATATTTGCTTTAGACAAGGAAGATTTTTCTGAAGGTAAATCTCCTAAGAACAGATGAGGCAATTATATTCTAAAGCCCACAAGCTAAAACCAAGCTTTGCGTCAGACAAGGCTAAGGAGGATGAGTCAAGGTACTGTGGGCTTAGACTCAGATGGAAATGTCATAAACCGGTGTCTTGCTAATTGTTCTTAATTGCTTCTGCAGCATGTGAAACCAGGGATGTAACTGGATACCAGTCACATCAGTTTATTTCATTGTTATTAAAATGATCAACATGAATTTACAGGGCAGTTCTACAGTGTTTAATATCCCAATTCCTTGCTGTCATGTGTAACCTCATGGTTTTGCTTCATAACCACGCAGTGTATGTTTTCAGTGAAATTTTATTTAAGGAAGTACTACACATTTCTCCTTGATATTTAGGCAAATTTGCATTGTGGAGTGATTAATTGTGTTCAGCCTTTTCATCCACATCTAATTTTTCATGGGACATAATTGGATGCAAATTGGGCAGTGTTAATCATTAGATACCACTAATTAAAAACAGAAGCTGTAGGTAATGGTATGATTATTGGTAGAAATAAATGAAGCAGATCAGGTAATACTTTTCTTCAGGGACTCATGACTTGTGCCTGAGCCTCATTAAATTTTAACATATGAAGGTGCCCTGCTGGTAGAGGCTGCAGGAGACATGTATTTATAAATAACTTAAAAGTAGTATAGGAGGACGGTGCCTAAAAAAGGAAGTGGGGAGAATGTTCATATGGCTCAAGGACTCGGTAGTTTCATAAATTAGGAACTTTAAAAAAGAAATGTAATTAGGTGGAAACTGGTTTTGCATAACGAAAAGCAGGTTCAAAGAGAAGCTAAGGACATTGATTTTCTAACGCTGGTTCCAAAGCATCCAGAATGCCATCCTGTGAAAACTCGGGGAGTACCCTTTGAACAACTCATTTCATGCTTTGTCCCTTACAAATGACTCAGGTGCCCTGCACACCAAGCAAGACTGAAGTTTCTTGTAAAATCTGTGATCAGGTTGATCACAAGGTTTTGTGCGTGCATCCACATTTTCTTCAGACAGAATCAAACAGACTTTTCAAACAGTTTTTAAAATTTACTGTCAGCCCATGAAACTTTCCAGACCTGTGATTTCTCCATGTTGCTTATTGCTACTCCTGGTCTGGAAACATCGAGAGAGTTTCATGGTGCATGTCCAGGGCATGGGAACTTGAACCAATTTGCTTTTAACTGAGGTGTGAAGTCATGAAGCAGAACTGAGACAACTTTAAATTTTACTCAGCTGCATGGCTATAGGACTTGTTTGTTGGTTTTACCTTGGCCTGAAATATGCACTAAAACTGAAGAAGCATGAATATGCTTCATGTACGGCCCTTCTCTGAACTAACCTCTAGAGCAAGAGAGTCATTTTTAAAAAAGTTTACATTTGAGCTGCAAAGCTGTAGACTGGAAAATCTGAACATCCTTCTAAAATAAGATATGTTTGRAAAAGAAAAAAAACATGTGCTCAGTGTCGCATTAAAGGAAAAATTGAAAAGTATATGTGCATTGGGGAATGAGTTAGGGAGAAGATACTTGCCTCCTGTAGTATTACAGAGTAAGTACTCTTATTTCAAATTACACCTTCCATCTGAATCTATTTCATGGAAGACTGAAGAAGTGCAGGCTCGTATATTGGAAGCTATCTTGAAARTGGCCTGGGAGTTGCAGTGAATCACAAGGTGAACATGAGCCAACAATGTTATGTAAAGCATCTTTTGGGGGCTGTATGTAGGTATAGTTTTAGCTGGTGTTTTATCTTGTTTTGGTCTGGATGTGACCTGACTAGAGAGAGCTGAGAGCAGAAAACATGCCTGCTGTGGAAAGACCAGCTGCATTGGGATGGGGGTCACTGGAGTGAAAAGAAGAGGGAACCGGTGGCCTGAAGTCTTCAGGTGCTTGGGGGGCTGCAGCAAAGAAATAGGAGATAACCTGTTCCCTAATTCATGGTTTATATAACAAGTTCTGGACTGTACTTCACAGGAAAGATCAGGCAGTAAGAAAAAGTGCCTTCAAGTGAAGAACTGAAATAGACWGTCCACCTCCAGCAATGGAGATCTTCAGGAGAGTGTTAGATTTTCCGGATAAGACATAGATACCATTGAATCTTTCTTTGGGCAAGGGGCTAACAGAGGTCAGCTGGTGTCACCTTGGCCATTTATGATCATGATATCAGGAAGTGCTTTGGAAAAAGTCTGGACAACACCCTAGAAATAGAGATGTGTAAATCTTTCCCTGAAGTCCAGGAGGGAATATTTAAAAAGAGAGAGGGGGAAAAAAACCCATTCCTGCTGTGTGTGTCTGCTCCAGGACACCCAAATGCAGCAGCGGGCAAGCGGCTCAGGGTCAGAGGGCGCAGGGTGCTTGGGCCCCAGGGCAGGAGCAGGGGGCAAGGAGCCCCGGCGGCCGCTGAGGCGGCTGGGGCTGTGATCCCAGGGGCTGTGAATGGAGCTGTGGCTGCCCGGCTGCCCCCTGGGAGAGCTCAGGCTGGTTCTGCTCGCTGCGCTGGCCGCGTGGAGGCTGCGGGCAGGCCGGGTCTCGCTGTGCGGGCGAGCAGGGGCGGCTGGCGGTGACTGGTGCCCTCCGCCTCGGGGAGGAGCCGCTGCGGCCGGGGGCACACGCGGCTGTGTGCGGATGGCTGCCAGAGGCAGCCGCTCAGGAACAGGGGCATGCCAAACAAGGGATGGCACCTTGCTGGCTCGTATTGCTGTGCTTTTATGCAGAAATACCCTTGGCAGTTTCTGCTTTGTGTTCTACGGTTGTCATTAGATGCTGTCGGTTGAAGGGCTGACAAATMCTCCTCCTCTCCCCAGACTGCCTGCTGTCTCGCGTCAAAAACCATTTGACCCCGAGACAACCATGATTTCCTTTCCCTGGCTGCAAGGGTAGAAAGAAAACTGACTGCAGCTTTGCCCCAAGGCAAGTTCCAGCAATTGTGCTAGAGGCAGCATCCTGGAAGATGGGTTTCCTGCCTGGCTACCTTAGCTGTTCCAGGTGCATCACAGCAGACTGCAGCGAGGGGAAGGATGCCAGGCGCTCGTTTCAGGGTTAGCTACTGTAATCCTGCCATCCAGTGCAGCTCACCATTAAGCGTAGCTATGGCAAGCTCCACTGGAGCAGCGGTTTCTGTGTCTGGCATCAATGTCCACCTCTTGCAAATTATTCAGCTTTTTCCWGTATAGAGAGAGCGCTTGTGGTGTTGTGGGAGTAGTGGCTAATTCGATGTTTCTTTACAACCGTTTCCACCCAAGTTTTCTTCATCCATACTGCACTGGGTTCTACTTTGCTCTGCAAGTGAGCAAATTACAGGTCTGTCACTGAACTCTGGAGACATTTTGTATTGGTGTCAAAAGGACATCTAATGTGGTCTGACCATAAGGCCTGCTGGGGTAATGCTGGCTAGAGTGCCACAGGTGGAGAGAATCAATGTAGTAAGGCCTCATTTAAAAAAWATAACACCAGAAAAATGTCACCTTTGTTTCACACAAAGTCTTTCAGTTAAGGTAATACATAGGCAGCTTAGTCTATGAAGAAAATGAGATTTCATTTCAGTTTCCTTCATTCCAAGGAATGAATGGTAAGTAAACATTCATTGTTGAAATCAGTTGATCAAACATGCAAACTGAATGCTATCAAAATGATATAACATTTCTGGTTTAAATAGTGCTCATATCTTGTTCTATGTCTACCCAAGCAATATAACAACTGTCACTTTGCACATGTTGTGTGAAGCTGAGTATGTGAATGATTGAATCCATCATCATTAGAAATCAATGGAAAAGCTTCCACCAGCTGAGTGAATAGCTGCATATGCCGTTACTGTAGCAGACTTTCTTGGCCTGTGCATTTTTAGAGAAGCAAAACTCTGTAGGGTCCTGGCATCAATCCTGCGGATCCGTCTGGACTGAGCAGAGCAGGACCTGTTCTTCTCCTGACTCAAAAGGTGGTGAATGAGGATTCTGGCTGCTTTCTGCAAAATGGTGCCAGTCCTCATGCACCAAGCAGGGACATGATTTTTATCTTATTGTCTCTAACATCCTGTGGTTTCTTAAATAATTCAATTTCTCTAGTATGTAGTGTTTGGTACTCAGTTTTTGCATATTTTTTAAATGAATTAGTTACTTTGTATATTTAACATGGATAAGCAGCAAACATTTCAAGCTTCTTAGTGAGAGAGATTATCGGAAAAGTGGGTGAGCTTAGTGTTCTAGGCGAGATTTTGGATAAATTKCACAGTAACTAAATAATCACACAACACGAATGTGAAAGTGTTGATGGAGTTAAACTTGACAGTCTATAGAAAAGAGTAAAGGCAGTAGAAGTAACTGGGATGAGAGTCAAAATATATCATCAAGAAAGTGAGCCCAGCATGTTAAAACTGTCTGCCACATAACTTGAACTGACTCAAGATGAGAGTCAAAGATTAAGCCAAAGATTAATCTTACGAAAGATTAAGCCAAAATCATATTAAGTTTAGAAGCTTGGATCTTTTGATGATTTTTTTTCCTGCAAATGATAATCTCAATATTACATACTCAATAGCCTTTCTAATTTTGTGAAAATGCCATGCTTTTGAAGTGCAAATAGAAGTGACTGCTTTGCTTTATCCACAGTAATTAAAAAGGGGCTTCTTTGCCCTGCTGTATGTATATCCTCTGTCTTATCTTTGCAGCAGATCTGTTTTACTGGAAGAGCCTAGTAATTGGGAGCCTGTGCTTATCTGCTCCATGCCCTTCTTTCTTTTCTCCTTTTTTTTTTTTGAAAGGCAAAATATTTAATGTGTGAGGTTGTGTCAATACATTCAAAAATGTAACTATTGATAAACACAAGTCTAGATTTTCTAGCTAAAATCTCGCTTTTTGGACTGCAGTGAACAGTCATGACACTAAAATTACATCATTATTAAATACTCAGTATATACAGTCTTAATCAGCAGAGAGAGCGGGTACCCCAGGTGTCCTATTCTGATTTCCAGCAAATTGCTGTTTAAGCTCCTGTAGATTTCATGCTTTAGAAAGCTGTAATAGCAAGCGAATTATTTTTTAGGAGAATTATTTTTTCTCTTTATTTATTTATTTTTAACAAAGCTCACTTTCCCTCAGATGTCAACAAAATTAAGTTAGCTGCATCTAATTTCAGGCGTAAGTCAGCATGGCCTATTTTCCATACAAATTTAATCCAATGTAGTGAGCATTATCCATGGCTCAGAATAGCATAACAAAAAAGCCATCAAAGGTTTCCTTTATGAGTGAAATAACTGCCAGATAAGATAAATATTCAAGACAGATGATAGCAGAAATTAAAATATTATAATTGGGCCTATACAATTAAATTCTAAATCAACAAAGAGTTTCTTCCAGTTCCATCTATCCTTCAGACATAGCATTTTTTACATCTTTGTATAACCCAAAGAGGGGAAAATAGTTTGTTTTTTTTTTTTAAGGATTATTATGATGCAAATTGCAGCCTGCAACAGGCAGTGCACTTTCCTACTAAGAGACAAAGCTCATCACAGGATGTGTGGGCAGCACAGTGGGCTGTGGATGCAAGTGTCCTTTGAGTGTCCTTTTTGGGCTGGGATCTGGATAAGGCTATAGTCTGCCTATTGGAGCTGGTGATCTCGTTTGTTTTCAGGTGTTGCCCAAAGTAACCATTACTGCTGTATGGTAGTGATCTTTTTTCTTCGCTGGATAAATGGCCAGCATTTAGGATCTTTGGGGCACTCTCCTTTCACATCACCCAGCTTGTGACTGATGGCAAACTCTTTGGACTCTTCTCTTGCAGGGAATGTTGATGAATTAGCAATGACACGGAACAGTAACGTGATGCGTCCTGCATAGTCAGAAAAGTCCTCTTGTTAAGAAACAAGAGCTTTCCATTTGGGATCAGGTTCCAAGAGAAATACCAGAGACTGCAAGAAGCATAAAGTCACAAAASTGGGTTTTGGTTACCAGATTGCGGGTTTTGGGGGCTAGTTTTTTTTTTCTTTCTTGTGATGTCCTGTGTGCCCAAAGCCCACATTATGTGTTAGGAGAAGTGGAGAAGCTGCTTATACCTGGACATGGAGAAAGGAACTTATTAATTAAAAGGTTCTTTATTTCTTGTCTCATTGTGAAATTGCGGGAAGGAGTAGTAAAATAACTTAACTTAACACTTAACTGTGTATTAGCCTGAGTATGACCAGCTAGGCTCACTACCRTGCTGCGTGCGCGGTGGCACGAACCCAGGAGCCCAAGGAATTAAAATTGTGAACCAGGTGCRTTAACAGTGACAGGCCATTAAAGAGCAACACAGTGTAACATGCCAGTTATGGGTATCAAAATATATTGCTGACATGTTAGGACTGTGGTGAGTTCGGGGCTCATGCTGTGAATACATCAGTCATCCCTAAGTGTCTCCTGGGTGCGGTTTCTAAGGCCTTGTGTCCCAGGGCCAGAGCAGGGGAGGTGGGAGCTGGCGGAGCTGCGGGAGCTCCGGCTTTGCCGGCCAGCTGCACCACGGGACAGACTTGCCTTGGGAGCGCTGCAGCTCCCCRGCCTGAGGGCCTGTGTCCCCGAGAAGGAAGAGGCCCAGAGACTTAGAAATCGTTCAAGRTGTTGCAGGCTGTTTCCTCTCCTTTGCAGTAAGATGTGGGTCGAGTTAGGATGGCATGAAGGGATGCTGGTGGAAAGTTGCTGGCTAAAATGATGAGTTATTTCTGTCAGATTTCRTCCATGCTAGTTTCTAAAATGAGCAGGCAAAAAATGCTCTCTATTCTTAGCTCCCGAGCAACTGATTTGTGCCTATTTTGAGGCTTCTAAGCTAGTGAGAGAGACCCTTCTTAATGTATTTGTAAGTGGCTAAATTCAGTCATGTGTAACTTGCAAATGGCCTGCAAAATGCAAGTGAGAATAGCTGCATCACACTGGATTTTAGCTAATGACTGTTAATGTTCTGCTTTAGCCCAGTCTAGGCTTTTACAATTAGCTCAGTTCCTAGTTRGAATACTGACAAAACATTTCCATATTCTTAAAGCACAGACTGGCTAATATGTRTCACTACATTCATTTAATGATTTAACTAAATCATTACATCCCCACAACTCAGTCTGATGGGATGTCACGTTGAAAAAGCCAGAGAGAACCTTTAAAAATCTGCAGTGATTTTAATTGAATAAACACATTTGGTATTTGCGTACGCAGATTGTACTATTTATAATTAACTTCCCAAATCATTTATTTTGCAGCCTTTTAATTCCCTCTGTATCCTTCTGCCTCATTGACAAGTTCAGTCACATTTGACAGCCCCAATCTGGCATTTAAACGTGACAAAAGTAGACCCTGSGATCATTCCTTAAGCAACTTATCCTGAGTGACATATTAAGAAATCTTAAACTCTGTGCCAACAGCCCCTTTTGCCTATGGCACTCATAGATCAGGCGTTCCAAGGCTGAGCACTCCATTTTATTATGTTTRTAAAGCTTGCTGTGTTCTGATTATTTTTATTCATGATTTAAGAAATACTAAGCTATCTGGCTGCCTTTTCATGGAAAGTAYATAGAGTCCACAAGCATTACAGATACCAGGAAGGCTATGTGTCTTTCTAATGGTAGCAGTGATAATCAGTAAAGGATAAGAAAAGAAGAAAACACCCAGAGTATATGTATTCTTCATTTTTATCTTCAGTTATTCTCGCTGCCCAAATTCTTCTCTGCCTCCTGCCTTAGCTGTTGGTATTTTCTTCCAACCTCCTTAGGAAGTACAAGGGATTTTTACTACAGGCCCTTTCTGCTTTTAGCATGTCGGTTCATTCAGCTTTTTCTCCATTCTGGAGAGTGATTCTTGCTTTTTCCTTGTATCTAGATTTTGGTCCAAACCCTATAAAAGTTACTAGAAAGGTGATTGTAGTTGCTGTGAAGGTTGAATTATTTCTTATCAAATCGCCTTGATTCTGCTTTATCCAGGCGTCCGTTGAATTAGTCCTACTGCCAAACTTCAGAATGTGACGTGATTTTGTGCTGTCAATCAGCATCCAGTAAGCAAGAATGAAGGAAAGTGAATTGCACATGAAAAAGAAGGGCCACAAGGCAAAACAAAAGAGGAAGAATGGGATAGGATGAAGTATTTTCTTCTTGCTAGATACATTTCAAATTTGGTCGCTGAATTACTTAAATATATTTTTATTAGGCAACTGCTTCTTTTCATCTGAGCAGCCTTATAGCTCCAAAAGTTTAAGACTTGAAGTTGCTGAAATGCTGATGCCTGATGTTGAGAATCAGTAGCTTCCTGAAGTGAGCACACAAGGCAGAGGAGAACTAGTTACATGACCTTTATTTGTACTCAAGGCACATAATCTCCATCAGAGAATTGCAGATGTTTGCTACCAGAAATACCTTGATAAATTCAGATCCTGCAATGCATTTCTTACATGGCTAAATCAAAGAATCTATTATCATAGAATAAGTATATTTTTGGTTATTGCTGCCTGCATATTAAACATTTGTCAATAACTGCTGCCTGAAAAATTTGGGCTAATTTTTATCGTAGGTTTTTTTCTCCAGAAATATATCCATCTGTAGGGGCCTGGTTGCTGTGATTGGTACATCTGCTGTTGTCTAATTTTGCTGGTTTTGCTTCTTTATGGTTTTAGGAGTAACAGTGCTATTGCTAGCTTGATGTTTTTAAGAGTTCTCTGGGTATTGATTCTTAGGGAGTTATTAGACAGTGTTATACTAAAGATATCACTTACACAGTACTATTTGCCAGGAAATCTAAACTTTTTTGGGGAACTGAAAATATTTTTAGCTAGGTATTGTAATATTTTTCTATTTTGCATTTCCATCTCTCTATGATTTTCTCTAGGTCAAGAGCTGTCTCACTAATCAGATATTGGGTCTAGTGTGATGCCATCCTAATGGAAGTCCCTTGGCTCCGTTAACGTTAAAAGGGAAAACTAAAACTTGACTCTTTTTCACAGACTAATGAAAAAAATCTTTTCATACATAATGTAGAGCAGACTTCCATAMATAAATAATTTACTTAACTGGACGGGGAAAATACTTAGGATTTAAAAGTTCTTTAGCTTTATCATAAGTTTTTTTGGAAGTGATTGAGTAATTTAGTGTGACTTAAATCTCAGACTTCTATTTGGATTGTTATTATAAGCTCCTGTTGGCTGAATCCTGCAGGGTCCTATCACTTCTGGATAGGATGTTGCTGTGCAGAGCTGTGGGTTCGGGCTGTCGGGTGCCGGTGTGACCTTACGTGAGCTGACTCTGTAAAGCAGCAGCTGCTGTTGGCTTTTAAGGGCCATATCTCATGGAAGTTTCTGCAAGGCTATATGAAAAGATTAAAGATTTAGCTCATCTCTTTTAATATGGCCATAAGGAAACAATCAAGTTTTTCCAAAAAGAGATTTTTTTATGTTATTTTCAGAAAAGTTAAGAGTAAGCTCAATGTCTGACTGATGCACATTAAGATATGTGTTGTGGCAAAATCAACTCAGTCACATTAGGTATAGACTGATATGAATCTTTCAGTCAAACTTCTACCTAAACTTTCCAGATTTTTAAAAATCAATTCAGCTTTTTCTGTGTGTAGAAATTACTCTCAATTCTAGATCCAGTGGTGACAGGATCACTTAGCGGACAGTTTCTCTTTGTTATTTATTTATTATTTCTATTTATTTGGAGCTTGGTTAGCAGGCATATTATAGTGGAGTCGCAAAAATTATTTGCCATGTCCATATACAGTTAATACCTACAGAGGCACTGAACAATGTTCAGTGTTCAGTCACTGTTATTCAGTCTACAAGGGAAATTTTGAATATTAAAGAAAGGAGAAGGAATAAAGAGTATGATCCTGGTCAAGTCAATGAGGATCTTTAAGGGAACCATGTTCAATTATTTTGGACCATACATACCATACATTAAAAATAGATATAAAACTTGAATGAGGATGARGACTTCAAGCATCAGAATCTAGTTCTCCCTATGTACAGCCTCAGTGCTCGTGTTATTAGCTCTTTCACCCTAGTTTATCACTCTGCTGTTGCTATTCTGCAGATTTTCCTTGCGATAACTCTGATCACTAAAAATAATTTCCCGTGTGTGAATAACTGCCATATACAGTCTAATACAGTCCTGTTAAGTTGAATCAGTTTACAGGTTAGTTATTGTACATGTGTTATGCCTTTGTTATATCTATGAAGTCAGCAATATAATTGAATATGCTCTACTTTTTCTACAATGATGACAGCAATAAAATGCATTCAAAAATATATGAAATTTTGATTTCAAGCCTGCAGGCTTGTGATCAGTATACTGGCCTGCTGCTTTCTAGAAATGGAGACTATGGTGAATCCCTCAAGTGCTTCACCTGCACCGTGTCCTTTGACAGTCTTTCGCAGAACTCCCAGTGATTAATTGTGAGGCTGAGTATGCTTGAACCAAGTCATTAATTTTTTCTAAAAAGGCATAATTCTGGAGCACTTTCTTTAGCAGGATGGTATTGCCTGCCTTGTTAAATCCCTGCCTATCATCTGTACAACCCTCTTCTCCCCAAGCACAGATCCTTTCTACTTTCCTGCTGCTCAGGGATAAAGACAGTAAACTAGGGTAAGTTTTTGTACTTTAGGTGTCTGGTGATAAAATAGCTGTCTTTCTGAATCCAAAATAGCCATGAATGATGACCTCTAAAATATATCAATGCTTTTTAAAATAATGAAAGTAAAATTGTTCCTTCTTGACTTTTCTGCACTTTCTTTTTTCACAATTTAACCAGAGTCCCTTCTCCCTGAAAAACAATTCAGTCGTGTATTAACTCTTGCTTTGCAAGGATGAACTGAGTTAGAATACGGAGGTATTGAAAAGAAAGGCGATTAAAATGTAACTCTTTTTGCTATAAAAAGTCATAGCATGTTAGATACTTTTGGCAAACTATTTATTTTCATTTGATTTAAAGTATAGTATAAATAAAGGTTTCATTTTATTGGCATAAACAATTACCTTAATTTATCTAGGTTGATTTTTCTAGCTGCAGCAAACGTAATTGTTGCAGCTTTGTTTATGGACCTTTAAGTTAAATGAAATAAATTCTTAGCATCAATAAAAGAAATAAGGATCCTGAATCTTATTTATTAAGGGATTTTGTCCAGCCYGCTTCATAGCCCAAGGAGAGCCATGTTTCTTACGGGAGAGTGTAAACCAGCATAGGATATTGTCTTGGCCTATTACTCAACACTACCCTACAAGTGCAAAATGTGACTTAACCTCTTGCAAATGCACATAGGTATGATCCCACAGAGATTTCCATCTAGCCAATGTAAGCTACTAATGCAAATGAGCTCAGGTTTACAGAGAAACAAGTCTTCTGACTGCAGTTGCTGAAACTGGTTGGGATCTAAGCCCTCCGCTGCTGCACCTTTGAAGAAGCCCTTCCAAACCTGACTTGGCAAAGGATTGATTTAAAAAAAAAAAAAAAAAAAAAAAAAAAAAGGCCATATCTAGCAGTCCACTCAAGGAAAGAAAACAAGTTATAATAGCATACAAATTGAGTATGTTGTGTTCTCTCAATTTGATTATCATAAACATTGGTCAATTTGCAGGATAATGTAGAATTTCTCTTAGGATGTTCTGCTAATTCACGTTTGGGGATGGTGATGACTACTTGCAGTTAAGTATGGGGAACAGGTCAGGCAGGGCAAGGTGATGGAGTGAAAGCTCCCTCAGGAAGGATACAGCAGTTTGAAAGGGGACTCACCTCAAGTGCTTGCAAATAAAAACCTGGGGAGACTGGTAGGAGGAGATAGAGCTCCTTGTGTGGAAACAGCTATGGCCCTGTTGGAATAACTAGGATGAGGTGGGGTGGTTTGTGTGACTGGAGTGCTGTGATGCATGGATACAGCCTCTTTGGGAGAGATGGGCAGGGAAGATGAGAAAAGGTTGCCCTGTACATATAGAAACTTCTTGAATGTCTGGAGATCTTCTCTGGAATGAAAAGCAGGAGTTTGAGGAATACAATTGGGGCAAGATAATTGAGGTTGAAATGGTTGAGGGACCATCTGACCGAGTTAAGGATGGAAATGAAGATTTCAGGAGAAGTGTTAAGCTACTGAAGGAAGGCTGCTGATTCTAGACCCTGGTTCTTGTGGGAGACTGTAACTTCCCTGACATCCCCTGAAAGGGCAATGCAGTGAGATGCAATCAAGAGATGTCTGGAGGGTTTGGAGAACAGGATATTAACACAGATACAGGCTGAAGTGCCGGGTGTGCTTGCTTGGATCTGCTGTTTGCTAACGAAGAGCTGGTCAAGGAGAGGTAATAATCAATGACAGCCTTGTCGGTAGTGATCATGG
The DNA here is from genome assembly GCF_003342845.1 of Nothoprocta perdicaria. Lineage (NCBI taxonomy): Eukaryota > Metazoa > Chordata > Aves > Tinamiformes > Tinamidae > Nothoprocta > Nothoprocta perdicaria. Next base: position 712,448 of record NW_020455821.1, read on the forward strand.
ACATAGCTGAATTCAAGGTCCTGGGGGAAGTGAGGAAGGCAAGTAGCTGAGTATGGTTTCTGAAAACAAATGAGGCCTAGTTTCTGCTCCATGTGCTTTCAGAGCATGAAAAAGGAGCGGGGGGGAATACAAGATAGTGTACTTGTCAATATCTCTTCTATAACAAACCAACCCATGGGACACATGTTTGAATTAAGACCTCACCGTCAGTTTTCTCAAGGGGAAACGTTATTCTAAGCATTAATACATTTATAGAAATCGGGCATGAGTTAATTGAATGTCTTGGAGGTAACCCTTTGCCATTAGAGCTTCAAATTATTTTGTGCAATTTTTATATTGCTGTCAATAACAGTTGAAAAATATTACTTATTTGGCATTCTTCAAAGAAATTGTGGATTGCCCAGACTTGATTGAAAGTCTGGATTGGTCTGCACTACTGCATTAGCCAGAGGTGTGATGGCTGAGTAGGCAGGAATCCAGCTTGGCTTTTAAATTCTAGATTGCTTGCAATGTTGAAATTTGGACAAGTCCTTTCCGCTTTGTTAGACTTGTAAATGGCACACGCTGAATAGTGGTGTCACTGGGAACAAAACCGCCYGTGATGACAGCTCTGTGGGCTTCCTTCAGAGCAGAACCAGACGGTAACGGTATTTTAACTGGTGTCATGACTGTAATAAATGTGTTGATGGATCATCAAAAATAGCCAGTAACATGTTCATCAAGACTGCCTGGGAAATGTTGAGGCAAATCCTATATAAAATTCCATCTTTTATGACAAGTAAGGGGCATCATATGAAGCTAGCAGGAGATGGGCTCAAAACCAAGAAGTGTGGGTTGAGGGGGGATTAGTGTATAGTCGAGCTGTAGCAATCCTTGCCACAGGATGCTGTGGTTTGACATTGAGTTTGAGAGCTTAGTTTTCCCTAGAGATTACTGGATACACATTAACCCCATTTGTCTTAGTTCATGACATACAAATGATCAAGAAGCTGTAAGATKGCTTGGAAAAAGTATCATGTATACTTGTCTTGTTCTACTGCTACTTCTCAAGCGTTTTTTCTTTCCACTGTTGAATACCATGTTGAACTAAATATACTTCTTTTTTTTTGCSAGCTCGTGGCTCCTATGTGCTTAACTGATTTACAGATAAATCAGTTGGAGAAAAAAGTTAAATTCTATGGGTTAGTCATAGTGAAAAATGTAAGATCCATCTGTTTTTAATTATACTGTATTTAGAAGAATTTTTTTTATAGGGCTAACAAGACAGAGCACTGGAGTTTAACAAGCTGTTTGCTATAACTATATACATGTCATATGGCCATATATTATACATAGTATTTCTCAATCCATGAACTKAATAGTTTACAGAATATAGCTAGAAAACTAAAGTTGAATTTGTAACAGTTGTGATGCTACTGTTAGCTGTTAGAACACATGAAACACCAGTTCACCTTTCAATACATCTATTTTGGCAATATTTCATTTTGTACTATGAAGGAAAGAAAGATCAGAAAACAAAAGAAAAGAAGAGATGCCAGATGGTTTTGAAGGTTTGTAGCATGGGCCATTGCAAGGCAGAGCTGACAGTGGTAGAAGAATCTAAAATGTTACATCAGTTTTTCTTTGGTGACAGATCTTGATTTACAAGCACAGGCACAAAATGGGGAGGGGAGGTAATTAAGGAATTYGTTCACACTCATTGAACCCTGCAGGCAAATGTCTTCAATATTTAACCAAGAGATCAATGAAAACAAATTGTTCACTGACAACCAGCTAGTTATCCTCCCTTCGGGTGCATTACTGCTCCATGTAGTACAGTTCCAAGGACAGTTCTCTCATTTTCCTTTATTTCCTCCTGTTCATTTTCCTTCCTATCTTTATTATGCTTTTTCAAGAGCCTCCTTGCAAGATAAAACTAGAATTACTCAAAAATGCAAAAGTTGCTATTGTGTCATATACAAGGCTCCATGAAGGAGCTGCATGTTTCAATTGCATGTATATTAATAGCTGCCATTTCAAAATGGAAAACAGAGCTCAAGAATATGAAAAAGTATTTTAGTATGATCTGTGCAGTATTTTCCAGCTGGGCAGCACCATTTACTCTCACCACCAACCATTTTGTCCTTCAGAAAGCTAAGCTATAARAAGCATCAGTGCTAGCCAGCACCAGCCCTTACTCTGTCAAAAGGATATCTGCATTTCCAAGGAGGTAATTTRGAGATGCTTTTCGTTCAGAGCTGTAAGGACAAGTGTGTCATTTTGTATGATTTTTCATAGGATGTGGTTGACAATAGGCGAAATTCCTCCCTTGTCATATCTGCTCCTTGTTATAGAAAGCATGAAGTAGTTGTGAAATGTTTTAAATAGCTACCAAGCTGGGGCACAGAGCGCTTCCATCACCCCTGCATACCTCAGAAAGTAACCGTCGTTTCATCTTTCTGCCCGCGTGCTTAGGGGAATGGGAGCATATGTCAGCTTATAGCGTTCTACAGCAATACTTAACTTCTGAGCAGTTATTTTTTTCCTGCAGTGCTATAGATAATGATTTTTTTATAGCTCTCAAACAAATTTGTTGAAGGTTAAATTTTACACCTGTAAAGCTGAAGCCCCATGCAGTAGAGCAGCAGCTTTCAACATCACAACAGCTTTTCAAACAGTTGTGATGCTTTCTCTAGCAGTCCGCATGTAGCTTCTGTCAGGAGATGGCTTTCTTTGCCCAGCCCTGGTGCCACTAGTTGTAATTCAAGCTTGACAGATCCTCCTTCTCAAGGAGTAAAGGGGAGTTTCCTACGGATGCCTTCAGGAGCTTTCCACAGGCACAAACAGGAGGGTATCTGTGAAAGACTTTCAAATTCAGAAAACATCAYAAAGTCTTTAAAAAAAAGATAGTAAAATATATACTTAACTATGAATTATGCATTTTACTATTTTTATCCAAATGCTGTCATGGTCTAGAAGCTTTTATAGTCTAGGATCCTAGTGCTTTACAAAATCAAAATAAAAAAAAGATGTCTCCTGCAGCTATTTCTGTTATCCGTTGTAGATTCTCAAAAACACTTTACAAAAAGAGTTTAATGAAATCAATAAGCTTCCTTTGTCCTAATGTGCTCCTTGCGTATTTAAGGAACCTATGAATACCCTCTTGAAAATGAATTTCTCAGTTTAAATAGAAGACTTTTTGGGAAAGTTAATTATCTCCCTACAATTTTTGTGCTTTTAAGAATATGATTTTGGAGAAAACTTTGTTACCAGAATTGGTAGGCTAAATGCAGAAGTAAGAAGCACTAGTGGAGAAAAATACAGTGTAGCTAAAAATTTACTGAAAACACTTGGATATAACTATAAATATGGAAAAGCACCAGAAAACTAGGTTTTCTAGTTATGGATTTACTGTCAAGCTACATTATACAGTGGAAAAGACTTTTTTTTTCCTCTTATAAAATAAATATAAAATATAAAATTATCAGTCACACTGCTATTGATTTTTTTTTTKGGGGGGTAGGATTGTCATACTAGTATGGTAAATAGGCTTGATTAAAGGGATATGTTAAGCAAGAACTTGGGGTGATCTAAATGCATTATAGCAATTTTGATAGCTGGGTAATTAGAGCAGTTTATATACTTYGGGATTTTTGCCCACACCCTAGACTTATCATTCTCAATATTTCTGTGGTGSATATATTTAGCAACTGGAGACACTGCCTGGAATGACTGTCCCTATGTAGAAGAATCTCAGAATGGCAGCCCTGTGTCACATCAGATTTTTATCTAGTCTGACACCTTGTATTTGTAAMAAATGGTGCAGGAAAGAGTAGCAGTGAGAACTTCCCTGGTATGATCTTCCAGATTCTGTTTTGAAGGACTTGCTGAGATACAGTCTATATTAGTCTTTTAGTGTTTTACAGCTTATGATAGGCTAATAAATTATTTATATTATTTCTACCTCCATTTGATGTCTACCTGCAATTTTATCATTTATCACCTATAGCAAGAACATTATATATAATAAAGAGCAATATAATAGAAAGGCAAAAGTCTGTCCAGAAATGAGAATGCATGGTCCAGTCATTTCAGTGGGACCACCATAAGTATCCCAAAAGAATAGGGGCARTCTCTAGATAAGAATAGGGGTAGTGATGTGTGTATGTCCCACCAGTGCGCAGAAAGATCATAGGCTTCAGCCCTTCTGCATGCAACACCCTGTTCCTTTTTTTATTCTMTCTGCTTGAGGGGCCTAGAGACTAGTTAATTTCCACAATTCACAATGTTTATGGTTTCCAAAATTATCTCCGTATGTGCAACTTTTTATGTATTTCTCTAAACTCAAAACTAGAGAGGAAAAAGAAACAAGAAAAAATCTAAGAACTAAGTACATATAAAGAATTTCGTAAAATGCGATAAACAAATATGGTAAAAATATAATAAAAACAGTTAATGCTTGGACAAATTCAGACCGAGAAGCTACTTTTCTTGTTCTGTACCTTATTATTAGAAATAGCCATGACATCAAGATATTTTTGTGCCTGTGATTGAGTTGCTGGACTGCCTTGATTAATCACAGTTGCACAAAGCTGATATYCCTCCTTCAGCTAGTTCATGCCAGCAGATGCTGCCAAGCAACAGATTGAAAAAAGTATTCACAAATACACAGAGAAAAGAAGCTGCAATCATAATCTCCTCTGGCAAAGGACATATTTTGTGTCCTGTCTCTGTTTGCTCTTTTTAAAAATTCTCTGGCTTTGATTCAAATCTGCTTTGATTTTCTTACACAAAATGAAGAAATTCTTGAGGTCATCTACGTCTTCCTTTCACTTGAGCTTTTCCGATTTGTTTCCAATTGTCTAGCTAGCAAATTGGAAAAATTTGTGTTAATTTTCTGCCTATTCCTACATGTGTGGTGTTGACATGACATAATTCCAGGCAAGTACATTCAGGTTATGAGCTTAGATACTAGACTGATGATTTATATTCGAGTAGGTTGGTAATCCATAACCTGTTGACCAGCAGACTTAGAACATTAGGAGGTCGTGAATGAAGTGCTGTTATATCTGTAATTATGGTCACGCTYGACAGCATTGCCCGAGTTGAGCAGGGCAATGGCAGTTGAGCAGCAGTTGAAGCTTATTTTAAAGGCTATTTCAATGGCTTGTATAATTCAGCTGTGGTAATTTGCAGTTGAATGCAACCTGACATATAAACTGTCATCTTAAATGTAGATTTCTTTCTAAAAATGACTCAAACAGGAGTCTAGTCCATAGCAATCATTAAAGAGAGGAAGTTTGGCTGACCAGATATAGTTAGGTAATAAATCAAGTATAAACATTTGCAACTCCCAAGCATTTATTTATGACTGATTGCTGATTTGTGTTTAAAATGCTTTATCAGTGAAAAGGTATTTTTGCTTGCTGCTTTATGTAGCTCGTTGTCACACAGAAGTACCTCCACATAAATCAGYGAGATTACAGTGGTGTAGAATGGTTTGAGTGAGACCACAACCTGAAAGACAGTTTAAATTTGGAATTAATTCTTAGGCCTCCTATGGGTAGCTCTAACTGGGCACTGTTTTTAGTATTAGTCATGCTTGAGTCAGATGACCCTTGGTCTCCTAAAGGGTGGTGATAAGTGAAAGCAAAAGAAAATTAGTAGGGCCTCTAAAAATCAAATGGGTATTAAATGGAGTTTTCCACAGTGATGTGGCCACGTTGCTGGGAATGTCAGAGCACTTGATCATTATGGGCCTTCAGCGACTTCATGGAGGCTTTTGTCTGTATCTCAAATGCAGAGGTCACCAGCCAATCGACCCAGCAAATTGACTGTAATGACTCCCGTCCCCAAAGGTAGTAACATTTCACTTCAAGTGACAGGGCTGTGTAGCCTTGTGGTAACCCAGGTCATCTGGACAGCTTAAATCCTAGGTAAATATGGCACCACCACAGGAAACTCTGCTTTAGCCAGACTGTATTTTTGCCTTGAGCAAAACCTCTGGAGTCCAAGTGTAAGCCCTTGCTAAGTTCATATTCCACTCCAGTGTATTTAACTGCCAACAGATTATGCCTATGCTTACTATTATTTATTAAATGTAGTTGGATATTAACTCTGAAAAGAGTTACAACTCCTATATCTTCATCTTCAACATTATTGATAAATGTTATGAGCCATACTAAGCATCTTATTATTCAGTTTGAGAAAGTGAAGTAACCTTGACGAAATTTGTTTGAATGAAATGCAAATCCTTGAACTTGATTGTGGTTTCTTTTCAAATTCCCACTTGGCATTTATATGACAGTTTATTTTGTCATTTATTTTGATTCAGTTAATTGCATGTGTTCCAAGAAGTTTAACAGATGTCTCTTGGCTACASTGCTGTGAGATTTCACTTTTGCTACATGAGCAGTGTGAAGTGCTTTGTGAATTACAATGTATTTACCTTCTATGTGCTGCCTTCCCATGTGGACACTTTCCAGACTGTTTCCTGGCTCAAAGTCATGTTCGGTACATTTGAAGAAAAAGAGGAATTAACAGAAAATCTCAATTAACCCACTGTTTTACTTGTATTGTGACTCCTTAAGCTTTTACTATACTTTCCACTAAAAGAGTATGTAGGTTTATGTTTGGATGAAAATGGGCTTGTTTGCAGTTGGGAATTCTCACAAAGTATCTAGCACAGTGTATTCCCTAGTTCGGGGGCAATACAGTTTTTCCATGTAGACAAAACTGTCAGCTTTCAAGCTGGAGACTGTCCCCCCTTCCTGCCTCCCCAGGTTACCTGAAAGCACTTCTGGGGCCAGAGACTCCAACATTGTTCGTCTCAGGTTCCTAGTGTTCCTACTAACACACTACAGATGTTGAACTGAGCAGTTAGAAAACAGTTGTATAATGCCAGGAGAGTGTTTTCTCTCCCTGCTTGTCAATAATTGCTCTTGGTGTTTGGTATACACTAACACTGTACACACTATGCTTCATGATACACTTGGGTACAATAAGTTAGTTGGAYGGTTGAATGAAATTTAAATATGGAAAGAGAGTAGATGGAGTAAAAGAGGATCCTCAAGGAGCAGCTGATAGTTTTATTTATAATTGCACAATCTTGTTTATACTTCATAAGCTTCATAAGTGTTTGTTGCACACAATGCTCAAGATAAACTTGGAATTACTGTTGAAGTGTAGCCTTTTGAGTTTAAAGGACATCAGTATTTTCTCTAAGAACATATTTCATCCTGGTTTATGCTCATTTTTTGACATCAGTAACCAGCCACCAATGCGGCAGAGAATGGGCATCTGTCACTTAGATGCACCTTACCTTCAAGGCAAAAAAAACCCCAAAAAAACTAAGCACACTTAGAGAGGAAAGGGGCAAGGTGGTAGAAGGAACAGGAATATATCCAAAGGAGAAACATCCAAGGAAAGGTTAATGTTTGACKTAAGAACTCTGAGGGGTTTGCTAACTTGGCCCAAGCTCCAGGCATGACTGAGTAACAGCAGCTCCGCGGCGCCTGCCCTTCCCCACCTGCTCAACTCGCTCGGCAGCCGCGCGGAGCCCGGACAGGCTCCCTAGGGCGCCGCCGAGGAGATGGGCTCAGTCCTGGGCCCCCCTTTCCTCACCTCGCCGGGGTAAAGGCTGGCCTAATGCCTTGGGGCCTTGCTGCTACTGGTAGTACTGCAGCTTTGCAACAACTGCCAGCCTCAGTGCTCACTCTGCTTGCAAAATTCTCTTCTGTGGCACCTCATTTTTAGGTGCCTCGCTTGTTGACGCTGAGGTTAACRCAAAGAGCAGGCGTTTCGGTGAAAGAAAACCGCTATAGTGTAGAGGTGTTAAGCAGAGTTATAGTCCATGGGTGGCGGTACTGCTTCTACCTTCAGATCAGTAATTACATAGCCACTTCTGTGCTTAATTTGGGGACTCATAAAAAGTCACTCAATTTGGAGTATAGAATATCCTGGATTTCTACTGAAATGGATTTCTTTCTGTTTTAAAGGATGAACCTAGAATACCAGCTAGACAGAACTATGAAGGATCTTGAGGGAAGCTCCTCCTTTCCTACAGAAATTAACTATTATGTTGGTAAGTAGAGCAGAGCCTTCTATTTTTGCAAATCTGTATAGCCTGGAGGATTGAGAACATCCACTTTCTGTCCAAGAGCAATAAACCCAATTGCATGTGTGGCAGTCCAAGATGTACCTGCTGCCCYGATGAATTTTGCTTCAGACCAAGTTTTATTTATAAGCAGCCTTATAGGAAGTCTTTTTCTTTTCGTCTCATGCTAGATCCTTTCCTGTCTTCTTAATTTATATGCAGTGGAAGATGCTTATTTTCTGATGCTCTCAATCACTTTAATCRATATGATAGCTGCTAGTTAAAAAGTGGACTTGTACATAATTACATCTTTCATCTACAATCTGCTGCGCCTGTTTCTAATTCATTTTACTGCTCTGCAGTCTGCTTTAGTCATTACAGGACATGTGAATATCCTATTTTGTCTGACTATAATGTTCATTTCCTTCGTATTTGTTAAAAGCAGTCATGTCAAAGAAGGCATTAGGTTTAATACTAACCTTTAATGTGCTCTGGGAATATGACGAACTGTCCCAAGAGTTGTTTGAAGTTTGTATATGACGTTTGTATGGCACYGAACCTGTCATTTGATTAGCAGTGTAGCAGCGTATTTACAATTTAAAAGGAGCATCTGTTTTTTTGTGCTCTTATTGCTGTGAAGGAGTATTTAACCTTGCAGTGCTGGTTCTCCTGCTCTTATTTATTTTAAATATCACATGCAGTAGAATTCCRGCCTGGAATTTGTATCTCAATGGCTGAGTTTGCTAAAGTCAACCTTCAAGTGCCTTAATATTTTTTTTTCCAGAAGAGCCAGAGACGCTTGACCTTCACCACTTGCTTTGTGGTGCGTTATTGTGTTGTGGTGCTGGCAATGGGCGCTTTGCAATATGAGTCAGCATATTCAACTGAAGCAAGAACAGCTGTAACTTAATAGACAACCTGCTTAATAAATGTTTATTGATTTAAATTACAGCTTATACTTCACTTGTGTGAATACTGAAATAGTTTAAATTAGAGCTGGTCATGCATCTGTCTGTGCTTGGCTGTATCTCCACAGTAATTACGACAATATTTAAAGCAAGGCAAAAGGGTTAACAGGTGGAGGGAGCAGCTGGTGAGTTGCTGACTGAAGGTGTTAAGCAGCTACAGCACCCCTAGGAGAAGCTTCCTGAAAATACCCCCAGCTCTTGAAATTCCTACTTGTTTTCAAGGATCCTCCCTTTGGGAGGAAAAAAGTACAAATCACACTTGGTGTTAAACAGAGGTAACTGCACTTACCACATAGCCTAGCAGGAAGTTTGGCAGGAGGCATCCGTGCTTTGGGACATATTTCCATGGCCACACTGCTGTATGAAAAAATATTTTTTTCTCTTCCTCAAAAAGTTCATTTATAGTGTGTATTGCCTCTTGATTACTTTTATCTGCTTTAATCTAAATTGATTATCTTTAGAGATACAGTGTATGTAGTTACTGTAACAGTTGTCRTGTATGTTCTGGGCACAACTGTAATTTCCCTGGTTATTGTTCCTGACCTTCATTTTTTTTTCCCCTCCCTTCAAGCCTCTGATTTAGGTATTTGTCATAAACAGATGACAATTTTATGCTCATATCAAAAACACACCCGAAAGCTCAGATTGGAAATCACTGCCTTTCAGTTAGGATTTCTGGATGCTGTTTCAAAAACAAAGTGTGATTGTGTGTGACTACTTTAAATATCTGAAATAATACAGAGATAACTCAGATACAGCCTACCTTGTAGTCTCAGTCCCTCTCAGGTCAGCTCTTTGGAAAGCTCTTTACYTGAGCTGAGCTGTATTTACTGCATGGCAGTATACCCAGATAGCAGTGTTATGGTCTAGCTATTTTATTTTGCCTGTTTGTGGTTCTCTTCTTTCCACGTGCCCCAAAGAGAGGCTGGAGGGAAGAGCAGAAGCAGGAGGCAGGGGTGACGCTGCTGGGCACTTGGCGCGGTGCCACTCGGTCGGGTTGTCCCTCTCGCTGCCCGCCCGGCGCAAGGCTGTAGTGTTGCTAAGCCTGGCAAAAGAGCAGCTCCAGGCGAGAAGCCACCGTGCCAGCTGCCAGCCTGTCTCTTCTGCATTGAGAAAATGCACAGTTGTATGTTTTTGTTTCACTTAATCCTCTTTATTTATTTATTTATTTATTTTTCCCTCCCAGCTACATCAACACTCCCCTGTTTGGTTTATAAGGCACTGGCACAGGCAGTGGGTGGGAAGGATGTGGGAAGCAGCCAGAGGGAAGGTGGGAAGATGAGGGAAAGAGGAAGGACAAAAATTGCCCTTAGCCATATGTCAGGCTGTGTCTTCTCAGTGCTTTTATAGAGTTGCTTAGTTGTCCTGGTGCTCCATCTGATTTTTCTTTTTACATGTGTGAGAATCTCATTACCTTCTCATGATTATTTCACATTTGGATTTGCTCGAATTTGTTTTGTCATATAGACTCATGCTGACTGCAGTTCTCAGTCCTCATAAATATTTTGTCCCCGCTGTATTTTAGATCTAAATCTCTTGTAGCTATATTGACTTAACTTACTGAAAGCTTATACCCCATTTAGTTTGTCAACGTGAATACTGTGTTAGCAAAAAAGGGAAATTTAATTAGTTCCCCGTTTAGTTAAAGAACTGGGATATGCGTTACTAACTATGCCGCTAGCTAGCTGCTTAGTTTGGGAAATAGCAGCTGCCTTCCCTGCATCTTTTGTACCGTTTATAGAAGCAAACATTAATAGCACTCAATTCAGAAGGGTGTTGTGTGACTAATGCTTGTAAATTATTCTGAAATTTTAAGATGCCAAATAGTAGGCGCAACAATTACCGTTGCTACTGGTAAGTCTTGTTGAACTTCCAAATTGCATATTCATGTCCTTTAACGAGGGAAAGGAAGCAGAACGCAAAGTTCATTGGTGTCTTCAAGTCCTCTTATTACAGCCAATGTCTTATTAATGGTTTGGAAAAGCTTTCTTACAAATACCAGCTTTAGTGTCCTTTTTCTGTCACTTCCGAAGGCTGGAGACTGGACAGGGTGGAAGTTACTGTTTCATGATCAGTTTTGTGGGCAGATTTGCAAATTTAATCATACCTCATTTTAGGCTAGTCCTAGAAGTACTGTCTCATGAATAGAGATGTTTACTATTTTTTTTTTTTTGTGTTACCAGATACATGGAAAATAACGTAGCTTATTTGGAAGAAAGTGGCCTGCTGTGGGACTCTGTATAACATCTGCTTGTTTTCTGGTGACTCAGACTTTGTTGTTGATTTGATGTGAATCTCTCTAGATCAGTGTTACTGCACTCAGAAAGCATTCTGATTTTCAGTCCGCTTTTCTTTCTAATGTGTGGTTGGTGAGTATTTTGTTGCTCATTTTTGAACTAGCTCTTCTGCATGTTGTGAATTTTACCTCTGCTCATGATTTTGCTTGCAATACCACAGACATTCTGAATCAGCTTTATCCCTCCTTCTGGATAAACACTTATGTTATCTTGTTCTTTTTGCTACTAGTTCTTTAGAACCTCGAATACAGTTTTTACAAGTTATGGTATTTCTTACACTGTTGCTCAGTTCTCATGATCATATTATACTGACCTGTATTTAAGCTTCTCTCTCTCTGTGATTTTCTTACCGAAGATTCTCTAATGTGGTCAGAAATAAGGTTATCAGGCAAAAGCCTTTTTAATTTGAAATTAGGTGTAGACTAGGAAAAGGATGAAAATCATTTAGCAAGATAAAAGTGGAATTTAGAAGAACTTATGTAAGACTGCAGGAAGTTTGGCAGTAGATTAACACTATGTGTCTACACAAAGTTGGTTGCTGAGTTCCGTGGGAGGATATATGATGAATAAACTTGAAAGGGAAAATGAACATAAACTTGCACAGAGTTCAACTGACACATGTACCATTATAAATGAGAAGAAAATAGAAAACATGAAAAATGAGAAGAAAATAGAAACCACTTTTGAAAATAACAGTGATTATGAAAATAAAAATAATCTCTATAACTCATTCAATAATGTGCTATGCAGTAGACTAAATATGCTATACAGTGATCAAAAAGCACGAGGATATTACATGAGTAGCATTCAGAATAACGTAATATAGTTGTAGTGTGAAGAAAACATAGGGATAGCAGAATTGCCTTTCCTTGTGAAAGTATAGTTTTATTGGGTGACTGATGTTTGCTACCAGCATTTGTAGCTGCRCTTATGATGGCACAAACTGAAAATGGGGCTTTAAGGCTATTGCTTTTCAATGTAACAGGGAAGACTGGGATCGTCAAAGTGAGCTGTGCTTTGACATGGCAAAGTGAATGCCCCAGTGAGTCTAGCAGTGAAACTTGTGGGGTGTGTGAGCAGCTCACCTGCTTGCTCTGCAGTCCCCGCATTGGGAGCAAAGGACTAGAAATTTGTAATCTAGTCCCCTGTTATCACAGGTAAATGCACCTTTTAATTCCTTTCATTGCTGTTTTTTAATGATTTCTTCTTGCTGCCCTGCTTGTTTGCTCCTGGTATTAWATTCCTCTTTCAAGAATGAGAGCGTGTGTCTAACTTGGGCATTGTTTGATGGTAGATGGTGTTCAGCGTACAGCCTGGGKGCCCTGCGGTTCCCTTCGGAGCAAGGAAGGGGCCTTTGGATTCTGGGCTCCTGCACCTGATCCTCTGGACAGGCAGCACTAAATCAGCCGGGCAGCCTAAGCTACTGTGGATAATGTGGGCCCCAATGTAGCTGCGTTAATGCTCTTTTCAGTTATACAGAATCGTGCCTTCATTCTGAGACACATTTTTCATTTCACYATTAAGGCCTCTTTTCCATATTCCATTTCTCATTTTCCCCTGAATTAGTTATTCATAACCTTTATGTTTCTGTGATTAGCACAGGCTGCAAGATTGTCTTTCTTTTTATCTAGCTYATTTTTACTCCAAAATGTGCTGGTCCTTTTTCATTGGGCAGTAGAAGCCACACTGATTAAAGTGGAGCAAAATCTTTATCCTGTAGCAGCTTATTTAGACTTTAATATAGACATTATCTTTTTACAATTCACTTATTCACTCCTCTCTTGTATAGTACACATTATTTATAGCACATTGTATCTCTTCCAAAATTAGACATATTTTTCAAATAATCCCTTGATTTTCTTTTTAGTAAGGTAAGATTTTTTCTTTTAGCATTGGAGTTACTTGTCTTAATTGGTTTTGTTCTTACTGTCCCCTCAACTTCATTGTCTCTTTTTCCCCTACATTTACTTCTAGTAGAATTTGTGACCGTGTCTACTTGAGCACAGTGACTTTTACTTCTTTATCCTCTTTCACATTCTCTACCACAAACATTAGATAGGGCAGAATTAACTGCAGCACTTAAGTGTAAGTTTACACTATGTCACCACTGGTTGGTGTTGAAATTCCTAGGTGACTTCTGTTAGGGGTAAGGTAAAATACAAAACCTATGTATAACAAGTGCTACACATTGGAATGTCACAGTAAAATGCTGAGAAACTTCATAACAACAAATGAGATGGATGCTGTGAATAGGGAAGATAAAGGGCATTTGGACTAGTAAAAATGGTGCATGTGTTTTAACACAAYTATGCCCAGTGCTAGCCCACCAGGAACGCCTGTGGATTCAACTTTCTCTTCAAGCAGACCCTGCTCGTGGCCAAACCTGACAGCTTCTCACGAGAATATCTGACACGCTCAGCTGTTGTGTTATGAACCCGGCCAAACACCTGTTCAAAGCATTTCAATGTGTGCATTTGTGTAGTTCTCATCCAAGTTCACAGATAATTTATAAATATTCTCCTTCCACCTCCAGACAGGGAGGAAAAAGAGATCTAGAAATGAAAAAAAGGAAAAAAGAAACCCCACAGTACAGGACAAGACAAAGCATAGGAAAGTGTAGGAAGAAAGGGGATTTGCAAGAAGCAGCTTGGGCAGTGCTGCAGCGCGGATGGGAACAGCGGCTGCACGTGTCCCTCAGGAGCGGGGGGCATCCCAGCTCCAGCATCTTAGCTCAATCTGGAATATGCTGGATTTTTCTTAAAAATGAGCATGGAGAGGACAAGACTGGCTTTTATAGTAGCATGTGAATGTCTCAGAGTTGTAGGTTTTTTTTTTTTTTTTTTGAGCAGGGTATTGTTTGAGGATGGTATATTTGAAAATCATCGTATTCATTTGCAAGTCCTATTCTTTTACAGAGTATAACCATATAACCATCTAGAGTATGGCTAGATCAAATGCCTATTATTTCTGCATAGTATTACAATTATAAATGTCATGTATGGCTGTTACAGTTTTCTCTGAAGACAAAGCTACTCTCTGTTAGGAATCCTCTGGAAATTATTCCGTTTTTGTTTCCCCAGCCTTTGACTAACCTCTTTGTCTGCCTTGCACTGTTTCTGGAAGACAGAGTAAGGAAATGTATGTATGGCCCAGGTGCCTCCATCTTTCTTTTCACAGCAAATCTGCTGATAATATTTTGTTGAAAAGTGAGTTTTAAAGGAAGATGCCAATGCTGTAATTATAGGAAAGTATTRTAAAGCAGGGCACTGTAAGTGTGCTGAGGAGCAGTTTTACTGAGGGATGAATTTATACAGGCATTTGTCAGCTATGAATCATTTCTTGCTGTAGAAAAAATGATTTTTATAATTTTGCATTAAATGGTGGTAGAATCTAAATACTGCAAAATTCACAGTAGTTCTTYCAATCTCTGCCTAGTCTAATATGTTTTTTCTGAATGGCAAATTACTCGAACACTTGCGGTCTCCCAACCAAACGAAAAACACTTTCAGAAATTGAAAAGCTAAATATTTAAAGAAAATAATACAAAAAGTTATTTGATGATCCACAAATGTAACTTCCTYTTTCCAAAGACTGAACTCAATAAAATCAATAATTTAGCTAACATATTTAGATCTTGATATTGGATTTACCTAAAACAGATATGTTTTCTTCTTCCAGTCAGCAAAACAGTTACTTCCCTGAAAGAAAAATCTCACAGCAATTTTATATAAAAATGTTCCAGAAATAAATCAYCAGAACTAGATCCCCATTTATCATCATACTGATCTTTATGGCCCAAAGAGAAGGGTGATGAAAGTGCTGTTGCTGCCTGTCAGAGCACATTCACCSGGGGGATGGAGGTCCAGGCTCTGCCTTAATGAAGGCTGACGTGGTCTGTGCCAAACCAAACAGAACAGCCAGGATGCATTGAGAGACACTCTAGACCTTTAAATATTTTTTCATACATTTGTCTCCTCTTAAAGTGTATGTTCAGTTGTGGATCGCATGAAAAAAGTCTTCCTTTGGTGTTTTTGGTCCTGCCATATCGACTAGCACTTCTGGTAATGAGCCAGGAACCCATGGCTGGAAGCTCTGCTCAAGAAGTGAATTCCTGCCTTTAGAAAGCCAACCTTGACTGACTTTCACATTATACAGCAGGCTTAAAGAAAGATTTGGCTTTACCAAGCTAAACAACCATGTGCTGTGAGGGTCACCTAACCCTGGGAATATTTCTGCAGCCCCAGAGAAGCTGCTGGCACAGCTCGAGGATGCAGGTGAGGCTGAGCTGAGGTGCTCCGGCACGTGCCCGTCCATCGCCACCCCTGGCGCCGGAGCTGCCCGGCTTCTCCCGGCCTCGCCTGGACTGCAAACAGGGGATGGCTTCAGCCTTTCAGCCTCATCCTGCTGGCTGTGCGCTCAGGGCTTAGGCCTCGCTCCACTCTTTGTGCTGCTGCWTCTTGCCTCTCATACCTCTTATCATAACGCAGGTTTTAAGTGAACCTTTCAAAAAGCATATCTATGTGTGGGGGCTTTTTGGTTGGTTTGTTTTTTTAAATCTGGTATCTCCATAGCTCATTGAAACCACAAGATTATTGCTGGGAAGATTTTTGTTGAAGTATTCTTCTTTAGTGATATTAAAAATATTGCACACATATTTGAATGAAATGCAAATTATCAACAGCTTTTTTCTTCTCTTTCTTCCTYTGTGTATTAAAAATTGTTCTTGAACCCACTTTTTATAGTTAAATTTTGTTTAAGTATTWGCTAAGCTTTGAACTTTTTTCCTAGGCAAGGAGAATATTCAATGAATGGCCTTCTGAATAACTGAAAAAATATATTAGTGGGCAAAAAGATAAATTGAATGTATTTTTCCTTCTTAATTTTTCAGAGGATAGTATCTTGGTGGCAAAAAAAAAATCAGTGATGATGAATCCTTTCATGGCAAACAGTTATGACACTGTGAGGATGCTGCCTCTGGAATTCAGAGGGGCAGATTCTCTGCTAAAATATGAATGTTTTGGCATGAAGGATTTTTCCAGTGGAATTRGTGAGAAAAATATTGCTTGCTCCTACTGCTGCACCTGAATACTTCACTGTGAATGTTGTCTYTCTGTTTTCAACCAGATGCTATTCAGACTTCAGGTCCTATTCGGACTTCAGGTCCCTGTGGCTAAGGCAGTTGGATTTTTTTCCAATAACAGAAGGAAAGAAGGAAGTCTCCAAGATGACTTTCAGTAAGATAGAGATGACATCCACATAAAGAGACAATAAAATTCAGCTTTACATGCTGAATTCTGTTGAATTTTTGATTATGTCTGTTTTTCTAAGCCATTTAATTTTTGAAGTGTAAAGAGGGTGCACATATATGACTAGGTCAACACAAAATTGTAAGATACGTCATGTTATGAAAACAGTTTCATTCATTAAAAATGAAATTAAAATGTAATTTTAAATGTCAGGCAAAGTTCTCGTTATGCGTCAGTCATTCTAAATAAACCWTATTAGTTTGGGATAATTTAAAACCAAACAGGTTGAAAATGTGTCTGTGTTTTGCATAATCATTTGCAACATATTTTTAACACCTGAATTATTTTCATTTAATAGGTACTGATGGGGTTTTGACCATTTAACTTGGAAAGAAAATTGAATCTTGTGGCTGCGTGTGGCMTAATAGCTGGTAATAGTTGGCTCCTCTATGAAGCTTGTGCAAGATGTGATCTTGCAGCCACTACAAGTGATGCCTCTTGGATATCTATAGGGAATTTGACCTGGCAGAGGGGCTTGGTGCCAGGTTTAACCTCAAATAACAAACAAGAAGGTTGATGGAGCATCTCTCCCCCCAGTCCTAGTGCCCGGGCACAGAGTACGTGAGAACTGCACCACAAGAGCATCTGCGAGTTGCGAGCAGATGYGAAAGGGTTTTACATTTTATTTGACAAACGTTAAAAACCAGTAAACTGATAGTTGARGGGCACCCTTTATATTACAGAAAATTTGCCTGTTGAATTCATATTGCTCTTGTGATSAAAATCATGTGATTAGTGCAAATCATGAAAACCTGTCAGTTGGTATCGAACTCTTCCCTCCACCCAAGGTCTGTCTGTTCCTGCTCAGTTGCATACTAAAGCCTTGTGTTGCAATGCTGGTGTAGTTCGGTAAAAAATGGTGGTTACTGCTGTGTAAAAAAGCAAGATATTTATAAATTGTGTGAGCTTGTACCCTAACATCAGCCTCGTGCATGATAATGCTCTTTTTCAACAACAATCCTGATAAGATTTTACTTTTTTGTCATCTACAAACTTTATTGTTATTTCTAAACCCATTCACCTCTTTGGTGCATGGAAAGCCCAGAATATAAATAATTTAGAAGGCTATAGGGCATGCTAACACACTAGATATGAAATGGCTGTCACATTTCTYTTTCACTACCTCAGACATAATTATTGCTGCTTAATGGTTGACAGGCTCGAGTCAATTTTTACAATCTAAATGTTAAGAGTGGATGATGGCTGCAATAAGTACCTGTCAGCAACAGCTTTCAAATACGTAAAAATAAATAAATAAACCCTTGTATCTGGCCAGAGTGATAAAAGCACATGAAAGTTCACAAATTAACTGACTTTAAAAGGATTTGTCAGGTCATAACTGCTGGAATTTCAGGATTTAGTCTCCCTTTTGAAATGGCGTTTGTAGTTACAAATTTGTCACTGTTACAAAAAATCAAGTCAGAGAGGAGGAAAGACCACATATGAGTTTTTTTTTTTTTTTTTTAATCTACATTTTATCAGACTGCCTGTATTTTGGAATAGCATATGCAGAACTCAGTAGCAAAGCACTTTATCTTGTGCTGACTAGGCAAGAAAAATAGTTCAGCTCTGGGCTATAAGCCTAGCTGTCGTGGCATCTGTGAACAGGTTTACTGTACTAAATTTGAATGCAGTCAAACTAGGTTTTTATTGCTCTAAGGTCTATTTCTTTTGACTGCTCTTGAGTTGTCTTTCATATTTAGTAGTAGACATGTGAAAAGTCTACACGCTTCTCCATGAATGCTTAGTTATGTACAAAAAAAAGCCCTTTTGGATCCCCCAAAGGATTGTAAGGAAGTTTACCTTTTTTTGCTATTTGGTTTACCTTTTTTTGCTATTTGTCTTTACTTCATGAGGGGAAAAGGAGACAGAAGGAACTCCATTACCAGAGATAAATGAGAGCTAATCTACTGGCAATAGATTTAAAGTTGCAGTGAGATGTGCACTGGAAATTGTGTTCAGATGGTTCAGATCCCATTTCAAGGGCAAAGGAATTAAATTTAAGTCCGACTCGATTTTCAGTGGTTATTGTGTGTTGAAAAGGAAGATGTATTTTAAAGAAATGTCTCTTAACAATCCCTCTGGTTCTCATCTGGCAAAATAACTGAATACTCTAAAGAACCATGGTTCCTACAATCTCCAGACCTTGCACACACTTSCTATATGATCTCAAGCACTTGTATCTGTTCAAAGTGAACTGATTTAATAGAAGTATAAGTGGGTTAATTAATAAAAATCCAATGCAATGCTCTTCCGGGGCAGTTTTGATCTATGATATCGTCAGGCTGCCATTCAGAGGCACCAGATTTTTTCAATATTTGGACTGAGGCTTTTGATGCAACATGATGGAGCCAAAGCAAAGGCCTCTGACACCTATAAACTTAAATTGTGCTAGTCGGGATATGTTTGCAATTAAATTGTCTTTAACCCTATAGTATACTAAAATAACCAACATGAGTATATTATTTTTGTAACACTGTAATAACAAAGTCAGAAAACAGCTTCTAAGTCTTAAGTATTTACAAAGTTAGTGGGTCTTAAGGATTTACACTGTTAGCTCTAATTCCATTACTGGCTTGTGTGTGTGTGCATATTATTCATATGTATATACATATATATGTGTTCATTCATATGACATTCAGTTTCAACAATGAATTAAAAGCAGAACAGAATTAAAAGCAGAACATGAAAGGAGGATAGGGAGGCAAAGGCTCTGWCTATTTAATGGATGTCAGATGGCAGAAACCCAAGTGTCTTTCTGCATCCAGTACTGTGGTTTCCAGTTTGCTTGCAGGTCCTGTKTCCCTTCTTAAATCATGGTACTGCTGACTTCAGGATTCCWTTTTTTTTTCCATTTGTGTCTAAGCTGGACATGATACTTCTTGATCTCTTCTCATGAGTGTTTCCTTGAAGCTGGACCAGGTTGGATTTAAGAGTGATTAGCGACTGTGGTGCTRACTTTCTCCTGTGATCTCCAGCTATGTTATTGTTGTGTTCAGGGTGYCTTTTGAATATTGCAGTTACTTGAGGCTTATTTTTTCTTGATGCATAGCTGGGATTAAGGTTAGGAAAGGATTTAAATAATTATGCTAGAATAACTGTGTTTACGAGCCATGGAATTGCCACAATGTTTTATCTGAAACCCTTTTCAAAATGGATCATGTTTAAACCAGAYGTGGCACTTTTATCTGGGAACAAGAGTATTTACAGATGAATTATTCARGGACTGCTGTTGTGGAAAAACTATTATTGAATAATATTCCTAAGAAACTCACACGTGAAAAAGCTTTCTGCTGACGTGCTTCATAACTCACTTGTCACTCACAAGGTTTAGTGTAGCAGCAGTCACAAACCACAAATATGCTTGATTRTGCCATGTGGGTTGTTTTTCCTGCGTGTAGCTTAGATGTTCCTTTATAGCCATTAAAAGGTTATTAAAATGCATGAGACACATCCATTATAAACCATAAAAAAAGAAAAAGCACATCCATTAATATTACATTTCAAATGAGCGTTAGATCCCTCCCTCCTTCCGCCCCTAAATACCCAACACTAAAACAAGCACATTTAAATATAGAAAGGCCAGGAGAATATTTTTGTGACTTTACCTGCTGAGAGGTTGATGAACGGGTGAAAAGGAGGATCAATAAGCAGAGGGGCTGCCAGGGACCGCAGCAGCGGGGAGCGGGGCTGGCGCAGGCCGGGCCTGGCGAGGCGCAGCCGGCGCTCTGGCCTCCCGGGCCCAGGGCCTGCCCAGCGCCGGGCTGTGGGGAGCAGGAGGACACCCCCAGTACCCGCAAGGCTGCTGGCGAGGCACTGGCTCACATGGAACAACCAGCGTTAATAGGATGAAATTCAAGAAAGGGAGAGTTGTAGGTGAGCTATAATAAGAAAATTTCCCATTTGTAAACTATGTTATTAAAAGTTATTATTACACTTCCTTAGAAGTGGGCAGAACAGACTTACTTGGATCACTTCATGCTTGGCCTGTGCACTGCTAGATCCATGTGCTAGAATATTGGGTTGGCATGAGGTAATAGAAGTTGATTTGCAAAGTGTTGTATGTTTGCTTTACCTGTGAGATCCATTTGTTTCAGTTATACATGGAGAAAGGGGTATAGGGAGTTTGAGAGATGCATAGGATATAAAGAAGTGAACAAGTCCAAGCTGATTTCCTTAGGCACTATTTGTTCCTCATGGCAGCTCTGAAGACATTGCTGTTTTCTTTATAGAAAGATCTAGCTGTATTTTAGCCTTTGAGCACCCGAGAGACTTTTCCCTACAAGATCCTCTCAAAAGTAGGTCTTTCATTCCCCAGCTACGTGCAGTGTTGGTACATCCGTGTAGTTTTTGTGGTGCAGATCAACAGGCTGCTGCCAAGGAGCAGCTTTCAAGATAGCTCCACATTGGTCTCCCCTGGAAGCAATTGACCAGTAGGTTACTTTTTAACAAAATGTTTTTCCAAAATATTCTCTCTTTAAATAACTTTTTTTTAGCTTGTAAGCATTTTCACTCTTCTGTTAATTATAGGACATACATTTTGGGAGGAAGCTCACTCTCACTCCAGGACACTTAATATGTGCTAATCTCAGCCAGCAGAGCCAAAGGTGCCCGTGAAATCTGCCAGGTGCATAAGCAGCTTTGCTGTGAAAGATGAATCATCACTTGTTTGCATTTATCTCGTTTCTCTCTTAAAGCTATACCACTGGAAGATTAAGAAGACAAATAAATTTGGATTAAAATAATCACTCTCTGCTCTTTGGAGAACTTGTAAAATATTACTGCCAAACTTGATCCTTCCTTACAGAAACAGCTCAGTTTTCTCAGTACCTTGGGTATGACTGTACATTATTTTAGAGGGACTTCTCCAGTCTGTGAATGATATTCTAAGCATGTACATTACTCTGCTGGAGTTTCCTTCCTTGCAAGGTCAGGAAGTACTTATAACTTTGTCCACTGAAACAGCACAGAAGTTTGAAAATAACCCCAAATCCCCTCTATCTTTGACAATGTTATAGTTTCTTTTGCAGATTATGTAAACAAGTGGGCAATGCAACAAGTGCAGAAGCACTTGATACTAGATGTACAGTGAATTGGATAAGTGTGGGGTTTGTATCACAACAGCTCTGTTAACAAATATTTTATTTGCAGCACTGAGTTATTACAGAAAGGGGCAGGGACTAAATATGATTGTCTTCTGTGAGGAAAATTGAGCTGCTTTTTCTAAGTCCTGCCTTAGATTGCAAACTCCCTTACGATTGCAGCATCTATATTAATTGTGCCAAAGATTAGACATGTGTTCGATGAAGATTTAAGCCCATCTATAAAATGCTCAGCTTGAACTTGCAATAGCTTAGATGGAAAGGGAACATGGAGTTTGGGACGTATAGCTGGGAAATAGACATCACAGAAATTGCTTGCCCGGTAAATCCAGCACAGCATACACATCAATTCTGCGGCTTTCATAATCCACACTTTGGCATAGARCACAAAAGAGACTCAAAATGGGCTTCCTAAGGTGTTTCAATTCACATATACTGGTGCCACTTGTGGGTATAAATCTGTTTAGTATTAACGTGTGTCTGAATTGTTGAGTTTTACAAGCAGAAAGCTTGCGCTCTGCTTTCATTTAAAACTCTCCCACTAGTTCTGCCCAGAGTAATATAAAAACTTCAAATGTTATCAGTTTTYTACAGGAATTAGTAAAGATTAGAGTCAAGCGGTCATCTTCTCCAGATTTATGTGCATTTAATCAGAGCTGTTCCGAGCTGATAGTTGCAAAAAATCTTCAGCTCTACCCCTTAGTACTTTTGTGTTGATACTGCCGAAATCTGTCTCCTGAAAATACGAATTTATCTGCAGAGAGCTTTGCACTTGTCAGTAACTTCTTAGTCTTGTTTATGTACTCTATGTTTTTAAGTTTTCCTGACAAGTTATAAATTATTTGTGAAAACCTTCGTTAATACAATAATTCCTTGTGTTTTTTTTTCTTTCTGTCTAGACAGTGTTAGGAACTTGCTTGCTGTAGAAGTCTTAGTAGTTTTATTTAAATAATAAATAGTTTTCATACATGACTACATTTACTTTGAACTTTTGAATTCTACTCTTACTAGGTATGCTGACAAAAAAAATAGATTGAATTTAAAATAAGACAGTGAATGTTAAAGAGCATTTAGCATTGGTTCAACTATAGCTAAAGGTTAAAGTTCTGTATGTATAAACTTGAAAACAAAGAGTTTAGCACTGAATACTATGCTATGTACCTGATTTCCGTTGATTTTTCTATAGAAATTGACAAAATTGTGTTACATTTGCTGGTGTTTTTAAAATAATTTAAAGAATGTGTCTGTATCTGAGTGCATTTGGTTAACAAGGATGTTGCCACAAGGCTTGTAAGCGATTAGCCCTTCAGAGCCTGTGACCTGGATTTAAGGTTTAGAGCAGGTTTTTATCATGGAACCCTGAGATGCAGGTTGGCCTGTGTGCAGGGTGAACCAATCCTATGGGTTGGTGCATCAAAGAATGTGTGGAATAYAGTGGAAATGCGATGACTGAAAGAGAAAGAACTGATACGTTAAGCAGTGAAAATGTTGTTTTCTGCAAATTAATAGTTTTCAAAAGTTAGGTGCATGGTTATTTTTTTTAATCTAAAATGCCAATCAGTGCAGTAAAATAAATTACATCAGAATATTCTGGAACTTTGAAGTATTTGTCTAGCTCTTCTGTATCAGTGAAAGAGAATAATGGAAATAGAGAGAATGCCACTGAAATATAAACACTGCAGGTAATAGCCAGAATGACCTCCAAGTTTTGCTGCAGCAAATGCAGCTCAGCCAAGTGCTCAAGCAGCTCTGTATTAATRGCTGGGAAGGACCCATTATATTATTGGACTTCAATAGGAATGAGGAAGTTATTATTTGTTTAAAGGGAAATTACTTTGCCATCCTTTTCAGATATACTCCTGTTCAGTAGGTGGGCCAAATAGCTTCCCTAGAACAATGCTTCTGTGGCACCTGAAATTATCTTTACAGAAGTGTCGGAAGAAGAGGAGGAAGAAGAGGAAGTAACAGTCAGATACTTGAAAGAAAGGAGAGTGTTCTGGGCCTTTTCTTGCTGCATTTGCTGTGAGYCAGCTCTTCATGCTGTTTCTCCTGCCAAGCGTGCAGGCTTACTGCATAGCACTGTCCCAGAGATATGGAGCGAAGCTCCTTTCATTAGCTCATGGCTCTAGGGGTGTATAGGAGAGAGTGGGAGGAGAAAGTTTGGTGAGAATTTTGTTGTTTCTTGCTTGCATTTAGCTTTCCTGCTTTACAGTGGGCTTGCTGATAGGGGCGCTCCCGGCGGTGGGGACAGCATCCCTGCAGGCAGCAGCRGGCGTGCACACCATGCCAGGCCAGGCTGTGCCGGGCCAGGCCAGGCTGTGCCGTGCTGCCGGCCCCGGCKAGCCGCAGCGCCGGGCGCCTCCGGCCTGGCCCTTGGCATGTGCTGGGCTGAGCCGAGCTGGGTGGGCAGCCCCGGGGACAGCCGCGCTCCCGGCTAGCGCAGCGGCTGCCTCAAGGAAGCCCTTGGATTAAAGCCTTTTCCAGCCATTCATTCAGTCCCTCATCCYCAAATAATGCGTTTGCTTGTTTTTTTTGCTCTTTGTGTCGCATTGTCTTAAATATTGAAATGCATTCAAGGATATTTTGTGTATATCAGGAAGATATAAGAGAACTGGTTAACTTGCTGCAAAAGAGTATGTGTTTAAAATTAGCAAAATGGGAATGCATGAGGCAATTCATTTCAATTATAATAATGTAAGACTTGTATCATTACTGTACTGCTAGACAGYGGATATAGAAACCATTTCTTTACTCAGTAGCTGTGGTTTATCGCTTAAAAGAGTTCTTATATTTCATTTTTACCTTCCAATTTGAAAGCATCAATAATTTTCCCCTCAGTGCACTGGTTATTACAAAATTGCCATTTGGAGATTTTTGTGCGTTTTGTGGCTTTGCTTCGTGACCAGTGTGTAAGCACAGCCAGCTAATGAGCAGGGGCTTTACCAAGGGTCTCTGCAACCACCTCACGGTCAAGATTTGGCACGTTTCCCTTAATGCCTTTGTTCCTCTTCATGTTACGCTCATAAAATGCTTTTTTTTTTTTTTTTTTTTTTTTTTTTTTTTTAAAGTCAATCAGGTTGCATGATTGACCTGCAAAATTTCAGAATGAAAGAACTGTAAAACTATTACATAATTCAGTCAGAGGAAGCTATTCTTTATGAGAATATTTTTCCAAGTTGTCCTGAAAGAACAAAGCAGCTAAACTTGCCTTAGGTTGAGTAGTGTTTGGGACAGGATTTGGCATCTCATGGACTCCACGTGGGTAAAAATTTGCTGTCGCAGGCRTTGCTAAAGTGTCTGCTCTGCCGATTCTGCCTGCCGAGTTGCTGGAGCAGTAAAGCAAAGCACTTTGGGGATGTACAGAATTGGAATAAAGATTAAAAAACTATTTAGGGAAGGAAGGCTGAAGCAGGAAGCAAGAAAAAAAACTGATTATTTTGCATATATGAATTTTGCCAGTGATGTACTCAACTGTGACACAATTGGATGATATCTCAACTGAATTTATTCTAAAAACTGTAAACTTACAGTAAAAAGAATGATGTGAGTGTACAAAGAAAGGAACTGCTTGCCATGTTTGRTTGGATTGTCTGTATTGATTAGAGCTCAATTTTGTAAAGGACTTGCTGTTCTTGCCAAGCGTTGCCTACCCACCCACAGTAGTTCCTACTTTTGGAAGATTAAGGTATCTACTTTCTTTGTTGTTTAGTTAATGTTATTATGTGAGCTTTGTCCCTTTGTTATTTTATTGTCATTAATCCAAGTTTTCAAGCTCTCATATTTATGGACTTTTAAAAGGCTCTTTGGACATATATGTTGGCTAGCTAAGCTTTAATTGATTTTATTGAAATGGTAACTTGGCCAAAATYCCTGTTGATTTTACAGGGAAGTGGAACCTAACCATTAAAATCAAAATAAAAGAATGAAGAAAAAAAAATAAAAAGCAAACTCAACAAGATATATGTTTCAAGCAGTTATGAGTTATGTATCAAATTAGATTATGATTTGATTTACATCAGGCACTGTACTTACAGTCCAGTTCTAGAAGATAAATGGTTTTCCTGCAGGAAGCAGAGGGGCTTTTTAAGCAGTTTGCATGGAGTTAAACCCACAGCTATTTAAAGAGGTTTGCTGTTAAMTTTGGTAACAGGGTTGGTCAAGGGGAAGATTTGGAAATGCTTCTGATTTGGGGCTGAACATTAGTTATGCAGAAGTGTATGAATTGTGGCAGATGTAGATGGGCTAATTTAAGATATTAAACTCTATTTCTCTGTTCTGTAGTTCCTGCTTGATTGATGAACCCTGAATTTCTCATAACTCTGGGCAGTAAATCGTTTTCAGGCAGTCTTGTTAAAATCAACCAGCAAAAAAGCATGGCTGGCAGAGAAGATGGATTTGACAGTTTTGTTTCATCTGTTGGGTACTGCCTTTCTGTGGAGATCTACGTAGTAACAGAGATTATCTTTCCAGTAGTTCAATGAACATCTGAGTATTTTTCAGGTCTCCTCTTCAACGTTTTTCTTCCAGCCGGGACTCGATACCCCGTGGCTAGAGCAGCGCCCTGGGCTGCTGCCAGCGGCTGCGGTGGCGCCGGCTCTGGGCAGGCCCAGGGATGACACAAGGAAGCTGACACAGAAACAGCCAAAGCGGGAAGGAGGGAGGAACAGGACTGTTAAAAAGAACTAGTATGGGAAAACTGAGGCTCTTAAAAGTCTTAGGTCTTTGGCTATCCCGTTTCGGCTATTGCTCCTGCGTCTTATAAATAGTAAGTAGGACAAAAATGTGGGAAGCAAACATTGTGACTATGAAAATCAGAGGCATTTAGGRGAAGACTTTTAGAAGAGTGGGTGCTATTGCTTTATGTATGGTAATTGATAATATCGCTGTGTCAAATTACTGTGAATAGTTTGCTTATTTTCTGTGMAGTGTTCCTGTCTTTTTAGTACGTACAAAACTAATTGAAAGCATTGCTGTGGTCTATTCGTACAATGAACTGCAYGGTTCATAACAATATTCATATTTTCAGGGGCTAATGGTCCCTTCTGCGTTAGCAGAAAAAAAAATAAAAAGAAAATACAGCAAAACAGCTCAGCAGCTTTTTTAGTATAAAACCCATAAAAAGTTCAAGGAATGAAATCTCTTATTTATTTTTGTGTATAAGCAAGTATTACAGGAGTAGGTTTAAGGTGTGCTTTCTACTTGCAGGATAGAGTGCAAGAAAGAAAAAATGAGTAAACCTCCTAAAATTGCCTACATTTTGCTTGGAGAAAGTGAAAACTAGTGACATTCTTTTTTAATTCCTCCTCCTCCTACGCTTGCGTCTTCCCCTCAAACATGTAGATAGGTTTCTATCAGGAAAGCACAGGGCCTTGTTGCATAGCTGGTGTCTTAATACCTCGTGATTATGGCTTGTTTGTGGAAAGCACTTTGACGCTCTCCATGCTCCAAGTGTGCATGAGWATGTTTGTAGGGTGGCAGCGTTTCTGTGGGGTGGTGTGACTGGGGACACTGGAATCTGTTAGCAGGGCAAAGGCAGGTAACTAATGACAGGAGAGGATGTGAGTTTTATGGATCATAGGCAATCTCTTCCTCTGGCCTTATCTGGTTAGGAGTGCAAAAAGAGAGGGAGATATTGGAAAGAAACTTCGGCCTCCTCAGGGAAATCGGGGGGGAAAAAACAAAAAAAAAAGGGTGTGAGTTTAGAAAGCCGGATTAGGGGCCTGACGAGCTGGGGTTGTCCTGCGCTGCTGAAGGGGGGCAGCRCTCGGGGCAGCCCGTGCCGTGCGGCGAAGCAGCTCGCTGCAGCCCGGCCACCAGTTCCGAGCCAGCCCGTGGGGCTGCTTCTCCCAGCTCGTTCTCACAGGGTCATCTGTGTCTCCTTTCACACCCCACAGGCTGGAAAGTTCCCACCGCTCATAGTCGGGGATCGCGCTCGACCGGGCAGCCCTTGGGCAGAGCGCTTGGTAACTTGAGAAGGGACTAGGAAAAAACTTGGGATTTAGCAAGAATATAGTTATTAAAAATCTTGCACTTGAATCCACTGCAAATGGAAATATAATTTCACAGCATTTACTGTTATGCAAACATTATGCTTAACAAATATTGATGAGGTTTTAGATGTCAGTAGGTTTTACATAGTGAATGATGGCCAGGTAGTAAATCAAACACAGAATAAATCCTGTGCTTAAATACTTTTTATTGATCCAGGAGATCTATAGTAAGTGATTTGTGTAAGATATACACATATGTGTGAGTTGTCTTATACTATTTTCACTTTTAATTAAAAAAATCCTCGTAAGAGCATAAGTAATATCCTGTGAACAAGAAGATTTTTCCTTGCTACATTATTTACTGCAGCAGTGCAAGCTGTAACTAGTGCTCTTGTTTATGGCCTTACAAGGAAGAGGTGTGTATGGCCTTTCCTGCTTGGCCAAACCAGCACAACAGTTTGTCTCATGTTACTAGGTCACCTCTTTGCCACTAATGCATTCTTTTGTATTACAAGGAAACATCATTTTATTGTTTCGAGTCATTTCCACGCAAGTCGGGGGAAATGGGATGTCAGAAGCCCTAGACTACATTACATTTACTGCCATCACATGTGCCAGTGTGCCAGGAATTCAGGTGTTGCCTTTCTGGAATCCCGCGTGCTTCCTGGAACACTTCCCCATGGCGTTTGGAGGGACAGGCTGCATAGCAAGTTGCAGAGCGGGTAGAAGCAGAAGGGAGGAACCCATCTCTGGATGGTGTTTGACGCTCCCAGAGTTTCACCTTGAAAATGTTGGGCTGGAGTAAATGGGTTTAAAAAGTAAAGTGCATTCAATCTTCTTACCTTTCTACTTTATAAGAGTCTGACTTGCACCATAACATTTTAACAAGCTGTTTAAGTGAAAGGCAATTAGAACAGATATTATAACTAATTAGTGAGTGAGCAATACATCATATTGAAAAGCTCTAGAAAAATGACAACTACCATACAATGAAAAAAATATTATGTCTATTCCCCTTGGTGCTGCTCAGTTTTAACAACCCTGTTCCGTGTCTCTGTTCCCCAGGTGGCAGAGAGCAGCCGCCTGGAGGAGGACCGCACGCTCACCGAGGGCTCGAGGCATGTCCAAACACCGAGCATCTCTCCTCAGAGGTGAAGGAAGGGGCTGGGTTGAGGGCGCTTCTCTAGCGGGAAGGGGTAGGATCCTTTCCCTACTCTCTTTTATCTCTGGAAAGCAATGGAAAAAGGAAGGTTTTGGCTTCTGGGAAGAATGAAGTTGCCCACCTTGCATACACAGGTCCGTGCWGCAAAGGCAGCGTGAGGAGCCACCTGCACCGACAGAGCTGTCGGCTACAGGGCGGCTGCCTCGCTCTGCCCCTGCCCTGGAGCAGGCCTTGAAAGGGCCACGCGCCTCGTCCTTCAGGGTAACTCAAAGGAGTTTTCAGGAGCCTTAGACAACCCTTAGCTGCTCTTTTTCTCCATTGTAGAATATTTAAAGATTAAATTACAGTTGATGAAAATATCTAAAATCTTAATATATTAGAAGGAAAAAAATATTTTCCAAGTTTAACTGTATTAAAAGACAGCTTATGATTTTCCACAGTTTGAAATTTCAAGCAGATAATGTGTTTTCTCCTGCATTTTTCATCCTTCAGGTTAATGGCAGCTATTTGTCCCCTAGATGAACTGAAAGCTTTGCTGTTTTCCATTCTTCCAGTTATGTTTCAGTTCTTTTAATTTGGCAAAAGCACCACCAGCAAAAAGCTCTGAGTCTCTATATTAGTTCATATCTATTCAGGAAAAAGTACACACTGGAGATTGTGCTCTGGGATGTCACTGTCATCTACTGAAATATGATTTCATAAGAAAAAGGCTTAAGAGCACCTGTGTGATGTGGAYGTAACTACTGAAGAAGTTTTGTGTGTGTTTTTTTTTATGTTAAAATCTTAATGTTTCTAAGATTGTGTCAAAACAAACAAACAAAAAGTAATTTTTTAACTTTATTTTCTTTTTGTGGTGACAGTACTTTTTTTTTGAATTTCAGAACTATTTGATGGTTTTGCAAGTGTCTGAATTTATTGCAAAGAATAGTCAGTGGTGCTATTGACTCATACCTATTTAGAGGAAAAATGACTCCTTTTTTTCCTTTTTTAAATGGAGAGGGGTACAAAAGTAATTGATCTTTAATATAAACTGTTTTTGTATTTCAGGCTATATTTCCTTCATTAACCTATAGAGTAGATTTGCATTGTGGCTGTATCATGCATTTCACTTCTTTCCAAATCAAGACCTCCTGATATGTTTAAATGTTTGGGAGCTGGAAATATCATCTTATTTTTGATATAGAGTCAAAATTTGTAGAAAATGTGAATTTAAAGGATCTGCTTCCTTTTGTAGGTATATTAATGCTGTCTGATTTCTATAATTATATATTGCCATAAATATTTAATGCTGCCAAAATGATTGAATCATTTAAAATATATTAATTATTAATTGTTTCTGTTCTTCAGAGAACTTCTTTTTTTCTCTGTGGCTCTTGCCAGCTCTATGGCTCATATCGAGGCAAGTTTTACTTATGGGGAAGACTATTTCCACAGCACGTTTTGTGCATATTGGATTCTTTTCAGAAAATCTGCAACATTTTAAATAACTGCACAGAAAGCATTTCTCAGTGCTTTAATTTTGTATTTGTTTCTATGTATAAGAGATGGTGGAAGCATAAATATTCTCACTAATTCTGAGAAAGGGCCRATGTGAGTTTGAAGCCCAGCTGTTCTTTTCTCTCACTGAATTAACCCAGCTATTTCAGCACATAAAACTGTTTGGAAGTGCCAGGGCTGCCGGGTAGCTGTGCAATGTTGGTAGTTTGTAAATACGAGATGTTTATGTGAGGCCAGTTTGAATGTTTATGGTTCCTTCCGAGGCCAGGAGAGACTCTTGTTGTACATGGCCTCAGTGTAGGGAACATGGATAGATTGGGAATCTCCTCCTTTGGATTTAGCTTGCTTGCTGGCACAGCAGCAAGAGCTATAAAGCTCGTGCAAAAGAAAAATGGTACAGGCACTATAAAGATGAGAGAAGAGGAGCTCCTGTAATAGGGTTCACCTGGAAAGTCTTGTGCTAAGAGTGGGGCAAACCAGGGTAAACCAGGGAGGGGTTTCTGCAGCGAGGTCTCGGGGTGGCTCCGTAGAAGGGGCCCTCTTGGGCAGCTCAAGTGGCTTGAGCCTGGGG
This sequence comes from Nothoprocta perdicaria, assembly GCF_003342845.1. Lineage (NCBI taxonomy): Eukaryota > Metazoa > Chordata > Aves > Tinamiformes > Tinamidae > Nothoprocta > Nothoprocta perdicaria. The sequence goes on from NW_020455821.1 coordinate 743,415, forward strand.
GCCACGGCAGCTCGTGGGTGGGTGTCATGGGCTCAGCTCACTTGTCCTGATAAATTTAAGCTTAAATGTAGTTATGTCAAAGGCATTATAGAAATTAACAGTCAACTAATTCAGCGTTAGCTGAACTGTTAACTAACTAGTTAATTACAAAACTCCCACTCAGTACCAGGTAGTCCACCCTTTGAGTTTAACTGCATATGTGTGATTTTTCTAATATGAAAAGAAATATTTTTTTCTTACTCATATGTCAAGCTTAAATTCCTGTGTTTTAGTTTGCTTTGTTTTCTTTTGCCAAAACTTTCCATCCATGGATACTGTATGCAAGTAATACTAGCACAACGGCTCTAGCAAAATGCATTGTTTCCCAGTAAGCACTTCAGTGTGGATATGAGGGCTCCTGGCAGTGCTTTGTTTATGAAAATGCCTTCAGGACATAATGGGCTTATGGTACTGCAGCCAAAATTCACTTTTTCTTAATGGTAATGCTAAGCAATTTTTTTAAGAGAGAAAAAAAAGCATTTGTGAGCCTCCTCTGGTTCCCTTTGTTCTGACAACTTTTATTGCTGTTGCTTTTTTTTTCCTGTGAGCGAAGAGAGCAGAATATACAGGGCAGAAGACTGCAGAACAGATATTTATTGGCCAGCACTCGCTGGGTAGGCAGGATGAGCGAGCGCTCGCGGGCTGAGGATGAGCCCCTGCGCCTCAGGCTGGGCTCGCCCGTGATGTTGCTGTGTAGCCAGCTTCTGATTGCCCCCTTTTTTAAAGTGTTTTATACCTTTTAATGTCAGCACTTTTCCTCTTCACTCCTCATACCGCTGTCCCCATCTCTACAATTGCACGTTTGTGTGTGTTAACTTTTCTTGTCTCCTATGGCCTTTGGGTTGCCCATTTTCTCTCATGTCAGCAGTTTCCTGAGCAGGCTGCCCCAAGGTCACACAGCTATCTTGCACCGCCCGGGGGTTTGGATTATAGGCAGCAGAAACCCTTTCCTGGGGCTTGTATATAAAGGGTGTCCCCAGGTGCTTTTCTGTGTTGTTTTTGCATAGTAAGTTCCTGAGAAAACATTAATATTTCTATTAATGGATTTAGCAATGTTTGGATCTGTGTTCAGATAGTACAGAGAAACAGCAAAGACCAAACTTGATTTTTYTGACATCATGCAAGTCTTTATAGAATATAGGAAAATAAAATAAAAAGTGATGACAAAAACCTTAGTAACCTTAGGGTTTCTACTGTTTTTCTGTTGGAATATATAAGCAAGMGCTAAATACCTAATCACTGAATAAAGTAGGTTCAAAATAAAGTATAAAACATATTCCAGTGTTCAGAAGCAAAAGAGCATTTTGCTACTGAATGAGAATTACATTGAGAAAATAATTTGAGAGGCAACTCTCCAGTAAATCAAATACTGTTACTTTGAGTATTTGTCATTTCCTGGCATATAGATGATCCCGTCTTGGCCTGGAATTCCACCTTTCTAGACACTGAACAAGCGGAGCAGAGTGATCTCTTGCCAAAGACTTTGCAATCTGTGCATAAAATGAGGGCAGGCTGGCAAGGAACCCTTTGGTGAGATGTGTTAGACACAGAGGCACCGTCCAGCTGTATGAACTGCCTACCTATAAGCATGCTTTTCTTACACATTAAACGAACAGCTTTTAAGAAGCAAAATAATGCATTTAAAGAGAGATTCTTGCAGTTGCCTTTATTAAAAAGCTTTAGGAAAACTCAAGCAAAGATCCCATGAGAAACCTGCATTCTGTTTAACAATAAAATCCSTGTTTCTGAGACTGTTGCCTTTACTGCAGGACCACTGTTCTTTCTGTGCTGGAAGAAATGGGAAGTTAATTATTATCAAAGTAAATTCTTTTTTYTTTCTTTTCAATACATAGTTTCATTTTTATAATTTAAAGCTGTGATTCTATTAGCCTTTAACTAGTTGTGTTCCTTGGCTCCCATTAGCAGTTGTCATCTGCTGTGATGAAAGGAGCTGCATCCCCTTGGGCAGCTTTGCACTTCAAAGAAAACACGCGGGGTCTGCTCAGGCCGGGGAGCCGCCGCTGGCAGGGGCTCGGGGCGCGCAGGAACCCGCGTCTGCCGGGGCGCCGACGTCGGGCGGCCGCTGCTGTGGGCTCGCCTTGCTCTTTAGGGAACAAACCTCCTTGGGAATGAAATCCCCCTCAAATTRTCACTGTTCAAGTGTGTCAGAATTTTCCTGACTCCTAGGTCGTTTCCTGACAGGTTTTCTCTTCCCTCATATTGAAAGAAGAGAGGCAGCTGGTGCAGTATGCTCTGTTTTCTTAAGCACCTCATCCGTTACAGTAAACACTTACACAACTGTGTGGCACAGGGCGCTTACCACAGATTTACATAGTTTAACACATTTGCTTTTGGTAAAGCAGCGAGAATTACACTTTCTGCTGTTGAGAACGGGTACAGTTTCACTTTTTTGATGTAGCTTCCATCTTGCTTTATATTCTTAGGGGCAGGTTGCAGTCTGCTTGTGTGAGGCACAGCATTTTGCTCAAGAGCAGGCAGGAGTGACACATGAGGAGCTATGGGGTTAATAATCTCTAGCCTGTGAAGCAAACAGGTAGTTTCTTGATGTAGGACAACATACTCTGTTTTGCACCTCAACTCCTGAATGAGAGCGTCAGGATTATGGAGATGAGTGCATAGCTGATGAGAAAGAGGAGAGAACAAGGCAATAGTGAAAGAGATTACATGTCAGAGATGGTTTAGGAATCACTGATTGCACCTTGGGATAAAGAAATAGCCTGACTAATCTCCCAATGTTTCTTTGTCTCTACTTTTCATTCCTTGATTGCCCTAGGAGGGGAGATGCCAGGATTAGTTCCTTGGTGTATGTAATGTTGTATCTAAGTAATGGATAATAACAGCAGACTAGCAGCAGCTCTTTATCAGAGTTTTTAATTACAGATAGGCAAGGGGAAAGAGTACAAAGCACGAACAGGGACGAGGCAGGAACAAGCAGCAGAGCAGAGGCTGGTAGGGGTTGGGCTGTATGAGCAGTGAAGTAACAACAAGGAGTCTAAAGGCAGTAAAGAAATACAAACAAAAGCTGGTGATGATATAGATATTTAGAATGCTTATGAATAAAGAAATATTCCACATTTTTAAAGYTGGGCTATGTAACTGTGTGTTTAGTAGGGGTTGTCACTGCCCTGAGAGCACCAGGCTTTACTGCTCCTGTCCACCCCTGAGTCTTCCCAGCCCCAGTCTGTTCATTTAAGCAACATTTATTATTTCTTTGGCCAAGTGAAAGTTTCCTTTGTGCTTCGAGTTTAAGAAATCCAGAAAAAGAGACAGCATCTCTKTATTACTGGTATAATGACAGCATTTTTGTATCTTTACAAACTTGATGCTTTCTAGCCCTTCATTCAAATGAAAATAGTGTAGCTAGTACCAAATTAATCACTCCCACAGTTGTTAATTCTGTGAGCACTGAATTGGCCAGCACAGCTCTTTCCCTTTCCTTTTGTTAGTAAATGTGATGTGAAGCTACTCCTACAATTCATTACCTGCAGCAAGCCGGCCCCGAACGTAAATGAGAACTTGCACATCATTACCTTGAACCCTTTCAACAGCTACAGCCCCAAATAAAAGGCATAATGACAGACTCATATAATAACGTTTTATGAAAATCATGTGCATGCTGCATAATCATGTGTAATAATAGAGAACCAGAGCTGGAAGGGACTGCAGAGCATCATTTAKTCTGTCTCCCTGCTCTCGTACATGAGTTTTGTTTTCAATCACATCTGACATGTTTTCCAGTCTGTAAATAATACAGCTGTATGTATGCAGTTTTTCAGTGCATATGTCAGCCCCTTGACTACAGGAATTTAAAACGTGTGACTGAATTTCCTCCACTACTTGAAAAAGAATGGAAAAAAAATGGAATATAATTCTTTTTTGGCAAAATGTATGTTAATTTAGACCTTGTGTTACACTGTTACATAAGCTGGAAACAGGACTCATTTAAAAATGAAAAGATAGGCTATTTTATGCTGCTTGCTTCATCAAAGCTTTATTTTCAGTTTCCTTGTGAAATTGAATTACAACATAATCCTGGCTTTATTAAATGTTCTACTTTCTGTTAAGCAGCCTGCTTTTTAGAATCTCTCCAACAGTTCTGCTTCCAGTAGCTAATGTTGAATATGCACAAAGAGAACAAACTCCTTGGGAGGAGAAGAAATAATGCCGTTAAGCAAGAATTTATGCTGAATAGCCACCACTGAAGGTACCAAATTAATTTCTTTGGTATTTGTAAGAGCTGTGTTGCCGTGTAGCTCCTGCAGGAATGATTGCTCTGTATCTCCTAAGGATGAATGTGAAATAGTGATGACTTGGGGGCGATACCAGGTGGCCAGTACGGGCACTGCCAAAACAGTATTCCACAATAAGCTTTTTACCTGCCAGTCTTGTGTATAACAAAAATATCATAATTTGTCCAAACAAAGCAAAGGTGCATTCAAAACAGTTACACGTTATGTATTATGATTTTGAGGAAAATGAATTTAACAGGCCTGCCACTGGCTGGTGTGTCGGGATCCCATCGTGAAGGCTCTTGTGGTACTGATTAAGTTGAGCTTTTTGCCAACATGGAAAAAAATATTAGATGAGAAATTTGACATTGTGTTACGTATAATTTGACATAAAATGTGTTGTAGTTTGGGTGCTTTTTAGCTTTGTGTGCTTGCCACTCTTTGTGCTTGTGGTATACTGAGAGATCTGCATTTCAGTTTGTTGGTTTTTTTTACAGAAAGTTGAGGTGAAATAGGTGTGTATCGAGACYTCATTTCTAATCCAGTACTTTAAAGTAAACAGACTGTTGAACTAAGAAACATTCACTTTTCACCTTAAAGRAAATATTTGAACCTCTGTCAGGCTGTGACTAGTACAGAACCTTTCACAGTTAGGTACTTAGTAGCAAGTATATAGGGACTGAAGTCTATAAATGCGTTGGCAAAACAGAGAAATTTTAAGCAAGAATGTGTTTCTGTTTGCATTCAGTATCTTTGCATTCTTATTTAGTAACAAATTTTCATTTTTGTYCTTCTGAGATTAATCTACATAAAGAGCTCTCCTAATACCCTGTGCTACCTGGGAGAATAGCCCTGCTGTCTTCCAGTGGTAAAGTGTCATGCAGGGCTGTGGCATGTTGGCCTATGGGCTGGCCTGGGTAGCGGCGGGTTGTSTTATGAGAACCTCAGTGCACGGAGGGTTTGCCCCATTGGACATATCCCTGTGATGAGCACAATTGTACAGATCCTCCAAAGCAGCGTGTCAGTGTGGGAGCATGCACAAGGATGCTGAATCAAGGCAAAATGAAAGCTTTTTATTGTCCTGTAGTGGATATTGCAACCTGTCTCCCAAGAGCTCTAAAAACTCAACAGAATGTTTCATAACAGTTACTTTGGATTGGACCAGTTCTAGAGTTCCTGTTTGTCCTAGTGCAGTAGGATCTTCACTGATCTCTGCAGTCTTTGTATCTCACCAAAACACAGAAATAATGAGGGAATTTTTCTTGATGCATATGTTGCAGAACACCTTCTGTTAGTGTGTTCTGCTATGTAYGTTCTGCTGGGTGTTCTGCTGAGTATACAGTCTTATAAAAGAGAGGCAATGGTCAAAATAAATCTGTTTTCATAGTCTTTTCTTAAGGACACTGGCAGATATCTGTAGGTCCTTTGGACTTTTAGTCAAACATCTTTTGAACTAAATATTCCAGATCATTTTAAAATCAGGACAGTTAGAAATCATGGAAATTGATGGAGAAATATTTTTGTTTCCACTAAAAGCTTCTAAAAAGGGAATGTAGACGTTTTTGTGTTCTTGCTTTGAAAAAGACCTTTCTGTGTTCAGTGCACTGATACTTAATGTAACTGCTCTGTTGTSGTGTCCAGCGATGCTAATAATTGTTTATTGCACAGTTTTTAAATTGCAAAACAAATCATAAAGCAATCCAAAATGAGTGCATGGAGATTGGTGTAAAATTTAAAGTGTTTTGAAAATGATAGGGATTTGCTAGCAGAAATGATCTCCTTATAAATCTTGGTAGCTTTAAAGGGTATTCTACAAAGCTATATTCTATAGCTACAAATAATGGAATTGTTCTTTTAATGATTGATAATAAAAGGTAAAGCATTAAAAAGTCAATACTAAGAGAACAGTGCAAAGCAAAAGCATGAGCCCTATTATATTTTCCTGCCCCACTACAGAGGTTGAACTTAGGTGAGATGGTTGGCATGAGGTTTTAGTTTTATTTTAATTTTATAGTGAGCTCTCTGCAAAGCAGAGACTTCTGCCCACGGACATCACTGCTTATACTGCACCTTCCAAATTATGAATAATGCCCAGACAAGCTGAAACCTTGGGAAATTAAAGGTCTTCATACTTCTGATTTTCAGACTTACTGGCTAAATCTGGATGATTCTTTCAGACTGCAGAAATGTTGCATGTATTCTACTTGAAGGGTTCTGGTAGGTTAGTACAAGCTGCCAAAAACTTTATGCCCCTTGGGAATCACAGAGCATAAAGCTGTGTTAAAATGCTCAACTCACTAAATACTGAGAGCAAAGGGCAGCCAGAGGAAGGCTCATGTTTAACTTTGAGTCAGCGGTTCCAAGAAAGCCTTCCTGTGATTGAAGGGGTTTTGCCCTGGCCCTCCGAGGCTGTATAGAGCCCACAGGTTTGGCCCTTAACACCAGATTTCAGAAGGGCAGTAGGGAGAGGATGGAAGACTAGCTAGAATTAACAAATAATGAAATGGCAAGCCTGGAGTCAATAAATACTATCTCAAAGGTAAGCTCAATAGCTATACAGAAAGGTTTTCTGTATTTTTTTTTCTTCCTCCCTATTTGTTTGTTTTGGTAAGATCCCTAGTACTCATGCCTGCCTTAAGGCATTTTAAAATTCAGCTGAATATATTGTGTTCATAGATGTTTTAGGAAGGGAAAAATTGGTAGCTGGAAGAACGTAATTGGGGATTAAAATCTTAATGAATCTCTCTCTGCATTGTTAATGCATTTATTGAAAGATAGTTATTGATTTAATTATACTAAGAAAAAATACATWAAAAATGTAGTCTAACTTGGTTTTGAACTTTGGAAATGGAAATAGGTTTTCACCTTCAGAAAAGACGCAAATCCAATTTCAAAGACAGGAAATCAGTGGGATTACATTTAGTAATTTATTATGGCTGCATTTGAAATGCTATTGGCATTGAAATTGCAGAGTGCTATTATTCTCCAATGTAATTATAATGGGCTTGATTGTATAATCTTACACATCCTAGTAATAACATTTGCAGAGGTAGATATGGTCTAACTGTAATCCAGGCAGACTTAAATTTTCTGATAGCGCAGTTAAAGCCCTATAGTCAATAGGGCTTTAGGAAGTAGATTGACTGTGCTGCCGTGTAAGTACAGTCTGATACATCCAGGGAATATGAAGATTCAAGCTATATAACTTAAATGAAAAAAGAATGATAAAAATTCATATTACATGTTACTTAAGACATTTCAGTTACAGTGGTGTTTTTTGGTCTTTTTTTTCCTCAGTGAAGTTTGGGAGACGAGCATCCCGTAGGAGGATTTCTGCTCATGCAATATGGTTAAGCTGCTACCACTCAACTTGTGTGTATTTTGAATATTTAGGCTCACGAGCAGTGTTGAAGGAAAATTTCATGCTCAAACTAGGGGCCAGGCCGGGACGCCATGGCCCACCCTCAGTTGTGCTCTCACTGTTTTGAGCAAGGGTGCTGATGGCCAAGCTTGCCTGAGCAGAGGAAGCGCTGAAGGAAGGAAAAATGTATTGCATGGACAAGGGAAAAAAGCTTGGAGGAAAGGCACTAATAACATGGAAGAAATTTTGGGCAGAAAAATAGTAGACTTGAAGCATTAGTTGCTCACAGGGCAAATAGGAAAGGTAAGCTTCTCACAGAAGCTCGCTGAAGCTCGACCTCCACCGAGGCACGGGAGTACCAAGGAGTTCTGCACGCTGAGCAGAAATTACATTCAACGTCTTCAGAATGGGCTCTGGTAGAAGTCAGTTTTTAGTCACGTTGATCTGCTGCTACTGGTTATTTTATTTTCTCCATGTTGAGCATTGAAAAAGTGTTAGTTAAACAGTATTCAGGAAGCATTCTTTTTGAAATTTATTTAATACCAGTCCAGTTTTGGTGGTAACTCTCTTACGGTTAGTTTTCTGTTGTTTTGTCTTCCCCTACATCATCTTAAAAAAAAAAACATGTATCTATACTTAGTATGTTCCCAGTGAATCAACTTTGCTTTCTCTTGTTTTTCTCTTTACTAGACAGTGATTTGCTTCACCAGCTCCATCAATGTGTCTTTATGCTTTTTGCTGGTACATGTCTTTGTGTCATAGATCATAATTTAGGTTGCAGGGAATCTCTGGAGGTAACCGAGTCTGACTCAGGCCTCAAAGCAGATCCCATGAGATCATGTTGCTGAAGGCCATGTTGTCAAGTTCTGATTATCTCCCGAGATGGAGAGTCCACAACTCCCTGGGTAACCTAACATCCATTTGGAATTTCTCATGTTTCTGGTTTTTTTTTTTGGTTGCCTGACCGCAAAGCACCTTCAAGAAGAACCTGGCTCTGTCTTCTCTCTATTCTCCACTTACACCAAGCCCTTCTCAGCCTTTTCTTCTCAAGGCTAAATAGTCTTAATTCTCCCATCCCTCCTTTTTGTTAGGGACTCCAGGCACTGAATCCACCTGTGCACGGCCCTGGTGCCGGTGTATTTTGTGTTGTACAGAGGAGGAGTCGCCTGCTGTGACCACAAGGTGCATACACACTTGCTTATAGAGCCAGGCCATAGCTTAGCCCTCACAGTGCTTCCTGCTCCTTTTTTTTTTTTTTTTTTTTTTTTTTTGAGAATTCATGCTGTTATTAGAGTTATGTTAAAAATATGAGCTAAATAATGCTCAAGTTGAGTCAGCTTTTGTGTTTAGCCTAATCTACCTCCTCTACGGTTTCTTTAGAGAGAAACCAGCAGCTTCTATTGCAAGCACCACACTGACACCTGCAGTTACTGACTGTGGCAAAAGAAATAAGGGCCTAAGCAGTCTGTAAGCTCAGTTTTGTCCCCATGAAGAAAGAACTATTTAAAAAAAAACCTCTTCCATGGCTCATCGTACCATGCAAATGTGAGGCACATTGTATTGTTACATTTCCCAGGACAGTATAGTATAGGGAAAAAAAAAATAGACCAAAAAGTCTATTCCAGACTGTAATCTTTCTTTCTGGACCACGGATACTTCCAAAATCACCTTAACTGTAGCTCTGGCTCCGTGAGATAAGGAGCAGTGCTGAGACAATCCTGCTTCATTTCTTTCAACCTCCCCATCTCTAMCTGTGAGCAAGGGCTCTGCCTGGCAAGGTGAAGCTTAATGTGTCTCGCTTGTACTGAACGTTTCCTTGAACAGTTTAATGGAAATGGCAAAGAGGGAAAGGACTTAGGGGCAGGTGGCAGACATTTACCTCTAAATTTAATACAGTCTGTAAGATGAAAATGTCCGTTTTAATAAAATACATTCAACCATTTGCTCATGAAGTGAGTATCTTTCACATGTTTTTTATCAATGTGATGTCCTCATTCTGTGTGTTTATCTTTTAATGTAATTTGGTGGAACTGCTAGTGCTACACTCTTAAAAGTCTAATGGAAGTGAAACTTTCTATTTCGAAAGTGTTGGAGACAGAAGACCCACAAATGTCCTACCAGTGAAAATGGCAATGCAGATCTTGACAYGAGTAGACTTCAACCCTGCTGTGCAGAAACTACTTCTCTAAGCTCAAGAATGTGAGAACTGAATGAATCATTTCTGATGAGTTTTTGCAGTTGTCCTGTAAAATGATTTCTCTTGAACCCTTTGTCAAACAATGCTTTTTGGTGTTACTTTTTATTCTTATTTAAAGATGCATTTTTAGAATATTTCTACGCTGAATTATAATTCAATGCATATTAAGTCAGTAATAGACCAATATTGTCTTTTCAAGGAAAATAGATTATGCCAACTGTAGAGTCAATTTGTTCACTTTGAGTCCTAGATATTGGCAAGCAAGAATAGAAGGAGTTTAGAAGACATGTAAGAAGCATTATCTTCTCTTTTTCCTTATGATTTATAAATTACAAGACTAGTTTATTAGTTGGTGTTTTTGTTTGTTTGGACAGTAGTTTGGTTAGAGTGATAACTCTGAGTGCCTGGTATGCTCTGTGTTCTGTGACAGCATCTGATTCAACAATGATGAAAAATGAGCTTGGGTAGGGGGCCGATTTCAGGGAGAGCAATGTCAGAAGTCCTTTCTTAGYGGCAATCTGTCAGATGCTATTGGGCTAAATATGTGAGCCTGCTCCTTCTCAATGGGGAGTTGCACTAGTAGTGAGGTAGAAGAATAAGACATGCAGCTGCAGCTGAAATCCCACAATATTTTTAGTATTTAGACCACATTTTTTCCTTTTTTTTTTTTCACTCAGCGTTTCTGTTTACGTTTTTTACCTGTTAAAGAGATGAAGGAAATTCCCTYACATTTCTTGAGCTTTCTAGGTAAAGCCAACTTACCTGAAAACTAAAACTTCTCATGCAAGACAAACTAATTTGCTTCAAGGTAGCGGGGGAGAAACCTCCTGCAGAAGGAGGACATCCAGTGAATGCCTCAGCTGCCTCCTTTTCCTCAATGCACTGAGTGAGTTCTGGAGCCCTTGGCAGGGTGAGCAGCCAGGTCGACAGGCTRCCTGGTGTCTGAAAGGGAAGTGTCAGTGAAACAAAGCTCAGCGGCCACGTGCGGGGATGACAGGGAGTGAAGGGAGGTGGTCGTGGTCGCAAGGTGCTGTGTGGGATAACAGGGACCTATGTCTTGTTTTTGAGAAGGAAGCAGACATCCCAGCTATTGAATACTAAATGTCATGGCTATGAATATTGATGTGTGATTGAAGGTCATTTTCCAGAAGATACTTGGAAGAAAAGCCTTTGCCTGATTGCTTATCATTTTTCTAAAGAAGGGGAGGGGARGGAATAGGAAGGATGTCAACTCATTTTAACAAGTATTTTTTCTGATTGTTGAGCTTGGTTTTATTCCCCTCTGAATCTAGTATGCTTTATAGCCCTGCAAGTTGCGTGAATTATGGCACAAAGTAGSAATTTCCCAAGTGAAATGATAGGGGACCTCATCCTCCCTCCTCTACCATAATATAAATCAAATAGGACATCCTGATTGGTTTAGTTGTAAACATATTTGAATATACTTGTATTGCATGTAATTAAGTTTATGTAAGAAATACTAGTTGTGCCCCAAATCATCTGATTAGGTGTTCAAGTGAAATCCGTGTTTCATCAGACAAAACATTTTCCCATTTTTGGAATTTTTCTCTCGTAAGTATTCTTACTCCAAATTACATTTCAAAGTTAAGGTCATTTTCTGGTGATTTCTCCCGACACTGTTACTGCAGGGCCAGATTGAATATTTCTATTCCATGCATATACATATATGATGTCCCAGAGAAGATTTTCATTTATTTCTGAGTTTTTTAAAGGAGATAAATAATAATGTGATGTTTTTATACCAACAGTAATCAAATGCAGCATATTCCAGTCATCTTTCTTGCTTGCATCATTCCTGGCATGTGTACAAAACCTCTGTAACACGAATGTATGCATAGTAGCTATGGATAGTTCAGTGCCTGAGAGCATTTTCCGCTCCTCCTACACACACACACACACACACACACACACACACACACACACACACACACACTTAAAGTTTCTCTCACTTTCCACAAAAAAGTTCACCAGCATTTTTAGAGTGTTGGATTGCAGCAGCAGCAGAGTAAACACATTTTTTTCTTTTTATTCCTGATAAAATAACACTTCCATTAGCCATCCTTTGCTTGAATGCAGAGCTCATTAATGGGATCAGCCTAAAGCTGCCTTTAATAATGACTTTAATGGAGATCTCTGATTTACACAGTCCATCATAAGCCCCCATAAATATGTGACCAAGAAATGCAGAGGATCACGACGTCATTTGCTCGTTTTTGGGAGGCAGCCTGTTCTGAAGGGGACTTGGCCATGCAGGCCGGGGACTGCAGCGCCTGGCTGCGCCTGGGCTGTGGGTCTGGTTTGCAGCTCTCAYTCTTTACTGGAGCAACTGGGCTGAGCTGCCACTCAGTGACATGACTGGAGACCCCTAAGAAAGGGGCTGCCATTTCCCCTCAGCGTCCTTGGCGTGCCCTTCACTATTTCTGACAGCTTGAGGGTGGCAAGGGCCTTCTGTGATCACGGTGYGGGCTGCTGTGGTTTTACCTTGTGACAGGCAAACATCAGGGAGCAATTTATTGGATGAGAATAGAGCCAGCTGTACGTTACAAAATGAATGGTAGTTTTATGCAGCTCATGCCCTTTGTGCTACTTACATGTGATATCCATCTTTAGGCTATCTATATGTATTTCCCCTTGTGATTAGGGAACATTCAGGTCAGAGTTTTGTCTTGCCACGTTACACCAAAAGCATCACCGTGTCATTCATTCAGTGTGATGACAGTGGTAAGATCAGTACGAATTGTTTGCGGCATGGAATATGATATCAAAAATCCAAGACCAGTAAATTACTAATTAACTACATATTTCCATGAGATATTAATGCATGAATCCTCTTGCATAGTGCTTAATGTTGCTAAATGAGTTAATGTTGCAGAATGAGTGAGTTAAAGCTGATTCAATCTATACAGCCAAATGCCGTTAAAGAGCATAAGTACAAATTAGAGCAAAGGATAATTCATGTCATCTTATGCCCTCTTCTTGGCATATACTCTGACCAATCAATGGGTAATTTACCATATAGGTTGGTTGCATTCATGGGTGGAAAATGGAAATGTTAATGCACAAGCTTAGGTAACACAGGTGCCCGAATTTAGGCAACTTTGGAGTCATTTGCTGTGACAAGTAACATCAAATATGAGTTCCCTGAATGAGCTTTCTGACATGATTTACATTTATTCATACCCCAAATGATCTTTTTTGTTCATTGATGTATATGAAAGAAATGATTGTACAATTGAATTTTATTTTTGAAACTGTACTTGGGAAATTATTACCTACCAGAAGAAGGTATATTACAGATGGTGGTGGTCTTTTTAGATGAAAGATTTAGTTTAGATGTTTCTTGCTTAAATTAGTGCTTCTTTATGCCCTTCCTTCAGACTTTCGAATCTTGGCTTTTGGACCATACCATGTTGTCTTAAAAGCAAGTGTGTGTCCTGGGTCTCGAGCTGCAGTGTCTTGAACAATTCATTCTTACTAAGTTTTGGTTGTGGTTTTTACATTTACTTGTAAGGCTTATATCTCTTTTGAATTTTTATTCATTTTGTTTAATTGCACTTAGGGTGGCTAGTTTAATCAAGCAATAATCAATAATTTATTATGAGAGGGATCATTTCTACTACAGGTGAAAATGAAAGGAAGAGGAAAAAAAAGTRSAAGACGTCTCATTTCTCAGTCAGTRGTCTATTAAACTTTGCAGTGCAAGCACAAATGTTCCCAGAGYAATAACTCTCCTCCTGCCATTGCATAATATGTCTTCTACACACATTGGCTTTAGATTGCTTTGATATTTGCCCAGCTCTTCTTCCAATTTTGCTTCAATGATATCTGAATTATTTAAAGCTTCATTTTTTTCTTTTATTTTTTCTTTCTCCCTGAGAGCAAGACTTCAGAAATGGCTTGGCTGTGTGACCCTGACCATTAACATATAAATAATGTATAGCTGGTTTATACTTTTAGAGGTGTGATTGGGTCCATACAGGTATTTGGACAAATATTTTTGCKATTTAATCCTCATCCACACAAAAATTCATCATACTAGAAACAGACTATGAAAGATAAACTAATAAATCTTTGCAAGAACTATGAATACCTATTTGTTTTGTTTTGAAAAAGCACCAAATAAAAAAATGTATTAGTGAGCAAAATATTGATTGATAAAGCTGTCATTTTCAAGTGCTGAAGAAGTGTAGCTGTAAGAGACCTATTGGTACAGAGATGACGATAGCTTTTATTTTACTAACAAATTGCAGTATGACAGATTGAAAGGTYTGAGGTGATAAATCATGAAGATTCAGGTAGCAACCCTGAGAAAATACCTTATTTATAGAATAATGCTTATATTTAATTTATGTTTTAAATTGGAGAAGGGCATTTGGAAGTGGACACATTTCTGAAAGATGTTGGAAAGCTATTCCCACCCTAAATTTGCAGGGGAGACAATATCAGGGTTTTACAGGAAAGCATATTTCAGTGACCTAATTGTGAGGAAAGAGCAGGGCGCTGCTTTCTCTGCCACTTCTACTGACGGAAAATGGATTTTATGTGCAAGTTCCTTTAATTATTCAAAATGCTGAAACAACTAAAATTGATTTATCTGTTCATCGACGACGGAGTGGTGTCACCTGGAACATATGAAGCCTGGTTGTCTGGGCCCCGCGTGTAGCTCTGCACTGATCTGCTCTGTGACCTGCTCCTTCCCTGGTTCCTTTTCTCCCTTTTCCAYCCTCTTCCTGCCTTGGTTTGGGATTCTACACCTGTTAGGACACAGGGGGCCTCCTCTTCCCCTCGGCAGGCCCTGCCTGCACTGGCCTTTGCAGGCGGCTAAGTCCACATCCAGGGAAAGCTGACCTCTGCTGTACGCTGAAGCGCTGCCCCGAGTGGTGCAGGCTTGGCTGGAACACGTGTCCTGCATCTTCTGCCCATTTCCCCATCTCCTAGGGGAGGCCTCCCGTGCCAGGGACTGGTATGTGGGGAATCGAGTTGTGAGGGCTTACATGGAGGAAAAGCAAAAATAGACAGTACAGACCTGAAGTATCAAGATAGCTGTGGCCATTGGTGTGATCACTATTATGGACCATTACATACCTAGCTGCAGTGCCCAGCTCAGTAAGAATTTGTGGTACTAGGATATTACAAACAATGGGTATATTATTTTTAAGCTAAACATAATTCTACTGATTCTGCTGATGAAAGCCAAAGGAAGAGGCTGTGTGGTAGCATGAGTGTGGAGCAGGAATGCACGTGTTTCCTGCATGCTTGTAGTGAAGTTTTGAAGCTCTTTATTGCAGATTTTTCTTGGTAGSAAAGCCTTGTATGTTTTATTTTTTCATTCTTTTAAGTATAAGCTTGGGAAAATTATGGAAATTCTGAGTAGGTTCAGAATTTTGCAAGAAACAAGATTTTGTTCACTAGATCTGTATAAGTCCTTCCCACTGTATCAGAGAAGATTGCATTTGTCTTTAAACAGGTCATAACCCTAGCCAGTAAAATAGGAATGATTTAAAAAAAGATTAATTGGTTTGTTCTTGAAGTGATTTGCAGCGTACCAGAGGATGAATTTAATATTTCACTATTGTATAACAAGCTGCAAGTTAAATTCATTCTTTGGAGACTGGGAATATGTTAGAAAACTGGACATAGCGGAATAGCATTTGACAGTAATAGCTTTAGGTAGCCTCTCTTCAGAGGATGCTGGAAAGCATCTTTTGTTGTTGGGGTTTGTTTGCCTTTTTTTTTTTTTTTCAATAGACAGTTACAAAGTTCACTGTATGTTCTTATCTAACTTATGTTCTGTCCTCGCTGCTTGTTACTTCCCAGTGTTCTTTTTATCTGATAGTGTGACAGTGACAGTCTTAAGCTGCCTCCTTTAAAGACTGCATTTTGCAAACCACTCGTGGGGACAGCTGACCTAACTKCACAAAGCTGAGGAGGAGCCCCATGCTCAGTTTACAGAAGACAAGCCTATAAAACACCCTTCAGCATTCCTGCGTGAAGTCCAGTCACAGGTAGCACCTGAAGAAGTTGAGCAGCTCCCCTTGGGGAGATCTCTCTTGATGTTGTGGTGCTCATGGGGATCAGTGGCTGTTTAAGTCAGGCAGAGCAGGTCTTCCTCTGAGGCCGAGCATATTCATGCTTGGTTCTTCCCAAAGTTTCTGCTACCACGTCTTGCATCCTGCACAGATAGTCGGTGGGGCTTTGTCATGCGTGTTTGCAGACCAAAGGGAAGCGTGCAGGGCACTCGCTATGCACTCGCCCTGTGCTGTGAGAGGCGCCTTCCCCACTCCGAAACCTCTAGGGAGCCCCTGTGGCCCAGCTGCTAAAAGGCAACACGTSCTCTGCTCTGTGGCCAGCACAGAGGTGTCCAGGGCCATGTAAGACACTCTGGGATATTCGAGACATGCAGATGCAGCGGGCATCGTAACACAGCGCTTGTGGGAGAGCTTTTGGCTTCAGGAATGACCTTGGGAGGTGAGCCAAGATACCTCAGGATGTGTTAAATGATACTGTGTGTTTGCACGGGGCAGCTGACTCTGTCCTGTGATAGGCCAGGGTTTCTGACGTGTATGAAGATTCAAGTAAGGGCTACGGTACCATATACAGTGCCGGAGAACTATCCAAAAGTTATGTTGCAATCCTGTCAAGCATGTAGCATGTGCTCATAGGGATGCTTTAATCAATTCATTAAGTGAGTATCCTCTGCATAGGAGAGGAGAGGAGCGCACACACTGCRTTAGTCCCGTAGCTTTTCGTTGTCTGTACTGATTAGGAAATGAAAGACAGCAGGTGTCAAGAGTTGGAGGCTGTGATCTTGGCCTCTAACCTGGGGTTGTTACATTTCTAACAGTCATCTGTTGAATTTTATATTTGTTTAATGCTCAGAGACTTAGATTACTTTGACAGAAAGTCAATAATAGCAATATCTGTCCTAGTCTGTGTACTTTTTGTTCCTAAGCCAATTAATATTTTAATTTCGTCTTAAGCACTAGATACTTTCCATGTTCTAGATGAATTTACCAAACTCATGAAACAGACATATTGTCACTTCCTAGTTTGTGATGATGTTCTGGATTCGAACATAGATGTAGTTTTCCAGTTATGAGTTAGCTATTGATTCTTAAGCTCTTCTCTTTTTTAATGACCAATTTTTATTTTCTATAATTCTGATTTTAGTCCTAGTGGTAGGTGTTTAGTAGCAGTGCTGTGATATATCCCTCAAGCACTGAAGGTTTCCAAAATATCCAGAGATGGATATTTTSAGAGGTCGGTTTTGAGGTTTGAATTAAACACAAAAATGAAATGGTGACCAACCACTAAATAGTCTCCAATAATAATTTCAGTTATTAGTGAATTTTCAAATTGATTTGGCATCTTTGCAAAAAAATTATGCTACTTATTAGTTTAATACACACAAAGGAACAGTATGTTTTCTGTGGCTCACAGGAATCCACAGTGTCCTTTGTGAAGGCTAGAAAAGGCCATTTTTCATTTCAATCATTTATTAATAATATCCCCCTAAAAGTAATGATTCAGTTTCGATCTGTTTGCATGTTTTTTATGTAAGAAAGGACACAATCAAGCCTACTGTTTTTTGAATGGAAAAACTAGAAGAGATGATCACAATCTCATATTTGATTTATCTGGGCAAAAATTCCTAAAGACTGCATTTCTTCCATGGGACTATTTATAGAAAAAAAAACAGACCGATATTGACAACTATATAAATAATACATTCTTTTCTCATACAGATACAGCTGTATGAGATAATAAGCATTTTATATGGTTCACAAATCTGGAGTTTAATTTCCCCAAGGTTGTCAATCCCCAGAATCCTCAGAACTGCCTTCATGTTCCAATATTTTAAGTTGCCTAGAAAGAATGAGTACTCATATTTATGAGTAAGGCTGAGTGACTATATTGTGTTTCATTTATTGGGATGGAAAACTTTATTATCTCTTCTGAGATGTGTATTTAACTAGCACTTCATACGTGTGTATCAAAGTTTTCACAAGAGAGTAAACAGATTTTCTGAAGATACTTTTGTTAAGATGGAGTTTTAGCTGAATAGCATTGATATAGTATTACAAGTACTAGAAAAAAAAGATGTTTTTTAGCATAATAGCAAGTGCTATACRTCCCTTCTCCCAACCGCAGCAAAAATTTGTATTTAAAAGAAATTCAAACCTATGCAGTAAGATATGGAAAAGAGAAACAGAAACAAAATAAAAATTTATAAACCAAAAACATGCCTTAAAGTAGAGCTCTAAAATGATTATTATGAAAATGTTTTGAGGTCTTAAGAATTGCATGTTAGTAGGTAGTTTTTAAATGTAGTTTTAGAATTGCTGTTTTTATTATCTTTCAAAAGTAGCAATAATGAAATATCCTTCAAAAACTTCCATAGAGAACTTCTGTTTTCCCAATTCTGCCATAATCTGTTGTTCCAATGTGCCCGAAAGTAAAAACTAGCAAAAACTGCCGTTTCTTCCCTTGGTTCCTCGCAAGTGAGAGCTCCCTGTGCTCGGGAGAGGGGATCTCTAAACCGCGTGTGCTGGGACGAGGGTCGGCAGGAGGGAGGCTGCGGGGACCGCGCAGCAGCCCTGCTGGGATGGCTCCCGGCTGGGATGGCTCCTGGCGCCTCGCTGAGCGAAGGGAGATTGTTAGAACACTGCACAGGTAACTGAGAGCACTGCTCTCCTGCCTCTACTTAATGAAACATTGCTGAAGGGTTAAGAAGCGTCTTTGAAAAGTTGTTTAAGTCCCCTTCCCAAAGCCGACTTTGCAGTAGGTGTTGAAGTTTTTCAATACGGCTGATCAATACAGTATTAGATCAAATTTATTTTTAATCCATACAACTGTTATTAAGGCAAGCAATCTGCTTTCCTTCAGGCGCCTGGGGCACGCTGGTGCCCCGACCGTGCTCTCCATGAGCTGGCTGCTGGCGAGCGCAGGCCGTGGCGCAGGCCCGTGCACCTCCCGCGGCACCAGCGCCCGTGGGGCCTTGGCCAGCAGGAGAAAAGCAGCGGGTTGAGGTGACCCCGGCCTGGACGGCAACACACCTTGTGGGTCAGCRGGAAGGAGCCCTTGAAGCTTTGGGTGGTGGTGGCACATCAAGCACAGCCGCTGCTCTCAGGCCGCAGCGTGGCACATATTTAAAGTGAAAATTCCTTATATAAAATGAGTATTCCATAAATTTGGTAAAAGAGATTAAGGAGTGTGCTGAGAMGTCAGCCATTATTAAATGTCTTTGGAAGGTGAAGATTTGGATTTCACTGCTCTTTTTCTACAGGTATTTTGCTTTCAATAGGTAGTTGACTCTGCATAAATTCTGTCTGAATTTATGGTATCTAGCTTGTAGTACATCAGGTTGTCTTCTGGCTTCATTCAGTATTTCTAAAGATTATTTTGGGAGAAATATATTGAAGAAATTCTTTGACGGATGCTTGAGAAACATCACTGAAGTTCTTAGAGTTGCTGCRCTTTGCCAGTACCTGTTCCTGTCCAGGTGGTTCTCGCTATCCTGTCTGACATGTCGGGGTGCAGAGTCCACATGTTTCAGGTGTCTGCATTAGCAATAGATGAGTGAATGGTAAATTATTCTAATCATTTATTATTCCCGATGACTAGTAAGTTATTTTAATGATATTCACTGTTTGTTCATGGATTGCTTGAAAGTAGTTGGGAGCAAATAGCTGTCAAAAAGTCTTTGCAGCTGCAAAAGAATTGCACTTTTATTTCATTCCTCTTACCCCTGAATGTAATACACTATTTATATCTTTCCACGTGATTCAGCCACCTGTCCCTCACATATCCCAGGCAAATATAATGTACTCACATCATATCCCAGCTGCCTGCGATAGACTATGGCTTTGGAGAGCAGTGCTTACAGGGTAATCTCTGAACATCACATCCATCTCCCACTGGAAGCTCTTCTTTCCTTGGCTGCATATTTTCAACAGAGTGATTAATGATGTTCTGGTCAGGTTCCCAGCACATCTTAATCTCAGATGAGTTTTRCATGTTCTCTGTAACATAGAGCTGTCTAAAGTGAGAATCTGAACTAATATTTTCTGTGATCTTTTTTTCTCAGAAAAGAATAAAAAAAWTTGACTTCTTTAGTAAAACTTTTCACATCTCACATAAAGAATTTATTWGGAAATGAGTATGTTGCATCATTTGTATGATTGCATGCGGAAAGCAAAATTGTCCCTTTCATASAAAATAATCTATGAAAAATATCAGTAAATAATACTTTCTAAAAGTCACAAACAAACGATCCTGTTATTTRCATTTAGACATTGCCATTTGGCATGTGCTATTACTTAGAGGTCTAATTCAATAATAAAGTGTGCATTTGCTTAGTATTTTTCTGAGTATGAAAAAACAGTTTCTTAAAGGGATATGCAGAAACAGGAAAGAGARTTAGGCTCTTTTGGACAGCAGAAGTTGCCCACTTTGATCTGTTTCTGCAACCCAGTGAACTGAATCTTACCAAATGCTTTAAGTGACTTGATAAAATATAGAGCAGTCATAAAGGTTCTTAGTTGTGGGTCCAGCATGCCAAAGGGTAACACAAAAACAGATACTGSTGGAGAGTATCTGTTTTTTTTAATAGGAAGTTAAACTAAATTTTTAATAGGAATTCAGGTAGTTGAGGGATTGGTTATTTTACTGTTTATTTTAGATGCAGTCCATATAAATATCTATATGATATTGAAGGCTTAATATCCATATTAAGGCTTCCATATCCATATTGAAGGCTTGAATATCCATATGATATTGAAGGCTTAAATTTGAAATTAGAGTGGACATGAAATAAAACAATGATTGAACTTTGATATTCCTTTTTAGTAATGTCAGCTAAAGTCTTCAGCAGAGTAGAAATGATTTCTGGGCTCTGGTGACAGGTAAGTGCATGTCCATGCACATGAATTCCAAGGAACTGCTGCTGTTCCTCCCTGTCAAGGGTACACAGATGGAGGGTGGCTCTTAGCAACTTTTGGCTTTGAATTTTGTGCATTTTCTGGCAGTCATCTTTTTAAGATAATAGATAATTTTCAGCAAAACATAGCATTTTCCCTTTAACAGCACAACAGACATCTCCCTCTGACTATCAATTTAAGCTTGCTTGGAACAATCTCTTTTACATTAAATTGTGTTTTTCGTTTTTTTCTATAAAGCTCTGCTTTGTATTTTGAACTCTTGTCCTGCAAAGCCACATCCCATTTTCTAAATAAATAATCCTGAAATGGACTGTTATTTACTTTATTAGTAATATTCACGCATTTTATCTGAAGTCTTTTGCTAACTATTGAATGAACTTTACATTTTTGTGTTGTGTATGTTTGCACATGTATGTATATATATTATATATGCATCATCTTTTTCAGTAATTGCTGTGCTATATGACAGAGCAGCTTTTCAATTACTTCCTTGCCTTCCTTACAGTTTTCAAAATCCCTGAATCTTTTACTTCCATTAGAAGTGGTTGTGTTAAAGACAATCTGTTATGGTATAAAGTGGCATGTTATTTCATTGACASCAAAGGCGTATTTTCAATTGGTCAAAAGTGTGTTACTTTCCAGTTTGATTTTCTTTGTGGTAACCATGGGATTCASCAAAATAATATACAGTCTTTACTTCTTTTGACACTGGATTATGCTTTAAAAATATGAAAGGTACTGATTTGTTTTACATTTACAATGATTTCCCCAGTTCTTAATTTATAATGATAGCATTTCTTTTTTAAGGGATAGTTCTTAACACCCTTGCCTCCCCTACAGGCTAGGGGCTTCAGTGAAGTCATTAAATAGTGTCTTTAGAATAAGTTGCTTTTAAGTCATATAGTCCTTTTGTCAGCCAACACATCAGCAAATTACAAAGGATGACATCCAATTAAGAGACTCTTGCAGGTTTAATGAGCAATCATAAATTTAAATGCTTTCCCTGGCACTTTTAATGCAAGTGAAGTTACAAGAAGAATGAACTAGAGAGATTGTTGTTTTATTGATGCATAATAAATTATTTGTAGTTTATTTATACTCAAATAGGAGGCATCTTTTCTTGGAAAGAATCCTATAGGTTATTTGAATAATGTCTAGAACAGTAACACAGAAGGGTGAGCCATGCTGTTGCATTACTTTGTTCATTTTTAGACATTTAATTAGTGGCCTCCATTACCTTATTGGTAGCTCTGAGAAAAAAAATGTGCCTGGTTGTCTAGGTAACATTATAGACTTTTAAAAACATTTAATTATATTTTTAATTAGCAAGTAGAGCTTTTGCATAACAAATATAACAAATTAATTTCCTCTCTTATCAGAGGGAGGTAAGAAAGCTCTGTGTTTTATTTTTTTAAGCCAGAATAATTTTGTGTGCAAGAAGATTCTTGGGAGATGACCAGTAGTACCAAAGACGGAGCTGCCGTGTGGGACGCAGCTTCTCCGCAGTGGTGAGAACGCCCTTGCCTGCGTGCCCGGGCTCGCGGCGCCTCTCCCGATGCCGTGGGGCTGCTGTGCTCGGGCGGTGCCTGCTGAGGCAGCCACCGGCCCCTCCACTGAGGGGAAAGTTACCCAAGTTGCCTTGTCCTGCTCAGCGTGACCTGGAGATTGTGCCCCTTTCAGGCCAMGTGCGGTTTCTGGTTTGTGTGTTTGGCTTGTGCCATTGGACAATGATGTGTGTAAGTAGTTAGGGTTTTTAGGTGTGAAGGGGGCAGTAGGAGAGTCACAGAAATGTTGACAGGAGGGGATCYCTAGCGATCAGCTTGTGTGTTAGCTGTTGTCTGGTCTAGCTGAGCCTAGACCTAGGGCAGAGGCGGTGCGTCTGCACACAGTTTGTTCCAGGGCTGCGTTGCCGTCGTAATGACGCTTTCCCCAGCCTGATTTCCAATATGCATCTCCCGAGCCACAGCTTGTGGCCGTTGTCCCTTGGAACACRGGATGTGCCAGTGCTTTGTGGGTGAAAACACAATGAAGAATTTACTGGGCAAATATGTAGGATGATCTCAGGGCTACCCAGAACTGGCCAAGGCTTCTTGGCAGAGGATGAGGGGGAGGTCAGGCCCCGCAGCGATGAGCTGCGTTGGTGGCTGCCGCTGTCTCTCGGCGGTAGGGGAGGAGAGGGAGGTTACAGGGCAGCCGCGGCTGCTGCTGCTGCTGCTGCTGTAGGGTGAGACTTCTGTGAGGAGGAAACATTTCCTAGCGCCTGAATGTAAGGGAAGCTGTTTTGTGTAGATGTGTCTTTTTTGCTTACATGATCACATCAGATGCTGCATTCCTGCTTTATTAATGCAATACATATCAATACAGAGATATACAAATTCAGCCAGAGCTGTGGAGAATGCTGCATATATGCTGAATATGACAGCATGAAAAACAAGCTGTAACAAGCAAGACATGGCATCAGACATAGGATTTTCACGTAAAGCTTGTTAAAAAGTAAAGATGAATGAGTTTTGTTGGATTCTTTCCTGGTAAAGACACTTAAGTAGTGTCAGATGCATAGCGGCAGTGTAATGTGCAAGTTAAAACGTGGGAATGAAGAATGAATTGTAGGTGAGTTATGTTATTGGAATCCTCCTTATCTTGTGGCTGAAAGCATGATGTTGAGGTGGTGGACCTGAGTCTATTTACTTAATATATAATGTACACTGCTTTCTTCCTCTGGTTATTCAAACTGCCAATTAATCCATCTGTCCCAGGCAGCTGGAGTGATGTGGGATCTTTCCTTTTTTTGCTGCCTGTCCTTCTGTGATTGTTACAGTAACACTTCACTCCAGCTGTTCCTACAGCCTGTGCAGCCCAGCAACCAGGGAGGTGATGCAGAGAYCATCCAGTTTTGTGTAGCTCTAGATGGATGTTACCTTTCCCAGAGGCTGTTGAACGCTACGTATTGAACTGTGAGTAGGCTGCTTGCGTTCATCGCTGACTCGAAGCCTCTGTATTGCTGCTGAGTATTATCAGAAGAGGGGTTGTTTACAATYAGAGTGTAAACTAAACACAAAATTTCAGTTGTCATGTGTACCTATGAAAACCAYAATGATAGTCCTAGTGCCTGTGTGCTTGATGGAGAGTTCTCTTAATCCAGAATAACTATAATTATGGGATATGATGGATTTGATTATTTTGGTTCTGCTTCTGCAGATGAGCTATAAACTGCTCGGRTTTAGATAAGATGCTTTTTGGTCATCCCGAGCTTTTCTAATCAACAGCAGCAGAACTACTTTATATTTTGTAAGTCATCTTTGCTGTTTGGTAGCTGCAGTGCTCCCTCTGCTTTCTTTGACATATGTTTATAAAGACAATCATTTATATTGTCTTGTCACATTTTGTAGTCCGTGAAGTAGAGGAGCACATGGAYTTGTCTCACTTGGGTAAATATGAGAAAAAAGTAAGACTTATGGGACAGAGT
The DNA here is from genome assembly GCF_003342845.1 of Nothoprocta perdicaria. Classification (NCBI taxonomy): domain Eukaryota; kingdom Metazoa; phylum Chordata; class Aves; order Tinamiformes; family Tinamidae; genus Nothoprocta; species Nothoprocta perdicaria. Next base: position 767,689 of record NW_020455821.1, read on the forward strand.
CCGTCTCTACATAATTCTAGTGAAGTCTATTGAGCTAATTATTATTTTCCTTAATTAGTTTTATTAGCTGTAATTGTGGTCAGTATTTCCAGTGTACCAGATCTAAGGCCCTCAGAGTTTCTGGGAATACATTTGTGGCACTCTGTAAAGGAGTGTTTTGTTCACTGTGTGTCTTCCATCAAACAAACTGATTCAGAGAAGCTAAAACCAGACCTTCAGTTATCCTTATTACCTATTCTCTTCTGAAATATGGAGAAGAAGGATCAATTTAAATGGTATTTGTTTATTTCTCTGACTCTTTTTCTTAATTCTGAAGTTAAAATGCAAAATGCAAGTTCATCTTACAGTTTAGGAACAATTAAGAGCTGGAAACCTAATGAATGATTTTTTTTTTGGTGAGCACAATTAATCTAATTGTGTGTGTTGGCAAATGAGCATTTTATAAATGCATCCTACTCTAGGTATTTGAGGGTAATTGATCATAGTTGAGATGATAATATATAGACACATCATCATAAAATTAGATGCAGTTATGAAAAGATGGAAGGCAAGATTAAAAATTAGGATTTATAGAGCMATACATTTCAGATAAATAAAAATAGACTGTTTTTTTTTCAAAGTTTTCAAACATTTCCTAATGTTTTCAGGTTAGATGGAAACAGGCTGAAAGGTGCAATAGAYGTTATTTTACTTTAGAAATATAATCTTGAAGAATTCAATTAAAATTAGGCAGTATGGCTATGAACAATTGCATACTATGAAATTAAAATAAAGCAATTTTTCCTTCAGCTGAGTAAGTGCCCCACTGCTTCCCTTCACTTTATCCTTTCTGCTGTACAGCTTCCCTAATCTTTAGCTCCTCAAACAKGCTGGAATCTTCTTCCATCTCTTCTACTCAGTGTCCCCCCGAAGCGTGTTGCTTGGCTTATGCCTGCTAGAGCTGTCTGGATGCTGGCATGTCTTTCCCATATACGTGAGCAGCATTGACTCTTTGCCTGCCTCTCTTCATAAATAGTGTTCTAGTTGACATATTTTGCCTTGGTTTTAAATAAAAGTTAATGTATAACACACTTATATCAATTATATTTCTTTTTTAGTTATAWTAATTTTATTGTAAAAGATTAATACAGGTATTTTTCTCCTGTATCTCAGGGGAATGATGTGAAGCTCAGCTGATTAACGCTCGACAAACACTTTAAGGTCACTGTCTGAAGGGTGGAGGTATGGAGAATGTAATGAAGCTTCAGATTATTAATAGTGGCCATGCCCATACTTGAATCCCGATAGCTTTAACCAGATGCCCTCCAAAAATAACTGGTCTACTGTTTGGCCCTGGAGAGTAGGAATCAAAAGGAACGGTGGTGTAAAAGCCCTCGGGAGAAACCCCTGGTGATGGATGAGTTTTCCACCTCTGGCTGAAGCTTGTGACAATTCAATGTAATACTGAGGAACTAGTGTTGAATGTAAGCTCTAAATAAAAGCCCTTTCTTTCAAGGAAAATGCCTAGAAAGTAGTCCACTCTGTCTTACTATGTAGTCTTTAAACTCTCACCAGTTATTTTCCACTCTAGTTTGTGCTGATGATGTTTCTAGAGACGCGTCAGTCATCTAGAAAATACAGATAAAGGTCGTTTCCTTGCAACAAAATTAGGAGTTTTCTTTTAGATAACCAAGAATTTACATATTTAACCTTCATAAATTTTAAGCTCTTCTGGGAAACTATTTCATGTCATTTGCGGGATTACCTACCAACCATTTATGATCATTCCCAAACTTTATACTTTAAAGATTAAGGTTTGAGATCCACTGTTTTACACATTATTTAGTGAGAATTAGCTATTTAAACATTCATTTCATGCACTAGCAATTTTATTTTTTAGCTACCTCTTTTGTGTATAGCTGAAATAATGCAGAATAGGTGAGAATGCATTTTTTCACAATTGTATTTAAGAGAAGTGATTTAATATTTTTCTCATTTTTCTCCCTTGAACCAACTTTAGCTTTTGAGAGATCTCACAACAAATAACTGATAGTCTTTGCTGCTAAGTATTGTGAAGATGTRATTGAATAAGGAAGTGCTATTTGGTTTCCACATATTTTGATTCACTGAAACTTTGCTTAACTAAAGAAAATGCTAAAGCTTACACTTTTTTAAACAAAGAAAAATGTTTTTCTATAGTTGCAGTCTATGTGAAAGCCTTTTGTTTTCATCTAGCCTAAAACAACAAAATAGTCTTAATATTTCTTTTCCAAAGCAGTTGGGGATTTTCTTTTATCCTCTTTCTCTTTTAAATATTTTCCTCCAAAATGTTGTCACTTATTAGATGTTTTCAGGGAAATCTGGCATTCTGCATCTTCCTTTGGTAATGCAGTTGACAGTTTACGCAAATCCCTTCGTTTTTATAGCTATATGCTTTTTTCAAATTTGTTTTTCCTTATGAGATCATTTAAGTTAATTTCCTTAGGAAGAGCCATAACTTTGCRTATTGCCTTAAGCGAGAAGACCGGCCCTGTATTGTTATTGCTGGTTATTATTGTGCCTAATCCTAAATTCCTGACTTGAAGTAATATTGCATCATCAATTGCTGAGCTGGAGACTTCATTGCAGTTACTGTCACTAAGTAGCAGAACCCGTGGGTCGCTGGAGATTTAAGGCTTGAATTTACAGCAGAAAAGCATTGAACATCATTGGAAAGATTGACACTCGGGATGATACGAATATCACTTTGGATATCCCAGGTTTGGCYGTTTGTGAATGGAAGAAGCCGGGCAGTTCTCACACTCCAACCCTAGCGGAGTTTCAAGCTAGGAAACRGAAGATGGTCAGGCAGAACTGTGAGCAAAATATCTGACTGTGAAGACTTTCCGATGCTCTCAAGCTTTGTCAGAGTCTCAGTGCTYGAGACTCTGCTCCTTTCATCTGCCCATCTTTGGGCAGTGTCTGGGTTTGCTCTTTCATGAGTGCCCATTAAATAGATAATAAACATTGGCCTGGCAACTAACCGCTCCAATTACAGACTAGCAATACCTACCCACGCCTCTCAGACAAGTTTGAAACGTTTGTTAGCTGAAGATTAAAGACTAACAGCAACCCCAGACTCCACATTAAGGGAATGATTTGTAATAGCAGTTGATGGTTAAGTGCTGACAGTGTAGCCTACATGTAACAGACTCCTAACTTCTCTCTCTCCTTTTCTCTGTCTCTTCCCTTCTGCTGTCAGACAGTCACAGCAGTGATGGCTGATGCTGGATCTACCTCTAACCGGCCCAGGCTCTGTAATTAATTCCAGGCCTGCTTAGCTACCCTGCATTTATTAAMGGATGGCAAAATATTCAGCTTGCTCCAGGCTAGGTTTTGCCATGGATATAAGCCTGAATCAAGGTTTCTCAGTCGTAGGCAGACTCCTCGTACTGCCAGGCTTTTGCATGTTCAGCCACTTACAAGCACTCTCGTGTTCTTGCAAAAGCTACACAAATGGCTCATCTTCAAGGCCTTCCTTTCAGAAGAACAGTCATAACCTAGTATATTAAAAAAAATACAAAAAGGAAATTACGGGAAAAAATATATAAAATCCTTCTGTCTTTCTTCTATTTAGTCCTTGTTAACTGAAGCCCAKCTTACAGATCCCTTCCCCATGCTTGTCATGCTCTGCTATTGCAGGTAGTAAATCTGTAGGTTTGAAATTTGTGTATACAGCTGTTAGCTCTCAAAAATCATGTGCACTCCAAAGGAAGCTGACTGTAAGTCATTTTGGTGCAAATGGRGCAATACATGTATTGATTTATCAAGGAGTCGTTCGGAAGATTTTAAAAAGAGATAATGACTGAATATAAATGCAACAGCTGTTAATTTATTTTATACCATATATTGTAATTGTTTTTAAAAAAAACTGCCTCCATCCCTTGCCTCCCCCAAAACGTTGAACAGCTTGAGGTATTTTTGCATATTCTAGAATTATTTTTCTCTTTCATGTGTAGTTTTCCAGGTTAACTGTATATACTTCAGAAGTACTATAACTGATGCTTAATGAGGACACATTTTTAGAGTTTTTATTTGCTTTTCTGTTATCTAAAATAAGTTAAAAGGTACAAATTTATATGAGTACTTAAATAAGCATTATGTAAGAAGACATGTTCTAGGAGTGACTGGTGAACAGCAAAAATCCTTGGTACTTGTGCTAAGCATGACAGCTTAAAACCCTGACAAAATTAGAAAATTGTGCTTTGTTTCCATGTGCTGTAAATTGTAAGAGAAAAAATGTTTGAATTTAACCTTTCTTGTTGACTTTCATCTTATTTTGAGCACTGGGAATTTTAACTAAAGCTCTATGCCTGGAGATCATAATAATCTAGATCCCCATCATCTTGCCAAGTTTTGAATGACCTTCTGAAGAACATATGAGAAAATTGCCTGCTGCAGATAACATAGTAAGTGTGACCAAGGACAGAAAGGACATATAATTATTTATAGTGAAATTTTTCTGGCTAGCAGCAATCTATTACTGGCATTTTGAGGCTAAAGGAATATCAGCCAGTTTTAGGGAAAACTCCATCTTTCACATCTAAAGAAAGCCTTTTCATTAGTGCTCAATCAGGCTGTTCCACAGACAGTCAAAATATTGCAATGAAGTTTCTTTAGATAAGGATGAATGAACCGGCCTTTTTGACAGTTTAGTTCAGCATGCAGTTCAATTAATTTTATATATGAGAGTCCAGGCTTCCTGGCTTCTTTTAAAGGGAGAGAGAATTCAGTTTGTTCCACTTTCTTCTATATTTGTATTCTTTCATCTCAGCCCTATCATTTTGGACTAATAAGCTTTTTTATTTTTTATTTTTTTTTCAGTGCTGATACACTGTTGCATTTACTGTGCAACTTGCTTCTTTGTTTCTACTAACTTATTAAAAATAATATGTAGCATAAAGAATAGAATACAGTTACATGACCTGCATGAACCCAAACAGAGCTTTCTGATCAACGTGGCTGTGTCAGTTCCAATTCTTTTTCACCAGCACTTCATACATCAGGTATTTAGGCTACTCAGCAGGCTAGGCTTTTAAGCAAGCAATTAAATGACAGAAATTTCACCTCTGCCATGATCTTTAGGCTGACAGTTTCTCACTATAAGTCTGGGACTCAGCTGGAAGCAGAATATTTTTTCAGAAAGTGTCAGAAATCCACTATTTTTGGAAGGACAAYTCAGAAATGCACTCAACAACAGCTCAAGTCTCTTTGACAAACCTTATATGGATAAATCTCGAGAAGCCTGTCCAATCTGAAGTATTGGGAACAACAGTTTGTGAAATATTTCATTACTACACACAAATAGATAAGACTTTGTATGCAGCGTAAYTCAGAATATAGAAATGCAGTTATTAAGGAGCATAATAATAGAAAGTTGCATATTAAAATGATCAATATTTATGTGATAGATAAAATTCAAATGAGATAAGTTAGGCAATTTATCTCAGCAAGGTCCAGCATATTATTATAACTAGCTCAGTTTATATGTTAGAAAGTGAGGTTATGATTCCTTGAAAAACACCCATTTTATAGGAATAGGTTGGGCTGATGGAATTTTCTATAATTGATAGGACAAGTTGTCATCATCTTTTGTCTACTGTTCCTTGGGGGGCTGTCAGAAAAAAAACACCTCTTAGTCTTTCTGTCTGGCATGTGTTATCTGAACATGATCATCCATAACATGGCATCCAGCACTGTCAAGTCTACTTTCTTTTTCACTACACATCATTTTCACTGAAGGAAACACACAAATGTTGTGTATTTCAATCTAAAGGCAAAATTTACTGGCGGAACTTTAGGGTATCTGTTTTCCATACTTTGTCAGCAAGTGGAAAGTCTTTACAGAAAATTGCCATAGGGAAGAGACTTAAGTGCTTTCCTTTGTCAATAGTTGTTCTSTAGTAGCTGGGTTTTTTTCATAAAAGGACCACCTTGTAGTTGCTCATGGTTATGGGTTATAGCAACCAGATAGTCTTTGTGTCTTACAGTTATGGTGTTCCACCCTGACAGAAGTTTTCAAGAATTTCTATAATGTTGGTCCCATCTTACAAGAAAGAATCGCTCCCTTGACAACTATATGAGTGCTAAGAAATATGAAAATAACGTACAACAATTTGATAGCAGCTAGAGGAAAGCTGGTATAATGGTCAGTGGGCCACAAACATGAAGTGCTGTGCAATAACAGGACGGTGTTGTATTCCTTCTCCTGTGTGTTGTTCTTGTTACAGTGCGTTCAAGCTGTAGCCTATTCGATCTAGTAACACATAAAGCAGTAAGATGAGTCTGTTTCTTCCCTCAGTCTGAAGTGTAAATAGCTGCAGGTGTAACTGTAGTAGATGCAAATGTAGTAGAAAATGTTATTAGTTTAAGAAATCTAGATTCCCTGTCTGCACATCTCATAGTCATTTACTGTAGGAAATTGCAGTTGTGTCTTGAAAATTTGTTACATGATTTTCTTGTGAGTGAGAAACAGTCTGTGGAGCTTTTGAGACAATGCTTGGTTGTGTAGACTTGCTGACCTGTGCTTTTGCTTCAGGAGTTGTGACCCTGTGTTTTTAGTTCCCAAAACAATGTATAATTTGACAGTTTATATCCTGGAGCTCCGTAATGAGTACATTGTTTCTAATAAATTTCAAAGCAAAATTACGAAATTCCCAAGATTTCACCTATGTATTTCTATAAGGTCTTCCCATAGGGGAACCTAAAAGCAGACTAGATTCATCTCACCTGTAACTTTGTTCCAAGCATTTGCATCTTTCTGTGTGTCTGTATGTGTCTGTGTATGAAATGTGTGTGTGTGTGAGAGAGAGGGAAAATACACTGGGAATAAAGTACAAACTCCTTATCAACTAAATATATGTAGGATTATAAATATATTATATATTATATACATTACATAATGTATAATGTATTTATAATACATTATACATTACATTACATTACATATAATACATTATACATTATACATTACATAATGTATAATGTATTTATAATATATTACATATATTATAAATATATGTAGGATTATAGCATTTGAAGATGCCATGCTGTGTGCTGTATTTTGTCTTCAAATGCTCAATGGAGTCTTCTGTTGACTGTGTTAAGCCACACGTAAGCCTTTGAGGGACACTTTTCTTCTTTAAGTTTACCTGTACAAAGTCATCTGGAATTATTAAAACAATAATTAGTAAAATCAGACTCTAATTGATGTCAGGAGCAAATTTCTAAATGTAACCCTGAGGCCATGAAGTTGTYATTATAAGAAGCTTAGTGGTATGGAGATTCAAACAGAAAAGGTAAAGAAGTTAGTCTAATCTAGAGGAAGGAAGGCTCAACACTCTAGAGAAAAAATGTCTGTAAACTAGAGGACGGTTAGCAAGATGGTTAAGGGAAGGATGTCCTCTAACATGCAAAAGAGGTTACTAAAGCATTCTCCTGCAGAAGAGTCTAGTTTAATTTCTATCAAAAAGTGATGTTTATTAGCAATTTAAGAAGATTGCAAATGTAAGAGTAATGGACACTTAGCATGAACTAATTAATGAGGATGAGGCTTCCTGGGGTGAATGGCGGCGCCAGGTGACTTCCCACGCTTCCTGGTGTGGACTTGTTGTGATGCTCTGCTTAACACAAAGTCACATGGGTGGCCTGGGGTAGAAGCTTTGCCTGCGTTTTGAGCCAGTGAGTTTCTCATGACTGGGAGGTATTAGGCGCTTTGAACAGCAGTGTTGATTTGTGGTTGAGTCTAGTTCTGAGCAAGAGAGGTGAGGAAAATGCGATAGCTTCTGAACTGGAAAATAGGCAAAGCATGAACCTTCACTGCTAATTAAAGCCAGAAATAGTACTAGGAAATGAATAAGGGATGGAAGACTGAAAAAAAGTATATCCTTGTTCCAAATGATGGAAATAAAAAGAAAAAAATACTGAAGCAAGTCATCTCAAGCTTGAGTGCTGCAGGACTGCATAGGAAGTAAAACAGGCAGAAATGTTTACTTTTTATTTCTGCTAAATSTTGTTTAAAAATCTCAGACTCCCAAGAAATAAATTTGTCTTACACAAAGACAAATTAGTGATGCAGATAGTGATGCAGATATTAAAATAAAAGACCTAAGGCTAACCAGTATTCAATGTCTATAGATTTTATTCAGATTTGTATCCTTATAGAATCTTCAAAACAAGAAAAGAAAGAACAGAATATGAAAGAAAATAGGTTCTACCAGAGCTGAGGATCTAATAGACATATCAAATAGATGTTCCTCACTGGGAGGAACGAGAGCTGGCATTGGAGTTAGGAGCCACGAGTGGCTCACGCCTGCTGAGAACCGGGTTTCGCCCGCGCGTCTCTCTGCCTCTCAGTGTCCGGACGAGCTTCACTAATCCTTTGATTCATAAAGACAGCAGTTTCCTCTAGGACTAAAGTGACACATGATTGACTAGTATATTCTCCATTATGCCCAGCAGGGTATGATACAGCACAAGATAGCCCCGTAGACTGTAATTGCTGTTTCAGAAGAGAAGCAGCTTTCCTCTTCCTTTAAGAGCAATAGGATAATGGGAGAGAAAAATCATATTGGAGTTCTGACATTTAATATCATTGAGCTCCCACAACTTTCAAAATTGTATTTGTAATGTTCTCCAGGCAGTTCTTGCAATTTTTCCTAGAGATATCCCTGTATAAAAAGTTAATTTAATAGAAATCGAGGCAGGCATCTATACAGAYTCCAGTTTGTCAAAACTCGAGCTCTATGGCTGCTATTTCTGGGATGCCATATATTCAAACATTAGACTTTGCTTTCATTTTCCTTTGCATTCATGATTACACATCATTCTCTTCRGCCCACTCTGTGTATTTTTCACACCAACTACCTTTCGTCTCTCTTGTCTGGAGGTAATTTCATTTTTTTATTCATTTCGCTAAGAAGACTGAATTAAATCAAATATATTGTTCATTATGTTGGAATGTGAAGTTTTATCTCTAGGACTTTGAAGCATATGAGTTTCCTACTGAAAATATCACYTAGGTCATTTTTCAGCACCCTCTCTTGCAGCAAAAGTGTGGGTCTATAACCACATAACTCCAGTGACTGGAAAAGAAGCAATTCTTTTGTAAATCGAAAGAAAGCAACACATGGAATAGTTAAWGATTTTAACTGTTAAAAGTGTTCTGCTATAATGTGTATTGGGGGTATATGTTTTTATTCCACCAGTGTGATGTTTTGAATGCTGTTTACTTGTTTTTGGCTAATTCTTTAGCAGCAGGGCCTTCCTTCCAGCTTCGTGTGGGCCGTCCTTACGGTTCTGCTGTGGCGCTGGGGCCGTGGAGGGCAGCCGGCCGCAGCGGGGGGGCCCGCGGCTTCAGAGAGGGTCCCTGCGCGAGGGGAAGGGCGCGGGCAGAGCGGCCCGCGAGCCCCGCGGCCGGCAGCGCCTCCGCAGACCCCTTTGTGCCCTGCCTGCCTGGGCACCTCGAGGCAGCCAGCACCCTTGGCTCAGGGAAGCTTCCCCCAAGGCGTTAGGACGGATAGAGGCCTGAATGATGCACAGACCTGAGGACGCTCATTTCTTATTTTTAGARATCATTGACAATCTAGCAAATAAAGGCAAATCAATTTGGGGTCGTTTTTGGGACCTATGATGTATGAATCAGATGTGGAATTTGAATATTGCATATTCATTTTCTGTGAGGCATCAGATGGGTTCATGGTTGTGCATGGATTGAAGTACTGTCACTGACAGGGCTGCGCTTAGGGAAACTCACCTTTGGCTTCTTTACCTCAAGAACATCTTTCTCCATTCTTTCTATGATAACTGGTTAATAAACGTATAGAACTATTGTTAGTGCTCCACTGAGAGGAACATGTGAATGATTAAGTCCAAAATATGTTTTTTTTTTCCCTGTATATTTTGAGAACTGTTGTCAAACTCTACAACATTGTCCTTGCTTTGTGGGTGTTTTGGGTGATGCTTGCAACTGAAGTTGCAACTTCTGCGTCTCCTGGCAGAATGTGCCTGCCTTTCCTAACATTTTTGGGGTTTTAAAGTATGTTTTGTTATTTGCTGTTACACATTATTAAATGTATTTAAATAATAGTATTTAAATAATACAACGTTGCACATGTCATCATAGAAATAAGAAATGGTAATTTCTTGTATCTAATTTCATAAATGAAGGGAGCAACAGCAGCCATTCTCAAAGCAAGTACTAGAAGTGTAGTAAAAAGTACAGTCGTGTGGCATTGCAGGGTAGCGTCACAAAGGCATTTTCAAAGGCAGGAAGTTAGACTTGCAGTGGCAGTTGATTTTTGCTTGCCATGTCC